>NC_072731.1:241069115-241402075 GCF_026930045.1 Uloborus diversus | reverse complement strand
TTCACCAGGTTAAAGAATTTTTAATGACATGGAAAAAAAATTGGGAGAGACGAAATAAGAGGAAATTATAAATAATACGGCTGTATCACCCTATATAAAAAAAAAAGTCATGTGAGATAACAGGAAATAATCAACGTTGTTTAGCACTATTTGTGCTAAACAACGTTGGATATTTCCTGTTACTCCTCGGCACTGAGGTGTTTAATCAACTAATTAAACAGAAAACAATACCTTTCATTTACAGAGTTGTATACGGGTACCGTTTGTAGACATGGGAGGAACTTGTGTACCGTTTAGATGTGTTTCGAGCAACCTACGGTACACATACTGAACTCTGGTAATGAAAGGTATTTCTTTCTGTTCAACAAAACGATTACACACCGCACATGACGTTTGTTTTCATTACTGTGTTACTGTGACGATACAGCCGTCAATGTAAGTTACTTATAATTAGACTCTTTTCGTCTCCCCCCTTTTTTACCTGACTTCGCGTGCGCGACGCAAAAGAGGTTAATGTGTTTATGAGTCTATGTATGTATGTATGTTTGTTTCTATGTGGCGTTGTAGAGGCTAAACACCTTGGCCAATTTTGATAATTCTTACGTCAATCGATTTGTATTAACCTTGGGAGTGTCACTAAACACATGACAATAATACAAATTCACCATATCAACAACCGGTCGCCATACTTTCAGTTCAGGATCGTGTCGCACGCTACATGCGTGCGACACAGCGTGTAACAAAAGCAGGTAGCGTTTTCGCTGCTTAAATTTTTTGTTTACTTAGTCGACTAATTCAATTTTCATCTCTAAAGTGTTGCATTTGTTTTTGTCGTGATTCAGAGGACTGAGTTTCACGACGTGTACTTTCTTCACGGGCTTTTTCAGTTTTGCGAGAAAAACTTGACTGACGACGTTACCGAGTTCGCGTCATCATGAGTTATAGAAGTTGTTTGTATAGCTGTGGTTGATTTAAGTTAGCGCACTTTTGCTAAAGGTCAAGTATATGTAGCTCTGAGCCGAGTTAGGTCCCTAGAGGGACTAATAACCAGTAGTTTTGACCGCCACAAGTTACGTCATAGTACTCACGATATAAACTACCTCAATAAAATGACAAGATTGCGAAATTTACCGTCTTATAATCATAATAAATAAGTCAATGAAAATTAACTAAAAAGTGTAAAACAAAAAATAATTATCAAATAAAAACAAAAAACCGACACCGTAAAAACCAAAAAGAAAGAAAAATATAAGCCCGTAGTTTAGAAAGTGTTACTAAGTACTACTGAATAACTACTCCAGTGAACTATTTTTATAATCGGTACACACATAAGACAAATCATAAACTCAAAAGCAGAATAGAGGGACCAACAGTTGGAGCCCATTCAAATTTTATTGGTTCCTTGATTGGTCAAAAAGGAATGGGCCCCGACTCTTGATCCGTCTATTTTGCTTTTGAATTTATGGTTTGTCTTATATGTGTATATCGATTATAAAACTATTTCAGTGGTGAAGTAATTTAGTAGTACTTAGTGACATTCTAAACTACTGGGCTAACATTTTTTCTTTTTCTTTTTCGTTTTTTTTTTTTTTTGGTTTTTACGCAGTCGAGTTTTTTGTTTTTATTTAATAATGATTTTTTTTACAGTGTCATAAAAAACTCTAAAACCTGTGCAGAATTATGGTGCCAACGTCACATTCATACGATAATTTGTTTGTTGAATTTTTAAAATGTGTCAAGGACTTTTCGGACACCCTGTGTAATGTTTAAGTTAGTTTTCCTACTACAAAACTATATTGTATCGAGTAGCTACTAGTGTGCTTTTAATTTTGTGTCACAAGTATCAGTTGCAATTTCTGCAAAATTAAAACCGTTATGCAGTCGACTACTAATAATTCGACCTCAAAGATGAATGGAAGACGTTTTAACTATTCAAAATTCGAATTTATGAAAGTTTTTTTGTTATAATGCAGAAAGTGAAATATTCAACTATAGGAATAAAAGGAAATAAGAAACTAATTTTAATGTTTGTTTTCTTACTACCAACACATCTTTTAAAGTTTTCTTTGCTTACAAATAGTTAAAAAAAAAAAAAAAACACAAGTTTAAAAAATAATTAATTAAATATATTCGCCATTAGAGCAACTAAGTGGCATACAAGTGCAAATTCGCAACAATAATTTCAACTCGGAGTCATTTAAAGATTGTGTGACTACTAATGTGTGAATCGTGTGCTTCATTTTGCATAATTTTACTTCATTCATTAAATCGTGGGGTCTGCTTGCTGTAAAATGGCCCTTTTGACAAAAACAATTGCTTTTTGTTTTGCGTATTTTTTTAAAAAATATATTTTTAGTTTCTACGATAATTATATACTAAGTGTAGCCAATTAAGTACACCGAAAGTGATATCTTAAGAAGTTGAATTTAAAAACCTCTTACACCCCAAAAAACAGGGGAAAAAA
The DNA here is from genome assembly GCF_026930045.1 of Uloborus diversus. Taxonomy (NCBI): domain Eukaryota; kingdom Metazoa; phylum Arthropoda; class Arachnida; order Araneae; family Uloboridae; genus Uloborus; species Uloborus diversus. The sequence goes on along the minus strand of NC_072731.1, from coordinate 241,399,611 downwards.
AGGCTTTAAAAAAAAAGTAAAAATATAGACAAGTATGGTCAAAGAATATATTAGCTATTGACATTTAGAATTTCAGTCCCGAAAACTATCGAAAACATTAATGTTAAAATAAGGAAAACCTTTAAATGCCTTTTCTGATGTTTTTCGATATTTTCATTTACGACAAATCTCATAACTTGAAAAGTTTTATACCTATTAACCTGACTTTATCAAGTAACGTTTCTCATATTACTAGCTATGTTTTTGAACAATAATATAATCTCTATGTAAGTATTGTAAAATTTTACGGGTATTTAATAGTGAAATGCGGAGGGTTTTTCGGAAGAAAATCTATTAATTTCAATAAAATTGCCATATTTTTCTTAATTTTACGACTGATATGAAACTTTTAGTTCATAACACAAGCAAGTAATATAGTAACTTACAATAGAAAGGATTTTTATATACAGTAAAAACCCTCTAATGCGGATACTAACGGGACAAATTTTTTTGTCCGCAATAGAGAAGTGTCCACGGGACAGAGGTTTAATAATGTTATTTGCCTTGGAATCGAGGAATTAAAAATTGTCCGCATAAGAGGGGTGTCCGCATTTGAGGGGTGTCCGTTAGGAAGGGTTTTACTGTGTATTAAACTGAAACGAGTATAAAGTGTTTGGCGTAAACTGCAAATTAGCTGATTTTTTTTTTGCTTAAATTTCGTTTTTTCAAAATTTTATAAGAAACTTTTTTTTTTTTGTTTATTTTCCAACTTTCAATCACTCTTTAGTTTAAAAAAAATATACAGTTACTCAATATTCGAATTGTTTTGAAAAAAAAAAAAAACACTCCGAACGTAGGCAGACCCCTTAATGTCATCTACGGGATGAAGAAATTCACTACTGACGTTGGTTTGTGAGTCAAGTCATCTAAGACTTGACGCATTTTCGAGGCTTTAGAAAAGAAGGTATTGTAGTCGTTCACCTTTTATGGATAGTTTCGTCATCGTTATCGTCTGAAAAATCATCTTTTCTGTGAGAACATGAATAACATTTTTCAGTTATTTCTCCTTTTGCAGTCACTTCGTTGTCACCATTAGTAGCATAACGCTGATTAGATTTCGAATTTTCTGGAAAAAAAATTCAAAAATTCAAATGAAAGGCAATTTTAAAGTAAGGAGCAAGGTAAAATTTAATGCGAAACATGAGTTTAAATTAGTTATTTATTTGAATTAGTTCAAATCGGAACGAAGAAGAGTACGCTCGATATCAGTTTTTTTTTTAAATTATTTTTATTTGTATTTTTTTTCTTTCAAAAACATATGGACATATTTACGAAAAGCTTTCGTAATTCTTAGTATTGAAATAATGAAGCGATAAAGTTGTAATTATTTACCAATTGCAATAACAATTTTTTAACTAATAAGAAGGTTTCATGCGGCAGTTAATGTGTATGACTCTCTCTTTCAATTCAGCTAGTGAGTATGACCGTCATAGGAAAATAATATCGTGGGACTGTAGCAATTGTTTATTCTGTAAATACCCAACATGGGATCATAAAAAAAGTGATATTAAAATTGTGGATAATTTTAACTCAATTTGATTCTTTACAACAATGATCCACTCTTATACAGCGCTTTTAGTGAAATAATGTCCCGATAACTTGGGCAGTATTCGTGCTTCATTAGACTTTATTCATGTGGTTTGAAGTTCAACGAAGTTCTATTTAGGGTCTTCATTCAAGCTCATTTGAACTGCAATTACATTTAATGCATTTATTTCAAAGCATCGCCTTCCATTTAGTTTGAAGTTCATTCAGGCAGGACAAGAGTGTCTGTGTTGATTAATGTCACCGTTTTCGCGCGTCAATCAATCTTACGGCGGCATTGAATTTAATAATGCAGAGGTTCTGTATGCTTGATTCCGAGGTAGTTACACTACATAATCTGTATGATCTGCAATATAATTTAAGTAATTCATGAGAGGCTTATATGGCTCATTCTTCAAAAAGTGTTACTTTGCTGTCACGCGCCTTTGACAGTAAAAACTTTAAGGAACAATTTATTTAACAATGGTTTTTAATTTCATCAAAAATATATCTATTTAAACCTGCTAACAATTTTTCAATAAATTTTTTTATTTTAGTATATTTTTGGTTCCGAACATGTATGAATTCTCACCTCCGTGGCATGTCACACACCTTGTGTGACTATTTATGTTGCTTAAAACCTTGTTTAATTAAAAGTATATACTTATTTACTGATCATTCTTTTCACAAGTGTTTCAAATACTAAATGCTTAAGTGTATTTAATTTTTTAATATTGTGTTTTAGTTCGTTTTAGTAAGACAAGAAGTCATGTCGCACAATAAATTCTCACCTCGTTACCTAAACACAAAATGCCATTTCTCATTAACACGTAGCAGTAATGACATCAAATTTGATTTTCCATGATACAATGGAGCCCCCTTGTTTATTTTCAGCCATAATTAAAGTTGTGAGATTTTTGTCGAAAAACAAAAAGATAGATTTTGCTTCAAAAAATTAGTATAGTTCTTCTGACTTCTCACCTCCGTGAACTTGAATTTCAGGGATGTAAATTAATGTAAAAAAAGAAGTAAACATGTTTTCATACGCTTAACGTGTGCAGATTGTAGCAACGAAGAAAAAAAAATACTCTGCACAAAGTATCTACTAGGCCTATATTAATGAAAAATTCCTCACCTTCGTGACAGACCTTATCAATATCATTATTTCTGAGGTGAAAATAAATGATGGAGGAGATATATATCAATAATAGGCATTCTACTAAAATTATAATTTGCCAGTATATCCTCAAATTTACTAAAAACTATTTTAACATACATTTGAAACTACTAATTAAGCCGTATTTTAATTAAAAGAGCTTAATATTTATATTCCTACTAATCATTACAATAGCTGATTGTTTGCACCAATTAACAAAATTACTGCTTTGATATTAAATTGGCCTCGATTTTTAAATATTAAAAGTTTTTTTTCTTTTTTTTTTTTACTTCTATGAACAAGTCATTTTTTTAATTTTTTTTTATTATGAGTAAAATATTTGGAACTTAGCTGGGCCATTGCTTATGGCTACATCTAGTGGGCAACACTTTCATGTAAGAACGAAAAAAAAAAAAAAAGGAGAAAACCGAAGGTTTCGAAATTGAAAAATATTTGCGTTCAAAAGTTAAGTTTTCTGGAGAATGACTCATATGCAGTTTATTAATAGCAAATATGATGAATTTATAGCTATATGAGGAATGTTTAAATGAGTTTAGCTTATGGTCCACTGAAAAAGCGACCTAAACCATTGAGAAGGAATACTAATGGAGGGAGTCATAGCAAATGTCTTAGTGAAATAAGCTTGGGACCCAATGTTTCCCAGGTCAGGTGACTTGTTTGGCTGGGAAGTTGTCGCGTTTTGGCACGCAATCGCTCTTTTGACATTAAATATTTTTCAGACGACGCGACAGCGCTTATTATGAAGTCGGGGCTACAAATCAGAGCAACTCTGGCTCCAACTCTTTTACTGCATAATAAATAAATAAATAAATAACGGATACAAATACAGGCCTATCATTCAAACTCCTTCTCCCCACTTCTTTCCGTATTTTAAAATATAATGTAACTGCATTTTTCATGTATTTTGATGTTTATTCCCTGAATAGACGGGCATGTACATAAAGTGTTCTGTTATTGACTGAAAAGTTATGGATTCATATGTATTGTAATTAATGTTTTGAAATGATTTCATACGCAGGCATACTAGTATTTAAATTGAAGCATAAAAATAGCAAATCTTTATTCTTGCGCATCTGCTGTTCACAGGAGCTTGGCGAGAAGATACTCGCCAACAAAGCAAATGTACACAAAATGCTTTAGAGTCGTTAAAATAATTACTAGTTAAGTAAAAAGTGCTTTTATGGAACTAAAATGTTATTTGCACTCAAGATATACAATGTTTTATAACTTTTATAGATAAAATGAGTACGAAAATTTAAAAATTATAGGCTACTGTGGAATATGTACTCGTTGAATGCATATAAATGTTATTTTTTCTTTATTTAGAGGTAAAAAACATTCGTACATGCTAGGGAAAAGTTACTGGACCTCCTGGTGTGGCTTTTTCCTCACAGTTTACAATGCTAGAATACTGCACTATTACTATAAATCTAATTTTTCCCTTCTACAGTTAAAGGTTGTTATCATGCATGGCTTCAGCTAATGAAAATTTCTTCAGCGGTTACGGTCAACTCGAAATTGCTCCCCAAGTCACATTGTACTGTTGCGGTATCGGGATAGTAGGGTTGCACTTTCTCCATCTATTCCTTCTCAATGACCTAAACCCATTTTTTGATTAAACCTTTGTTTTCTGTTTTATTCATTCAGTTTATAACATAACGGTTAATGTTAACTAATCTAATATTTATTTTAAAAATTCATTTTCCTTTCAAATTTTCATTTATTTAGCAAACTTACAATTTAATTTTACACTCTGATTAGACTTAGGTCATTTTTAAAGTAATCCCTTCAATGGGGTTGATAAAATTTTTTGAAGTTAATTTTGTGTAATTCACAGTGTTTTCTTTGATGTAGTTGGAGCAAACCTAACTTGGCACCGTCGTAATGCTGTAATTATGATCTGCGTAGTCTGCCAGGATAAGTTTGCCCCAACTATAGTTAAAAAAATTTCTTTTTCTGGAAGATGCAAATGTTTTATTTGCACGATACGTAATTAATGGGATATACTCCGTTAGCAAAACGTAGAATTCTAGCAACACGAGAAGACTTTTCATGCTTGCCATGGGGCAAGTAGAGGGGCTTTATTTTTTGTTTTAGAAGCTAACTTCGATATAAAGGAATATTTTCTTTTGTTCAAAATTGTATTTTATTCCTGCCCATATACGTATAATTGACTGCGGAAAATAGGTATCACCATGGGCGCCCATATGCAAAATTTCTCCCCCATGGTTTTGCAGAATGTTTTCACCATGGAAATCGATTTCAGTACAGATTGGATTATTAAAATTTGACATTTTTAATAATTTTTTCATTAATTTTAGCTGGAGAAGAAATGTTTTTACATTTTTGCAAAGAAAAAGTACTTAAAACGCCCCCCTCATATAGGCGCCCTTGGGAATCACATTAGTGATTTTCAATTATAGTAAGATTTTAGCATTTTAGTATATAATACACGCATGTGCGGTGATCCAAGCGAGTGCCCAACCAGCTGTAATGTATCCAATTCCCACATATAATTGCGTATATTTTATTATATTTGATTATAGTACATTCATGTTTCTGAGTATAACGTGTTATTTCTAGTAACTGTCATGTAGAATGTTGCATTTTTTCTGCAGCAATAATAAATATGTAATACGTAATACTGAGTATATACAAAAACACAAAAATTAGAAAGGGCTATTAACACTTTAAGAAAACAAATAATGACTGAAACTGGGGCCAAAAATTTGCAGCAATTTAAAATACTGCTAAAAGAAAACCAAGTTTGGAGTTTTTAGAAGAAATACTGCATTTATTTTAACAGTTCATTTATAAATGAATTCCATTCTTCAGTCATTAGCAGCAAAATATTCAATTACAGAATCAAAAAACAGGTTTCTCATTAAGACTACTCTTAATTTAAACGATGAAAAAATTTTAAAATGTAGCAAAATTCAAATTACCCTTGTTCTGCAATATAGTTTATTTCCACAACTTTACCACTAATAAAAGAAAGTTCTTCAACTAATTTCTCGGAACTAATCGCAGTCCGATTTTATTTCCAAACCAATTAAAGAGTAAACGAAAACTTAAAAAAATAATTTGATTTATATTCAAGTTTTGTTTCATAAAATTAGTACATTTTGAGGCTTTATAACCTTTATAGAGTCGTTCTTTATTATAAACTAATTCCACTGATTGAAAAAGAAACTAACACTCTCTTTCAAATTAAGTTGATTGTTCATCTCGTTTGGTTAGTGAAGTGAATTAACTTATGAGAAAGTTAAAACATTTTAATATTTCTGCATTTATAACTGAAATACCAATTAAAAAAAATTTAAGTTGAAAGTCACCAATTGCTTTCGTATGTTTTTTTTAATTTTTGTTTCGGCAGCAGATCATATATTAATTTTTCGTTTAATCAATTCCTAATTTCATTCCATAATGCTTCACATCTTAAAGGAAAAATAAAATCTGCTTCAATTTATCTAAAATGCTCAGTTCAAAATATTAGTGAATTAAAGTAAGATTCACTGTTTGAAATAAATACAATAAAAAATGTTGAATTAACTGAAACCCGACTACGGCACAAAAAAAATAAATAAATAAAATAAATAAATAAAATAAAATTAAATAAATAAATAAATAAAATAAAATAAATAAATAAATAAAATAAAATAAAAATAAATAAATAAAGTGAGAAACAAGGTAAATGCTGTTTGCTGTTACGGTCTTATAAACAAGTCATTAGATATGTTAGATATTTAGTTCTATTGAAGTCCTCTTTCAGTTTCACATTAAAACCATTATTACTCAATTCAAATACCGTAGTCGTGCGTTGACATAAAAAAATGTAGTTGACAACGCAATTATTTGAATTGAAGTAATTAATTTGAAAGTGAAAATTACTAATGTGAAAAGAAAAGGACTTGTTGAAGCGCATTTGTACAAAAATAAGTTTACACTGTGATTTGTAAAGTTTTGTGACCGACCTCTTTTAGGCTACGCTCAAAAGCTTGGCAAGCCTTAGGATGAATGTAGCTGATGTAACTGACCGTCAGTTAAATACGAGAGAAAAAAGTGACTCATAAAAATTAAAATGCATCTTTTTGCATGGATAAAAGAATTCTTTAAAGTTCCAAAACACGCATGCTTAGTTTATTTATTTATTTATCTATTTTTTTGCGTCACGCTATTCTTTTCTATTCAATTTCTCACAAAAATTAGCATTTGAGATTTTGCCATCGAGTCATTTCTAATTTCCGTTTGTAACTTCCGAAATTCGCTCACTCTGTCTTTAATTATACACTGAGGAAATGCCAGTAAGAAATAGTTGAAACATTATTTACCTACCCCGTAATCCATACTAATAATATAAAGCTGAAGAGTTTTCTTTTTTATTTTGAACGCGCTAATCTCAAGAACTATTTTATTTTATTTTTATTTATTTTAAACCAATGATACCTTCGTACCTGCCATTTCTAGCTTAACCGGTGAAGGGTACCATGGTGGTTGAGGGGGAGGGAAAGAAACTGAAGGGAAAACTTGAAATACATATCGCATATACGCACATACCTATACACATACATACATACATACACATATACATACATACAGCCTGAGTAAAAACTTTAAGGCCAGTAAAAAAAAATTGAGAAAACGGGAAAATGATATTAAAGGGATTTTAATTTTATTGAATTATTAATTATTAATGTTCATTTGTAAGAAATAACGCAACAGTTTGGTTTTTTAAAGTATGCAATTACCAGAAAATTAGTAGTATATTCAAAGTTAGTATTTTAGCCTGAGTAACAACTTTAAGGCCACCAGTATTTCTTAACTACTAAATGTATATATACTGGAATAAATATCACAGCAGTTAATGAGATTGTGGAAACCCTTCAACTTGTAGTTTTTTCGTTAATTTCTTCGAAGTTTTGGTGCTCTTTCTGAAGATGCCGATAGGTAAGAAGTTAACTGATCGTGAAAGAGGGCAGATTGATGCTTTTTCTTCAACGGGGATGAGTAGCCATACTATTGCGAAAAAAAATGGAAGATCGGAGACTGTGGTCAATAATGTATTAAGATTGAAAGACAATTACGGTAAAAAAAAACACCGGAGGAAGACCTAGAGCTTTGTCATTACGTTATGAAAGGAGTTTGCAAATTTACATCAACTGGAAAGTACTCAACCAGGAAACTTATTCAGGCCAAAGGTTTAAATGTTTGTCAAAAAACGATATACAATACAATTAGAAGGTGTGGAAGTTTTATTTACGTGGCAAAATTGGCTAAGCCTCAGTTACTGAATAGGCACAAAATAGAGCGTTTGAACTTGAGTCAGAAAGTCATGACCTGGGATAACCAATGGTTACAAATAATTTTTTCTGATGAAAAGAAGTGGAACTTGGATGGACCAGACGGGTGGAAGTACTATTGGCATGATTTACGAAGAGAAAAAGAAATATTCTCCAAGTGTCAATTAGGTGGAGGCTCTGTCATGACTTGGGGGTGCTTTTCTTACAATGGTATGGGTTCAATTGCGTTTGTTTCGGGTAAAATGATCAAGATGTCCTTGAAAGTCATCTTTTACCAAATGCTGAACTCATTGCTAGAGAAAATTGGAAATATCAGCAAGACACTGCACCCATTCATTCGAGTAAGAGTACAAAAAATTGGTTAAAAGTCAACAATGTTGAAACTTTGAAATGGCTAGCTAAGTCTCCAGATCTCAACCCAATCGAGAACTTATGGGGCGACTTAGTAAGAAGGGTTTATGCAAATGGGAGACATTTTACTTCATCAATCGAGCTGAAATCTGCTATCGAAGATGAATGGTACAAAACAGATCCTGAACTTTGTCAAAAACTAGTTTCACCTATGCAAACAAGAATATTTGAAGTTATTCAAAGAAATGGCTCCTACACAAGATTCTAAATCTTTGTATTTTTTAGTTCCTATGCTTTTTTTCTATGTCGCCCTTAAAGATTTTACTCAGGCTCAAATATTGATCTGTAAAATTTTCTGTTAATAAAATAATTACAAATGATTGTTTTGTCTTTTTTTTACTTGTATTTAAGGTTAATAATTATCACTCAAATTATGTTTTGATCCTCAGTTTAAGACATGGCCAATTTCTGAAAAAAATTTACTGGCCTTAAAGTCCCCACCCAGACTGTACATACATATATATATATATATATATATATATATATATATATATATATATATATATATATATATATATATATATATATATATATATATATATACATACACATACATATACATATACATACATACATACACACATGCACACACACATACATACATATATATACACAAATACATAAAAAAACATATATATATATGAGGGAAATGGCTTGAAAAAGTTAATAGGTTCAAAATGCGATATTGGGGCCAAGTAACTAGGAATTAATGAGAGAGAATACTGTTACATTTATATCCTCGTATAAAATAAAAATATTAACAGAAAAGTAAATATATAAAAATACTTATAGTAAAAAGACTCTTGGTTAAAAGGTTGTATGCATCCAAGTTGAAATGCCTGGTAACGGCCCACTGTAAACATGCCTAATAACAACATTTTTCAAAAAAGAGGGAGAAACGGCTTAGTGAAACCTAATACGCGTATTTGTTTCTTCCACCGATGTTTACTGAAGAGGGTGAGAAGAAAGGCCAAAAATTGGCTTTCATTTTGGAAATTAAGTATGTAAAACTGGAATAATATAATATAATAGTGACGAAAAGAGTTACAATAAAAGGCATATTATGTAAAAGAGCAAACCGGTTGTAGCAAGAGTACTCGAGATACTACGACGGGCTTTCTCTTTTTCTCCCTTTTCTTTGAAATATAATAGTAATGACAGTAATAAAGTAAAATATATACATTATATATACAAAGTTTAAAAAAAAATCGAGGTTAATAATAGGATACCCCAGCTAAAATTCTTGATAGCACGCATTTTTGAGACACACAATCATGTAAAGCAATGAAGAGGAAACGTCTTAGTGAGTTCGGCTTGAACAGAAACGCAAGTCCACATCCTTTACCAATACACACCTGGAAGCGTTGGAAACAGACTGGAAAGTCAGCTAACTTCTTGGAACTCGTAGTTGCGGATGGTCAGTTCGCTAATTAAATTATGGATGGAGTTTGAACCAGATGGGTGCGAAAGAGCTTGACGAATATTGTCGGGTATTGTGATACTATTGTTCATCTTTAGATGAAATTGAGAGGTGAGAGGGCAGGAGTAAAGATAATGATCTGGAGTACCTACGAGTCCACATGCACAGTTGGGAGATGGAATTATTTTGAAGCGAGAGAGGTATGCTGGAAAGGGCCCATGCCCAGTTACTAAGAGGGTGTCAGATCTGTTCTTGATCCTGGTTTTTAAAGAAGGGTTTGGGAAGATGGAATGTACCCTTCTGCCTGTTGTTTCACTTTGCCAACGTGTGTTCCAACTATCTTTTAGATGTTCTTGTAATTTTTGTTTTATGAAGGATTTTGGCACTGGCATGTTTAGAATAAGGGGGGTAGATGAGTCGTTTGCTGCTTGTTTGGCTAAGAAGTCTGCCGCTTCATTCCCCACCTGTCCTGCGTGACCCTTAATCCAACTTAATGAGATATCCTTCTGGCCTTTGAGTATTTTTTGAATTTTTCTTACTAGGGGATTTCGATGTATGGGATTCAGCAGTGCTTCCAAGGAGGAGAGACTATCAGAGTATAGATCTGCGGCAGAAGAAGGGTGATTTATTTCCAGATACGACAAGCCTTGAAAAATAGCCATAAGCTCTGCCTGGAATACTGAGTTTGAAGGATTGAGTCTTGCGGACCAGTTTTGGATGCGGACCCCATCCCGTAGCACAGCATAGCCTGCTCCTACTCCACACTTTGTTTTGGAGCCATCCGTGTATATCTCCAGATTCTGCAGTGAGGGAGTTTTTCCCTTTAAACATATCTTAGGAAGAGTACACTGGATGCTTGGATGGCTATCCCACTTCTTGGCAGTTTCTTCTAAGTCGTTAGGGCTGAAATTGTGGCCAGGAATTTGAATCGATTTGCTTGTGAGGGAAAGTTTTGACATTAGAGCTTTTGACTTGATCGTAAGGTCGATTGGAGGGATTCCAGCGATAACATGGAGTGCGGCGTGGGAGGTTGTGCAGTATGCTCCAGTCACTGTTAGGAGAAGAAGTCTTTGTATTGTTTGTATCTTCTTTAACGCTCTGCAGTGCATCCAGTTCGTCCAGACAGCCGATCCGTATAGAATTGAAGATTCTACAACATTTAAATAGATCAGCTTCCGTTGTGATATGTTCATGCCCCAAGTAGGACCAGCAAGACGTTGTAGAAGTGCTTTTTTCCTCAGTGCTTTCGTTTTTAAAAATTCAGCGTGTGGCACAAAAGATAAACTTTTGTCAACGATGATTCCTAAGTATTTGACTTCGTCCGCACGTTTTATAAAAAAATTTCCAAATTTTAGACTTGGTTTTTTCACTAAATTCCTTGGTTTATTGAAGATAACTGCTCTTGTTTTGCCCTCCGATGCCTCTAAGCGATGTTCAGTCAGCCATATGTGGAGAATTTGAAGAGATTCTCTAGCTGAGTTTTGTAATTGAGCTGTTGTTGAACCGTGTACAACGAAAGCTAAGTCATCTGCAAAAGCCTGAACAAAAGTGTGATCCGGCCATGGTTTTGCAAGTAAAGATGTTATAACCAAATTCCATAGTTGTGGGCCACTGCAGGAGCCCTGCGGGCATCCCTTAAACTGTGAGGTAGAAAGGACTTCGTTTTGGGATATCAAGGTAATTTTTCTATTATTCAGGAAGCTGCTGTAAAGATTATAGACGCCCTTTTCGCATCCAGTTGCTGCTAGAGATGACGAAATATCTTGCCACTGTAAATTTTCAAAAGCTGATTTTATGTCTATGGAGATAAAAATGGTTAAGAAACCTGAATTTATCCTCTGGTCTATTTCTGTTAAAAGGGAATGAAGTGCATGCTCAGTTGAAATTCTTGGTGTGAATCCAAATTGAAGGGGATGTAAAAGATTGTTAACCGAAAGAAAGCTTTGAAGTCTGTTAACAATGAGCTTTTCCAGGATTTTTGACAGAGTTGGAAGTAGCACTATAGGACGATATGAATCAAATGACGTCAGCGGTTTGGAGTGTTTGTGAAAAAGAATTAAGACTCCTTCTTTAAGGCAAGTTGGAAAAAAACCCAGTCTGTAACACTTGTTCATGAAGTTTAAAAGAAAATTTGGGTGAACTTCGAAGAAATATTTCCAAATGTAGTTGTCCAATCCGTCTCTTCCGGGAGCTTTTTTCATTGAAACGTTTTTCATGACGAAGCTGAGTTCTGAGGAGGTAAAATCTGCATTTTCTACAGAAGAAGAGTAAGTGGAGACATGGTTATCAATGGCTGTGGGAAAATCTTCGGGGTAAAAATGATGTAGGAGTTTAGTGTAAAACGTTTTAGCGTCGTCATCGGTTGCCGTTCTTTCGTAAAGAAGAGAAGGGTGCACAGTGTTTCCAAACGTAACTTTGTACGGCTTGGAATAAGTGGAGCTAGAGGCTGGGCAAAATTTTCTCCAGGAGGCTCGTTTGGCTGTTCGGATGTGTTTTTTATACAAGGCAAGTTCCCTCTTATAGGAAATGTAGAAGCTTTGACGAGTGTCTGTCGCTTGGCATCGTTGGTACCGTCGTCTTTTGGCGAGCAGTAGCTTCTTATGCATTGATAGGTTATGGTCCCACCAAGAAAGGGAAGGTTTGGGAGAGTGAAACTTTATTTTGAAGGACTGGAGTGCACATGATTGTAATATTCTAATAAATTCTTCAGTGAAAATTTCTAAAGAGGCACAGTCATTGATAGGTGGGAGATTGGTGAAAATAGAGGGTATTTGCGCTTTAATTTTTCGCTTGAATCTTTCTGGATTATACTTTGATTTAAAACGGATAAAGCGGTGGAATGTCAATGGTGCTGAGAGATTCAATTGGATGTACTTATGGTCGCTGAGTGATTCATCTGCCAGAACTTCCCAAGTAAGCGTCAATGGCAAATTCCTAATAAGAGTTATATCTGGCCAGCCTTCTGCTTTGTCTTTGGTGTAAGTGGGAGGAGCATTAGATGTATTAGCGATGCTTAGATTATGCGAAGAAATAAAACCTAAAAGTTCTCGGCCTCTAGAGTCTTCGTTCCTGTAACCCCAGACTCGGCTGTGAGCGTTTAAGTCTGCTGCTATAATAATTGGAGTAAGAGCTACTTTTTGTAGGAGATCACTCAGTGGGGTAAGTAACAATGAAATATTTTCATTAGGTGAAGCGTAAGCAGAGATAATAGTAGTTGTCGAGTTATTAATGCTGAGTTTTAGGGCTACAAAGTCCATGCCAACTTGTGTGACAAAGGAGGAAGGCAATAAGGAGGGGAACACAATTGCTGCTTTAGAGCTGTCTGACACGATTTGCGTCCAACTCCCTGGAATGCCTGCCACTGCTCCGTGTAATGCATACGGTTCCTGAAGGGCGAATAGTCCTATGTCGTGCTCTTTTACCAAAAACTCTAGAACTGACGTTGCTGCGTAGCTACGGTGCAAATTTATTTGTATAATTTTAAAGTTGTTTACAACAGAAGAGCAAACATCATTGGCCTGAGTAGATACTGAATACATAACTAAGCTGTAGAAAAATTATGAGAGGAGATGAAATGGGATATTGCCTAAGATTCGTATTGGGTTATCTTTCGGATTGTTTCAACTTTTTGCTTGTAAACTGAACAATTTGTATCATTAGCTGAGTGATCGGTGGGAAAATTGGCTTTGTAGACGCTGTTTGCCTTATGACAATTACTGCACGTCAGATGTTGACTATTGCAGTCACTGCCGTGATGGTTTTTTGCACAGTTTGGGCATGATGTTTTTCCCGTTTGACAGTTTTTTGCTATGTGGCCAAATTCTTGGCACTTGTAGCATCTTGTTATGCTCAGAAATTCTTTAATAGGGTGCATTTTCCAACCGAGACTCAAAGAACGACCTGAGATGAGCTTGTGAAACGCTGAAGGTTGACATTGAACGACCCAATTTATCTTTCCTTTACGTCCTGTTAGACGAAACTGAATTTCAAAGTCTTCGTTTCCAAGGTCATATTCCGTTTGAATTGCTCTTGTTAATTCTTCTTTCGAAGCCTCTGCGTGCACTCCGTAGACAATTATCCTAGGCAATCTCCGACTCGGGATCCGAGTAATTATTTTTTCAGCGAGATACTTGTTAGAGTTGAGGGAAGTTAAGAGCTTAGAGAGTTGCTCTTTGTTTGCAACGTCTACTGCTAGACCTCCATTCCTTATAAATCTGGTCCGTTTAATACTAAGGCCATATTCAGAAGGATCGTGATTGGACGTCAATAAATTCATAAGGTCATGTGAGCTGATTTTTTCCTCAGTTGGGTACAAAAGAGCTGTGTGCTTAGAATAGGCGGTTTCAGGTGAACTCCTCTGAAGGTATTCTGCATAGCTTGGCTCCTTAGAAATGACTTGGTGAGTATCACATGGAGCAATGGAACCGTGTATGGAGTTTACTATTGTAGGAAGATCGAAAGTTGACGTATTTGCGTCTTTGATAGCAGGAGTTTTGTCATTTGACAGTTTAAAGGTTTCTGTTGTCATCGTGGAGGCATCGGTATGCCCTTGTGAAGGATGTGACTTGTCGTACTTATCCATTCTCTTGCGTAGGACTTCTACAATGGAAGTAGCTATTTTTCTCAGATCTTCGGGGAAAAAGTTTTTTGTTCTTCTGCCTGCAGGCGCCCCCATCATCATCTGATGGAGACATTTCAGAAGTTGCAGTGAAGAGTGTTCCGCTGTAGGAAAATCTAAGGAAGGCTTAGTGGAATCAGAGAAGAGCTCTGATAAAGCAATAGATTGGGTGGAAGTGTCTTGTAACATAGGGAGAACGTTTCTGGAGGAGGGTAAAATAGGTGATAAAGTTCGATTTAATTTTACCTTCCCTAAAGAAGTATAATTAGACTTGATTGGGGTCAATTTGGGCATAGCGGAGAACAAATTTTATAACCAACAGAATATCACTGTTTTTACTGTAGCGAGGGAGAAAACCGCAAAAACGGACACGAGTAAGGCTCTTTTCTTGCTGCTGCAGGGAAGCGCTGTCGACGTCAACAGTAGAGGGGTCGCAATGAAGGGGAGAATTCAACGATCCCTTATCTGATGAGTGAAGAGGGGAAGATTCGTTGCGATGCGCTTCGGGGGTGTTGGGGGATGAGAAAACGTTACTCTGCTGTAGCCTTAGGAAGGATAATGTTACGACTTCAGAAAACTTCCAAAAGGGTGGCGAAAACTAGCTGCAGCTGTGTGCGAAACTATGCTTGGAAACTGTTGGCTTAGCAAAGAGGAAACGCTGGCAAACCGTTTGCTTAGTTAGGCCTAGTTGCGTGGAATGTTTATGGCCTGTTAAGCTGGCCGAATTCAAAAATTTTCAAAAATTTTCTCACCAAAACGATGTATTCCTTCGAACGCCTCCAAAGATCTCAGAAACTTCACAGATTGCGGCACAAAATCGGTTAAATATAACAAAAAAGCAGGAGCTCTTCCGGTTCGCGTCTGCACTCGCTGGTGCCCTGAGTGGGAATATCTCAAGAACTACTGGTTCGAATTAAAAAATTATTTTTGTGTTGCATAGTCCTTTTATTGAGGAAGGCGAGGCTGTAACAGAGGTTCCAAACTTCAGACGTCCGCGAACCATTCCAGAAAAATTACAAATTTCGCGGACCCCCCCCCCCCCTGCGGATTGGATTTTTGTTTATTTAACTGGTTTCCTTTAAATTCTTAGCACGGGCATCGCCGTGTGGGTACTGCTAGCTAAAAATAAATATTGGAATATGAACTATTTCACAGTGATTCAGGCGTGATGCTTCATCATAAACTGTTTCTGCGTACCTCATTTCAGTTTAGCAAAGAAAACAAGTAAAGTTCGCTTTCCTGTTGCAGAAGTATTACAATAAGAAAAGCTAATTTACAGTAACAGATTTGAACATTTCTGCCAAATATGTAAACATTAATTCATAAGGGGCTGTCCATAAATGACGTTTCCCTTTTAAAACTATATTTGACCCGCTTCGCGTTTTTCACTAAGTGCCATAAGCTTCACATAACTCCCTTCTCCCTTACCACATGTTCCGCCATCTTTTTGAAACATATTTTTTACTAAAAAATTGTGTGATATCACACTTCTTGTTACCTCCTTCCTCCTCCTCGTTACTAACTGTCACGGACCCCTCCCCCTTAAAGCGTGACATCATTTGTAGACGGCCCCTAAGCTAAATTAATAATCATTATTCAATACTTGAAAATTCCCCCTCATGGTGTGACGGGTGCAGTTTCTTTGTTGAATCCGCATCAAATTTGTGTGCTTAATGGATTCAAATGCAGAAAAAAGGTTAACATTGGTTAAAACCAAGTGAAACAAAGATATTAGATCGAAAATATTGATTCATTTACACATTAAATACATCTTTCTTAATTAAAAAACTTTTTGTGACTTTACAGTCATTAGTTTCATTTTCCTTTACATCCTGTTAATCAGAAATGCTACTTTAGTTTTGCTTGACTCTTTTTCCTGAACATTCTTAGGCTTCTGTGAAACTTAATGATTCTTATATCTCTACAGTATATACTAAAGTAAATGTTTTGAAATTGGAACATAAAAGACTTCATTTTAAAAGCGTATAGCATCTGTTCTCAGGCTAATCAAGAATTATCCTTAAATAAATACTTGTTAAAGCAAATCTATTTTCCACAGTTGCATTGCCATGTGTCATAGCTTCCCCAAAATCTGGACATTCTTCCAACTTCAAAACATTATAATAAAATTTATCTAAAGTAATTTTTTGATTACAAAATGAGCTGAACTTAGTTTAAAGTGCTTCTAATTTTTGAACAGGCTATGGAAAAGCATGCAATATGTCAGAACGGAGCCAAGTATTACTAAAATGATACTTCTTTTCACTTGAACCATTTTCCATATTGTCAAACCAGTTTCTTCAGCTCCACATAACAAAACGACGCGTCGAACAGATATCGTTTCATCTTTGAGAGATTCCTTAAGCTCTGAGCGAATTTCTTTTATAGTTTCATTTACAAATGCAGCGTTTACAGTCATGACCAAAACCGATGTAATATGGAGAACGGAAAGAACGCAAGCTAATGGCAAGAGTTGCAGTTCACGGCTTTCCGTTCTGCTCCCAACTGCAGAAAAAATAAAATATATTGATGCTGAGTTGTGTAATAATGAGGCAAACATTAAAAAGCACAGATCTGAATCAAGGGAGCAAATCATTTTCGAAACGGATTCGTAAAAATGCAACAGTTTGTTCGGAGTCATTTCTTGGACATACTTTTTCATTTCAAGCTTCAAGAAAAGTCGCACATGGTAACAAATCAGTCCGTATAATATGGCGAACAAATTAATAGGAGTCAGTAGACAACCAAAAAGATAAGCATAACTGTATATCAAAACTTCCATGACCCTAAACCGAAGATCATTTAGGAGAAAAAATTGCTGAAAAAGTGAAATATAGTTTACAAATTGATGAGCAGTAAGACCTACAGCTATTAAGTATACAGTAATGCTTGAGAAGACGTAACATTTCAATAAAAAGAAATCACCAGTTACTTTCATTGTGTCGGAAAATAACATTATTTTGTGCAGTTTTGAACAAAGGCAGCAGCGATGTGCAACTAATACTGCAAATAACAAAATGCCTGCAACAGCCATTGGATATCCTTCCGTATACACCACAAACATCACATGAAATAATATCCCTGGGCCGGATATTATTAGGTTAAAGATATGCACAGCAATTTTAATCGATTTTCTTTTGTTAGAGGTTCTAAATATTAAACAAAAAGTGAATATAATGAAAATGACTTTATAAAACGGCTTTAAATTTTGATGTGATCGCATTTTGTTCATTTGAATAAATAAAGCATTTCACTTAAAACCTAATGATTGTTACTGTTTGGTACACCATGTAACAAGATACTGTTAACGAACTGTAGAAAATCAGTCCATGAAACATACGTTTTACAGAAAAGAAAATAAATTGTTTTCATCAGTCGTAAATAAAAAAAAAGTCGTAAAAAAACAGTCGTAAATTAAAAACAAGCAGTCGTAAATAAAAAAAAATCTGTCATAAATTCAGTTTAATTTTTACTAGCTACACCTACATAAGCTCAAAAATGAAATGTATTGCGTATAAACGGCGGTAGTTTGGTTATTATTCAAGAGCATTTAGCGTTATTTGAATGAGCTAATGCAAGTTTGATCAAAAATAAATCAATGAAAAAATATTTTTGACACACGAAAGCAATATAGTTGATTAGTACTGCACAAAAACCACATCTAGTGTTTAGTACTTGAATTGAGAAAAACGTACGGACTGACAATGTTCCCCCTTTTAAATTGGATATTTGTTACACTATTCATTTGCTTTTGCTTTTACATTCATTGCAAAAATCGTCCGAATGAGATTAATAAAAAGGGATATGTTTTCCAGCTACTTGATTACTGAGTCTAGTTATTGAATTTTTCTTTTTTCTTTCATTGCATGAAATAAGTTAAATTGTCCCCTCACAATTGGAGCTTTTATTATTGATTTATTTTTCAAGTTTGAAATTTATTGAGAAAGAAGTTTCACAATATGCTGATAGTTAGCTGAATTGTCACGAAGTTTGAACCACGTTAGGGTTAGTTAGAAACGATAGTTAGCAGATAATATATAAACTCGAAATGTATATTTTGTAAAAGTTGTTATGACTATTTTAAAGTGTAGTATTTTTTTCTAAACATTGTGGTTTCTTTCGGCCATTAGGTTACATTTCCTTATAGGCCTCTCATAATCGATGATAAATTAATAAAAGCGAAATTAAACTTTTCACTATGAGATACGCATAAAAGCAAGAATAAAATATTTAACAAATGATAAGAGTCGATTGCCGATCGTTTACATTAAATGTGATAATCTAATATAGAACACCTGTAAAACAAGAGAGAATAATGAGTTCGCTCGTTCTTTTACTAAGCTGAGTAGGGTGTAGTTGGGGGAAAGTGGTCAATGGGGGTAAAGTGGTCATATGTCAAATAAATCGCTATAGCTTGGAAATAAATGTTCGAATAAATCTGAAAATTTTATTTTAGAGTAGGGCAGTTAGAAACTACATATTGAATACAAAATTTTACAATTGCGAAATTTTATTTGGTAAAAAAAAATATTTTGTGCGAATATGAAATTTTTTTAAATCTAAACACCCTTTTTAGCTATATTGGGAAATTTTGTTTGTTAGAATTACGAACAGGTTGACTGCACAGGAAGCTTCCTGCATGTCTCAAGAACTCTTACTCATTAGCAGTTAGCTGAATCTATTTTAGATAATATTTTAAAACAATAGAAGTAAGATGGGGTAAAGTGGTCATAATATTTGGCTTAACGAATATTGTTCTTCTAATGTCACTTTATCATTAAGTATAAGGCAGATATAAATCAAATATTAATTTCACTTAATATGTATTGTTTTTACAGTAAACGTGGTTAAATGTACGAGTATATGCGTGTGCGTACGCATATACTCGTGTAGGCACGTATATAGACGTACTCACATAAATGCACCAATAAATACTTATATGGTATCTTCAAGTATTTTTACTTCCTTTTACAAAAAAGGAAGTATTGTATTCGCGAAAAAATTTTCACTCAAAAATCGCCCTTAATTTCCATTTTGCTCACCCCCAAATGAATGTTGAGTTTTTTTTTCGATTCGACCACATGCGGAAAAGTGCCTAAGAATGTGCGTATGTGTGTATGTGCGTATGTGCGTATGTGCGTATGTATCTCGCATAACTCAAAAATGGTATGTCCTAGAAAGTTGAAATTTGGTACATAGACTCGTAGTGGGGTCTAGTTGTGCACCTCCCCTTTTGGTTGCTTTCGGATGTTCCTAAGGGGGTCTTTTGCACCTTTTTGGGGGGAAATCATTGTTAATATCAATGCAAACTTAAGTGGTGTTATAATTTGGTAAACACTTGGTGACGTATCGCCAAGCTTTTGGTCGCCAAGTTTTTTCGCCAACTTGGCGACGATTTTTTTTTTTTTTGTGCTTCTTATAAATTAATTGTTCTCCTGCCAAATATACCTAGCCATTCCTGATTTGTTATTTTATAAGAATGAGATTAAAAAAACATATATTCAGCTCAGTGGTGACTCTTTTTTACTTCCTTTTACAAAAAAGGAAGTATTGTATTCGCGAAAAAATGTTCACTCAAAAATCGGCCTTAATTTCCATTTTGCTCACCCCCAAATGAATGCTGAGTTTTTTTTTTCGACCCGACCACACGTACATATGTACCTAAGAACGTATAGACGCTCGAAATATCCATTTTGAAGTTTCCCGAGTTAATTACAACGAGTTTTCTCGTGACGTCTGTATGTACGTATGTGCGTATGTATGTCGCATAACTCAAGAACGTAATGTCCTAGAAAGTTGAAATTTGGTACGTAGACTCCTAGTGAGATTTAGTTGTGCACCTCCTTTTTTGGTTGCATTCGGGTGTTTCTAACGGGGACTTTTGCCCCTTTTTGGGGGGAATTCATTGTTAATTTCGATGCAAACTCAAGTGGTGTTACAATTTTGCGGACACTTGGCGATATATCGCCAGTCTTTTGGTAGCCGTTTTGTTGCCAAATTTTTTCGCCAACTTGGCGACAAATTTGGCTATTTTTTTTTAAAAATCTGGTTTTAATGTAGCCATTGTTGGTGATATTTAGAGAGTTAGAGAGAGAATCACATTAAAATTGCAATAATAGAGAAATAACATTAAATTGGTGTAAAAGGAAGTCATGTGATGCACACATCAGCTCGTTTATCTATACAGATATACATTCGACGATACACGTATATACTCGCGTATACTCGTATATATACGAACACGCATATACTCAGAGAGACACATATATACGCGTTCGTACTCGAATAGACACTTACATAAAAGCATATGATGTACAAGTATACAGTGTGAGTTTAAACTCTTGGGCAAATCATTAAAAGGTGTTAGATGGAAAGATAAGAAGCAAGAACCATAAGGAACATAAGGTCACAAACACAATTCTGACGCGTACATGCACACAAAGCCAGAAACTGATGCATGCAAAACAAGTCACAAATTTATCACTCAAAGACAATTTGACACAACATTTTAGGTCTTGAGAAAGTTTTAAAGCGATTGATTAAGTTTGCGGCCAGAAACTGCAATACATGCGGATCAACTTTCTGTGCCAAATTCCCAACTTTAGATTAAGTTTACAGAAAATTTTATCACACTGGAAGCCTGAAACTTCAGGTGCTGAAAGTACAATTAGCTGTTAATGCATTCAATTATTTTTGGAAATTAAGATTTTTTATAGCACGCGTGTAAACTCATGAAATAGCGCGGCGGGAAAAATTTTCCCTGCATTTTAAGTTGTCATAAAATTTGAACAAAAATAATTCAAAAGCTCATGCGTCAAGATTCCATTGTAAAAATACTTGTTTTTTATGGGATGTAGTTGCAGAGCTTAAATATCTATTTTATAAAAGATATTGACATCCAAAGTGGCTATCAAAACCGTTCAAGTAAAAAATAGCGTATTTCCAAAGCGCTATAGCTCAAGTTTGTCACCTCGCATCTTCTTTTCATTAAAACCATTAGAAAGAACATATTTTTTCCTGTCAAAATAAGTTTATTTATGGTGTTCTTTCGTTTAAGGATTAAAAAATGAGCTTAAAATTTGGGCTGTCGTAACGAATTGCAATGTTTAAGAGCAGGTTGCAAAAAATTTTATCACACTGGAAGCTTGAAATTTTAGGGGCTTAAAATACTTTTGGTTGTCCAAACGTTCTAGTATTTTTATGTATTTGAGTTCATTAACTTTTATGTAGCACGCATGCAAAGTCGCAAGAAAAGCGCAATAGAGAAACTTTTTCCTGGATTTTAAAATGTCATAAATTCTGAACAAAATGATTCAAAAGCTCATACTTTGTAATTCTATTCTCAATATACATGTTTTTAACGAATTGTAGTTTGAGAGCGTAAATATTGATTTTATAAAAAATGTTGGCTGCCAAAGTGGCTATCAAAATCGTTCACTTGAAAAAAAGCCTGTTTTTATTCCCCTGTAGGTCAAGTTTATCACCTTGCATCTTCTTTTCGTTGGAACCTATAGAAAGAACAAATTTTTTCCTATAAAAAAAGGTTTTCTTTATGATGATGTTCTTTTAGATAAGCGTAAAAAAATTAACTTGAAATACAGTTTGTCGTTAGCCAGAAAATCTCGTTCTACAATAAATAATGGTGCATGCCGTACAAACCGACTAATAGTTATTTTTCAACTGTTATAAGTCAGAATTGTGTTCCATTTATCCTTTAAGAATATACTTTGCAAATTAAATATGGAAGAAAAAGAAAATTATCTTGTTCTGTCTGATGTATCAGTCTGCTTACAGAACAGGATATTTTTCTGTTTCTATCATATTTAATTTGCAAAAGAACTTTCTAAAAGAGAATTAAAAACCTATTTCTGACTAATAACAGTTACAAAATTAATCCGTGTGCGCAGCATTCACCGTTCTTTATTTATTGTAGAGCGAGACTTCTTGCGAACGACAAACAGTATTTCAAGCTCATTTTTTTACGCTTATCTGAAATAACACCATAGTAATAAAAAAAACATTTTTATAGGAAAAAAATATTTTCTTTCTAATGGTGCCAACTAAAAGAAGATGCAAGGTGATAAACCTGATCTACAGCGTATTGAAAATAGACTATTTTTTATGTTAAGGATTTTGACAGCCAATTTGGATGCCAATATCTTTTAGAAAATCAATATTAGCGCTCTGCAACTATAATCCGTTAAAACCTTGTAGATTGACAATAGAAACAAAGCACGAACTTTTGAATGATTTTTTGTTCAGAATTTATGACATTCTAAAATCCAGGAAAAAGTTTCTCCACTGCGTTTTTCTTGCGACTTTGCATGTGTGCTACATAAAAGTTAATGAACTCAAATTCATAAAAATACTAGAACGTCTTGACAACTCAAAGTGCTTTAAGCCCCTAAAGTTTCAGGCTTCCAGTGTAATAAAATTTTCTGTAAACTTAGTCTAAAGTTGGCAATTAGGCACCATAATCTGATCCGCCATTTTGGATCTTATTTTTTCGGAGATCCTAGGTCCTCAAGATTTGGATCTAGGAAGCTGAAAATTTGCATAGGTTAGTTTCAAAAGCATCTCTACACCTCTCTCGTCCAGTCCTCTTAGTGTCCCTCATATTGAGATGATCTACTGTACATCACACTATTCTCCGCTCAAAAGAGGAAATATACAGTTAATTAAACAGCTGAAATTCACACCTTTAAAAAGGTTTAATTATAAGTTACACAAGCATTTGCATACAAGAACGAAATTTTAGTTTTTTCAGCCCGAAGTGCCCATCTGTAAAATTCTTCAATATATATTAGCACTGAAAACTTTAAAAAAGGGAGAAAAATAAAAAGCAAATAATGCTTAGTGTTTGATGAAAAACTTTTTTTTTTAAATTAGAAAATGTAAGAAAATTTATGTGATTCTAATTTTCAAATATACTGTGGAAAAGCATGCTATATGTAAAAACTGAGCCAAGTATTACTAAAATAATACTTCTTTTCACTTGGAGCATTTTCCATATTGTCAAACCAGTTTCTTCAGCTCCACATAACAAAACGACGCGTCGAATAGATATCGTTTCATCTTTGAGAGATTCTTTTAACTTTCAGCGAATTTCTTTTATAGTTTCATTTACAAATGCAGCGTTTACAGTCATGCCCAAAATGGTTGTAACATGTATAACGGAAAAAATGCAAGCAAATGGCAAAAGTTGCAGCTCACGGTTTTTCGCATTGCTGCCAATTGCAGAAAAAATATAATATATTGATCCTGAATTGCGTAATAATGAGGCAAACATTAAAAAGCCAAGATTTGAATCAAGGGAGCAAATCAGTTTCAAAACGGATTCGTAAAAATGCAACAGTTTGTTCGGAGACGTTTCTTGGACGTACTTTTTCATTTCAAGCTTCAAGAAAAGTCGCACATGGTAACAAATAAGTCCGTATAATACGGCGAACAAATTTATAGGAGTCAGTAGACAACCAAAGAGAAAAGTATAAATGTATATCACAATTTCTATAACCGAAAATAAGGGGGGGAAATTGGGTTTATATGAAAGAGGAAAATCAGTTGGGATAATGAATTTCAAGAACTGATGAGCAGTTAAACCTACAGCTATTACAAGCGTTGTAATGCTTGCGTATACGCACAATTTTAATGAAAAGAAATCACCAGTTATTTTCATTGTGTCAGAAATAAATATTATTTTGTGCAATTTTGAACAAAGACACAAGCGATGTGCAATTAATATTGCAAATAACAAAGTATCTGCAACAGCCATTGGGTATCCTTCAGACAGCACAACATACATCACGTTAAATAGTATCCCAGGGAGGACTATTAATAAGTTAAGGATGTGCACAACAGTTCTTGTCGATTTCTTTCTGTTGGCGGTCTGAAATATTAAACAAAAAGAGAACATTGTAAAAATAACTTTGTAAATCGATTTCAAACTTTGATGTGACTGCATTTTATTTATTTTAATGATTCAAGTATTTAACATAAAACTTGATGGTTGATTGTTGCTGCTCAAAGTCAATTTAAACAAATTACGCTTTTCCCATGAACTTTATATGACCCAGGAAAATAAAATGTGTGGTTCATTAAAGAAATAGAAAATAATAAAATTTTCACCGGTCACATGTTTTAGTTACAAAAGGAAAAGTCTGTCACAAATTCTGTGAACTTTGCTTAGTTCAGTATAACTTCAAAAATGGGACGCATTGTATATGAACGCTGGTTTGGTTTTACGTCAGGAACGTTTGGGATTTTGAGTAAGCTTGTACATGTTTGGTCAAGAATAAATCAATAAAAATGAAACCCTTCCGGCACGAAAGAACTTCTCTTGATTGGTAACAACAGAAAAATCATTCAGTAAATGAGTATGTTTCAACACTTAAACTAAGAAAATATGCAAATTGTTGGTTCTCCGTATTTTAACGGACATTTGCTAAACTATTAATTTACTTATGCTTTTACATTTATTGTAAAAATCGTTTAAAAGACAGTAATGCAAAGATAAGTCTATTTTGTTTAAAAACTATTGAGCATTTTGCGTTTTGTCTAGAGTACTTCATTGCATGCATTTAATAAATTTTTTCGTACATAAAAGGATATATTATTAAAGGATATTCTATTTGTTATGTTGTTATGTTTGAAATTTTAACTCTACAGAACTTTCATTATATCAATAGGAAGATTTTTTAAATAGAAGTTTGAACTCGAGAGCAGTTAGTTGAAAACGATAGTTACCAGAAAAATACATTAAATCGCTTTATTTATTTTGTAAACATTGCAATGATTTTTGTAAAGACTAGAGGAAGATGTTTTTCTCTGAACAATGTCTTTGATTGTGACATAATGTTACGTCTCCTTGCACAACTTTCCTTGAAGTCGCTTGTTTGTCAAGTTGAAATTAAAAATTTCACAATAAGCTCACATAGGGTAGTAGCGGGAAAAAATATTTTAAAATATCTTTTAGATGACTTAATGCCAAACCAGCATTTTTTAATGCCATGAAATTGATGCTCATTTGCAAATGGGCGCCAGTAGAAAGGTCATCGTTGTTCTCAACGATACCTACGATAACTTGCTTAATCTCCGAGAGATGACACCAACAGTCATCACCACTTCAACAGCTGGGATGTGAAGTTGAAAAGTGGGAGAAAAATTTCTCCAGCCTCTTACACTCACACTAAACTCTAAACTGTAGGGTGGTTCAAAAACACTTTCTTTCAGCTAGAGTCCAAGACATCCCCTATTTTTTTTACACTTACTAATAGTATTATGCTGTAAAAGTTTCAGCTTCTCACTCAAATTTTAAGACGATGCTCAATGACCCCTTCATTTAACATTAGCCGTACCATAGAAAATGCCACTAATTGAGGAATATTTAATTTCCCCAGCTTTTTTTTTTTGTGAATAATTGTTTTATTGCAATGTATATGCATATTTCTAATGTATATGATAATATGTAGCACTGTTTTTTTTTTTCAGTTCGATGTATTTTTTTAATCCTCCTCCCCATACTATTGAAGTTTGGGGGAGGATGTTGAGCATCCTCTTTCAGTTGAAAAAAGAAGATAAAGTTTTTCTAGTATATTTCTATCCACTGGTCTAAAAATAATGAGGGGTGTCGTGATATCTAGGAGAAACTTTTTCTTACATGTATTTTTGAACCACCCTACTAAACTGATTAACTAGCAAACCGCCCTTTTACGCACATTAAACTGCTTGACTAGCAAACTGCCCAACTTTCGAGTCCACTAGCTAGACGAAGAAATACTCCGCGTGTTTCTTTTTTTTTGCCAGATATATTGCTAGCAGAAACTTCGCACACTAGTTGCTCATTATCTTCCAGGAGCGCTATTGAATTATTTTTACAGACTAAAACTAATTATTTTAAATTCAATGAATTATCGAGAAAAAGAAAGAAAGAAACAGTTTCTGTGCTAATTTTTCGATTTGCATCTCTCACTGCGTTAAGCTAATTGCAAAGCAAGGTCTTTTATTGTAAAGAATTTAATAGATAGCAAAACCATTTTACTAGAAAACCATAAATTTTGCATAGAATAAAAAAACAATTCGGACTGTCAACTTATAAAGACACAAAATTGATAAACTTGTTTCGACTCCAAATGTTATTTTCTCAAAACAGAAAAAAAAAACTCATTTGTTATCCTATTGATCATACTTGCCCAAAACTTGTGGGAATAATGGTAGGAAAACTGTTTTGTTGCAGTTTTAAGAACTAATTTTCAAATTTCTTTTTAGTTTCCGTTGAAATGCTTCTCTCTTAAGCTTGTTTTTCGCTAATAAGCTCTTAAGTTTTCTTCGGACATAGTCGTTAATTTTATAGTTTGTCCTAGAAACGCATGGATTAAAGAAACATAAAAGGTTAGGAATAAAAAGGGTGACGCCGGAGTAAATAATTGAAAAGAAGAAAGAATAAATAGAACAAATAGAGAAGTAACTTCTTTTATGCAAAAATTTATTTCCAGAAACCGTCGCCTTAATTTGAGAATAGATCTCTTTTTCAATGTAACATTAAATATAAATGCGTTATATATAAGTATATATTCAACGTACATATCAGACAACAATTGTTATAAAATATAAATGTTGACAAATCGAAAGAAAGGTGCAGCACAGCACAGACAGAGAACATTTTACACAATAACAGTTAAATTTAATACATTATTTAAGGTATCTAAGAAAAATTAAGAAAACAACCGTATATCAACAATGATAATACATTGAAAAAAGTACATGATGAACCTAGTAACGTTCAATAGTTTTTGAACTGAATCGGTACATTTCCAATTGGGCTATTGCGAAAATAAATTACTTAACACTTCTTCACACATTTATATGCTAAATATTGGAATATATATTTTGATAACAAACTTATTGTTTACTCATTGACATGAATTTTGAATGACTAAAGACTTTTCAGATTATTTTATTTAGAGTTTCAAATTAGATACAGTGTTTGGAATACGCAGAGAATTTATTTCATGCTCGCCTAAATTGAACGTTTTCCAATTCTATAGCAACCGGTAGCAGACAAGTACACCAATACTTAGTGGCGACGGCGATAAAAGAAGTTTTGTTACATTATCGTTGCTATAAAAACACAAAATTACACGTAAAATAAGACTAAAAAATGTAATTTGAGTTACTTGAATTGTGCTATGATTTGATATTAATTATTAAATTGCTCTTTAATAGAGACTCACTTTTTAAATTTTTGCTTTAATGATTCTTGCGATAGTAAACTGCATAACAACAGTTTATTTTTCTTCTATACTTTCTCTGTATTTCCTAACCATATTTTAAAAATTATCTTCAATACGAAGTTTACATTTTTTGATATTTTAATGATCGAGAAAGAAACCAGTTTGAATTTTGGAAGTGAATTGACCGTATTGATTTTTTTCCCAATGATCTCTGCCTAATCAACAACTGATAACCTTAACAGAAATTTATTATGAGTTCAACTGTTAAAACATTTTCCTGATATTTTACGGTAAAAAGTACTGCAATCTATGTTGTAAGTACTTTTTACCGAAAAAATTCTATTTTATGGAACATTCTACAGTAGAAATACGAAAACGCTGTGGATTGTTGAGCTGAGTAAAAAGAACCAGATGCAAGTGGTGGGGTTCGAACCTGCCTTCACACTTCTTGCAAAGCGGTACGCTTTCCCTAATCATACATAATCAACAGTTGATAACATTTACTGGGATTTAATATGAGCTATCCTGTTAAAGCAGTTTCCTGACATTTTACGGTAAAAAGTACTGCTATCTCTGCTGTCAGTTCATTTTACCGTAAAACTCTATTCAACTGTAAAATTTTACAATAGAAAAACGAAAACGCTGTGGCTAGTTGCGCTGAGTAAAAAGAACAAGATGCAAGTAGTGGGGTTCGAACCTGCCTTCATATTATTTGCAAAACGGTGCACCTTCCCCTATACTAAATGGGACTCGGCGGGAGAGCGGGAATGGGGGACTATATGCCTTGTACTATTAATCCCTGTTGTACCAATTGGAGATGTAATCGCTTTCTATTTCCGGAAATATTTAATATTAGTGGTACCCGTACGGCTTTGCCCGTAATAGAAAAATTAAAAGGTCTTTTGGTTCGCCTGTATATTTACAAATAATGTATGGTGAATTTTCTCACCAATTGGCTTGTGCCCATGTTACGGTTCCACGTTATGATAATTTCGTAATTTACTCGTCCATCTTATGATAGTTTTGTTCTTAAAATTGGAATAGAAAGAGAACCACATCGAATTTTTGAAAAATCGCTTCAAGGGGCACACCCCCATGCTACAAACTAAATTTGTGCCAAATTTCATGGAAATCGGCCGAACAGTCTAGGCGCTATGCGCGTCACAGAGATCCAGATATCCAGACATCCTCCGGACATCCAGACATCCTCCTGACATCCAGACATCCTCCTGACATCCAGACATTCTCCTGACATCCAGACAGAGAGACTTTAAGCTTTATTATTAGTAAAGATAAAACTTTTGCGTTATGTAAGCACTCCATTTTACAGTAACATTTGCCTAAAAATTTTCCCGAGTTTTTAACAGCGTATGCTTTTTTTAACATAATTCCTATAGCTACTGTTGCTTTTTGAAAAAGGTCCACTTAATTTCACAAAAATTATTTCTCTTGCAAGCATAATATCTCTTATGTCTTCACTCCTCACTAGCGATCTTCAAAACAAGGACTGTCAAAACTAACTTAATTACACCTTTTCAAAAGACAGGCATGAATTTTCAAGAAATTCAGAATATATTTCTCCGACGCAGTAAGTTCTATAATGCAATTTATTCATAACCTATAGAAATTGCTCTCTTTAGGTGGTCGTTATGACAAGAAGACTCTGGGAATGTTATCCATTTCAGATTTTAAGCTTTTACAATACTTAAAGCGAGGGTTCAATAAAAACTAAAATCTTAGTTGGAAGGAAAAATTTTTTGGCGTCGGCTAAGTTAAAAACTGAAGCAGAAAAAAAATATCAATAGATTGAACAATTAAGATGATATATTTCTTCGGAAACCTTAATTATTGAAAATAATAGCAATAATAAAAACGATTTAAAAATTCAAGAAATACTTAAAATTCTACTACTATACACATTTAGGCACTATTCTGTGTCTTGTAAATCAACATCTTTCTGGACTTAATACGGTGACTAAATAACTAAATTCTTCAATTTTAAACTACCAATTTATTTTAATTTTTTATATCAGTTTACATTATGTCGCCATTAAAAATACATTATTTAAATTAAAAAAAAATATATTGACGATCGGAAAATACTTTTCCTAGTGTCAATTTTTTTCTTTACTTGTACACTAGAATTTTATTAGTGCTCTAGCATTAAGGACAATAGAGAGATATTGTTGTTTTTTTTTTTCCCGTTCTGAAAGGACTAGTCACCAAAGCTTTTTTGTTTTCAGTCTACAAAAATTTCTAGTCAATTTGTCAGAACTTGTTTATAGCACTTAATAGAATATAGTATTAAGAATCTTGAAAATTGGTCGGTGGTAAAAAGAAATGGGGCTAACTGTTTCTTTGAAATCCACTTTACAGTAGGTATAAAAAAATAATGGGTATTTCTTGACCAATTTAGATGTCATTGTAAGAAACATTGGTTGGCATATCTTGTTTAATGTTAGTAAAACGGGTTCTATCAATAATTGTCTTGCAAGAAAGATCAACAATTAGCATGTGATTTCAATATGTTTTTTTTTCTCAGTTATTATGTTTGATTAAAGTCATCACACTTCGATGCAGTTATTTTCCACCAAAATTAAAGCAAAGGAAGCTCTGTTGTTACAACTCTCTTTCACACTCACAAATATTTTCTAGCAATCTAATATAAATGTTGCAAACTTCGATTCAATATATAAAATGTATAACACTTAACACATTCTACTTAATGTTCTTAAAAATTATCAAACGAGGCCGTGAGAAGTAAAGGGATGTAAGTAGAGATTTTGAAATTTTGAGTAAAGAGCTAGAAAAGTTGGTTTTCATTGAATTTTGTTTTCTACATCATGCTGTAGGGGAGGGTGGCTAGAAGCGGGTAGGTTTTCAAAGAACTCCCGAAAATTGTAGTTTTTGGTATTTTATCGCAACAATTTCGGTTTTATTTCCTAGCAGGGCTCTTGAAATTTAAAATAAAAAGTGATTTTTACTTTATTTAAAACCCAATTATCAAACTTTACAAACATTTGAAAAACCCGCTTTGCCCTACCAGGGAGCCCAAAGCGAGTAAGCTTAACTAATTGTGATTTGGTACATTTGCCAATAAAATATGAAGTTATAAATGATTGAAACAGTTGACTAGCTACCTACAATTATAAAAAATATATTAAACAGATGTACTTATCCAATTTAAAGTCAGCTCATTTGTTTATAAAATATAAAGAACTAACTGATTAAATTAATAGACTAATTAATTGCCATCCTAAAAAAATTCTTCTTAAAGTTATATTTATCGTATTGAAATAGCAAATCTGAGTCAGCACGCGAGTCAAGAAATTATAAATAAATATGTGATTAAATCCTATATCCGCTTTGCTCCACCTGCTTTGCCCGAAGGCACGCTTTTTTTTTTCAATATTAATAACCTTAAATTTAAAAAAGAAACCAACGAAATGACTATCATAGTTTGTAGGTGGATGGTGTCAGAATAACGTAATATTATTGACAAAAAAAAAGCTGGTCTTCGACTAATTACAAGTTACAAAACTTCACCTTTTTTTTAGAAATGTATAATTTTTTTTTAATTTTAAGCCTGGTTGCGTCATGCCGCTTCCCTGCTGCTTCGCTGGGACTGATTAAAACTCGGATTAAAACTCGGGGATGTTCATGTAAACACGACATACATATACCGTTTACACACCATGGGAGGGGGGGGGCATCCGAAGGCCTACCCGCTTTGGACCACCCTCCCCTATATCAGTATACCTACCTGGGCTACTAGTACCATCTGGCATCAAAACAGAGGATAGTTTTTCTTACCATTTGAATTAGTTATCTCCAACTTTTCAAATTTTGGAACTTACTCCCTTTTGCTTCTAGAAAACTCAAATCGTCTTCACACACACACACACACATACACACAAAAAAAAAGCTTTAAAAATAATAAAATCAACAAAAAAAAGTTGAATAAATACCCATGTGCTTGAAACGTAAAAAAGAAATAGCAACGTTTAACTGCAATAATTGCAGATTACTGCAGAGAAGTGTTTCGGGTTTATAAGGAACCGCTTTCAATGCAAAATAAGTGAGTTTATAGATGAAAAGACATCCGATAAATGCTTTTGTCGGAAATACGCTGTTATTTCTTTTTTACTTTTTTAAATACATCAGTGCTGCATCACGATACACATATACACAAAAATAGTTTGTACTTTTCATTGCTCTTCATTTAAACATCGAATACTTATTTTCACCTTATGGAGGGTTTTTTCTTAATTATTTATGTAAACATATGTTGATAAATTAAATGCAAAGAAACATATTTACTAAACACATAACATTTATAGCATTAACTAATTCACACCTAATAGTTAATGGACTAAGTGTTTGGTAAACTACTATACGAATCTATGATTAACCTGCAACATTCCTTAAAAAAAAAAAAAAAAAAAAAAAATAACGAATATTCACGTGAACTTATTGACATCAAACAGCTTAAATTGCTGCTGTACTTTACAGCTAATTTAATTTTAAGTGCATAAATTATCATAGCAAATTCTATGTATTTGCATTTACCATTTACTGCCATCAATTTAGTGTTAAAGCGATCAAAGGGTTGAATGTTATGAATGTTCAAAATTTACGATGAATACCTGTAACCAGGGTTGCCAACCTTGAAGAAACAATTTGAGGAGCACCTGTGCTGATTTTGAGGAGCAATTTAAAGGTTTGCGGAGCAGTTCGGGATTTTGTATGAGAATATAACTAAAACCACACTTAAATAAAATTGTTTTAGAGCTTTAATAACCATTTTAAGTACTTGTATAAAAATAATTATTTTTAAATTAATAAAACAGCTTTAAACACTATTTCAATCTTTGAGTATAAGCATCTTTAATTTCCCATACTTACATTTTTATTACGGCATAATACAGTCAAACCTCCCTTAACGGACAGTTCCAGGTAGCGGACACTCCCCGTTAGCGGACAGTTTCTGAATCCT
Organism: Uloborus diversus; assembly: GCF_026930045.1. Taxonomy (NCBI): domain Eukaryota; kingdom Metazoa; phylum Arthropoda; class Arachnida; order Araneae; family Uloboridae; genus Uloborus; species Uloborus diversus. The sequence continues at coordinate 241,366,897 of NC_072731.1, read as the reverse complement.
CAGACCCTCGAGATTGGCGTATAATGTATTTTACTCCTCGTTAGCGGACAGTAAATCAGCTGAGTTTCGTTTTATTTTTCTATGTCTGGTAAGCTTTTGCTCAGCACTGCTTTTGTGGCAAGCATTTTTTCTACTCCTTTACGATGTTCTGGGGCTAACCAATACCGATAAAAGGGTTATCACCCCTTTGCTAAAACAGGAGCCGTTCAAGTCAAATTTTCTAGTCGAAGCTTATGAAAGTTTTGTTTTCATTTCATTCGCGAAATTCATCGAAAACAAAACAAAAAAAATTCTCCTTTTACACAGTACCTTGTTTTATCAGTTTGTATGGGAGAGAAAAAATACTCTCGTGCAACTTAACGGTATCCCCCCCCCTCCCTACTAGATTTTGGAAGACGATTGTCAGCTCCGCTTCCTTTTCCACCAGACGCTGATGAGGGATTGGCACAGTATTGCCAGATTAAGTGAAAAGTAGTCGATTGCGCTGTATTTTGCTACAATCTAAAACAAAAAAAAAGTGCTAAAAATCAACGACATTGATTCCATTGGGCTTGACTGGTTTTGTTCTGCTAGATGAAACAATTTACACAAATGCCTTCCCATTTTATTTTCCCGAAAGATTCAGCGGATTATTTACTTATTAGTTAAGTTCACTTACATAAGCTATGCCCATTAATTTAATTTAGAACTATACACTATGTGTAGGTTTAAAATACAAAATTGAAATGCCATCGTAAATTTAGACTCCCCAATGGGGGACACTCCCCGTTAACGGACAAAAACTTTAGTACTGACGGGTCCGCTATTAGGTGGCTTGAATGTAGCAAAATTTAGCTTGAGAGCGTTCGGCTGGGAAATGCAGAGTAGAACCTTTTTGCGGAGCCGCGGAGTTTCGTCATTTTTGCGGAGCAGTTGGCAACCTGCCTGTAACTTTGAAAAAGTTAAAAGGTTCGACAAATGAATACAGTTTTACGCATAATGTCAAATAATTTGCAAAAGATGTACTCTGTAAAAGAAGAAAGGCTCTTTTTACGACTCAGTTCGCGATTTTTATAGGTCAACACTTTAGTTGTAGATTTTTTTCTCCATAAAACATTTAAGAATATTTGTGATAGGATATAGTGATAGAAGTTATATTCATCATATAATTTAACATATGAAAACGCAGGTACTCGTAAAATATATAAAAGTGGAAAAATTATGTGAATACATGAAAATGAAACTGAAAGTCGTTTCTCTGAGTTTTATGGGAGCATAAAAAAGATTGCGAGCTAAAGTCCACTAAAATCGTTCAGAATACGTTATTCTAACTTGCGATAAAAATTGTTAAAAAAGAGAATGTATTAGCCGTCAAATAAAATGAAGATTTGCGAGATGACTCTCGTAATTGTATAAATTAATGACAATTCTTGTTTTGTTCAAAATAATAATATTTAGTTATGTTATTTATGATAAATTTATCTAAGATAAATTACCTATCAAAACATGTAAAAAAATATTTCTTTTCTAAATAGAATAATCTATAAAACAATTGAATTGAAATAACGTACAAACCATTTCTATGGAGTACTGAAATTCGAAATCTTTAGAAGAATTTAAGTGATCATTTATGTTTTTCAGCGCTTACACGCTTAATTGCAAGAGAAAAAAGTTATTTAAGTTGGAATTTGTTGAATATTTTCACTTTGTTTGTCTGCTGAGTTCTTGATTTTTATTTTATTTGATTGGTTTCAGAATAAAAAAAGTAAATTTTAAAATAAGTTTTTTAAAATTGAACTTGTTTTTAATTTTGGGAAATTACGAACGATTTTCACTAAATGTTACAGAGTCAAAAACTGGCTTATGTTACATTGTTCAAGGAGTTTAAAGTAGGTGACTTACATACAAAAGTGGAGTACCTGTAATGAGATAAAACAATCCGAATAAACGCCACAACATGGTTTCGAATCTTAAATCCGCTGTAATTTACAACTTCTAAAAGCAAATTTCATCACACATATATTTATAAACAAATATCAATGGCGAATTTAGCATATCAAAAGTGTCGCTACGGGCCAGCGTGACCTTAGGGGATCTGTAGGGCAAAGAAATGCACATACTAAAGCTTTTACATGGTTCCGTCATAGACAAAGGGGGCCCAAAAATTGCATTGGGTCCCCAAATGTGTTAGTCTGAAACTGAAATATTAAAACGAGCAATAGCCATACTGAGATAACAATAGCTGTTTAAAAATGCATGCAAACATTGTATGTAAGATAAAGTGTTGTACCACAAAATTATTACCTTAATTATTTAAAAATTAAAAGAACATTGTTTAATATTCTTTTATAGAAGAGAGAGCGAAGGAAAAAAAAACAATGAAATTAATAATCTGACAACACGTGTGGTATTAGTTTAAATTACAAAATGTTTTGATGGTGGATTTAACGACTTCAAAGTAATCGTACTAAATTTTCAAGGAATATATATATGTATGTGCATGGATGTGTAAAGTGCATATGTCACCAAAGTAGAAAAATTATTATAGTTACTTCTTTTTGTACCTAATTTATGATAGTTATCATGATCGTTAACAAGTATCTCAGTAAAAGAACTACATGAATATAAACGTGCCGCGATAACTTATGATTTTATTTCCTTTGGCATCCTTCCAACCATTCCCCAAGTAATCGAAATCTGCTTTTGGAATAAATTTCCAACCATTTTCATAACTACACTGATACTCCATAGCAGAAACAAATGAGTTACAGATAATGATTTTTTATTTATTTTGATTTGCGGTTTGTTCAACATCAAATGAGTATGTCTGGGTTCTTCATTATGATAATACAATCATTATGATAATATGGTTTTTTTTTCTTTTCATCCAAACTCTGCTTTACCTAAAAATCTGCAGGCCAAACATCTGGTATTTATTTCTTACAGATATGTTTTTCTTTTGACGAAAAACAGAGCACACTTTATATGGCCGGGAAAAATGTTTTTTGCATGAAATATCAATAAGGAATGACCATATGTTTCGTGGGAGGAGGGATTATGAAGGAAATTAAATAAATTTATATGACGTAGCTTCCGCTTCGAAAATTCCAGAGGAATAAAGAAGAAATTCTTTTATCCCCAGTGGCTGGTAGTAACAATTTCATTAGTAGCCACGTTTTAGATAGTGGACACTATTTTACTTTCCTTGGGAAAGGATGTATACTTTTAGTTTGGTAAAAGTTGATAATCCTAAGCTCATTTATTTTACGGAAAGTGATAAATATATTTAATAAATTATTTCATAAAGAATGAGTTTTAACTTTGATGAAAATTGATTTTACCAATTGCTTCATACCTCTTATACAATATAAGTTCATTAGTTTACAAGAGCCAATGCAAGGGTGGGGCAATCGCCCTCTCATTGATTGTAGAAAATCCAGGACTTTCATTTCAAAATTTACCAGAAAGGAATTTAAAGTGCACGTTACATCGATGTAACATACTTAGTGCATATTACATCGAAAAACACCGAAACCACATTCATAAGTTTGAAAATATATTGATTTCTTAAAATCATAAAGGTAAATTGTCCCCTTCTGATCCACCCAAATGATGGGTTTGCCCAAAATAGCTTTCCAACGGCAGATTTTTAGTACTGAACTATCAAAAAACGCAGTTTTCCTTGATCTTCGGCGATGTTAGAAAAAAGGAAGTTCCGGATTTCACTCAGCGAAAATTTTCCAGAATTAAAATTCGAAAAATGGTAGGTCATCTCGTTTTTGCGTCAAGAGAAGGAACTTCAGTTCTGAAATTCACTTGGGGTAAGTATTAAAAATAAATCGCACCCCCCCCCCCTTTTAGAAAAAGTTCTGAATAATCTTTATTTTCTGGCTCTTATTAACTTATTTTTTGAGGTCACCAATTGACAGATGGTTTTTATTCGCCATTTTTTTTTTTTCATATTTTCACCTTGTAGCCGATTGCGGCAGCAAATTTACAGACGAGTATGAAAATCAAGAGCAAAGAAAGTATAAACTTCAACTAAATTTTACTCTTCAAAAACAAAGAGAAACTTTTTTTAACCTTTGCTAGAAATCTACGAGTGAACAATTCTTCTTTATTAAGAACCAGAGATAAAATTCTGGCACAAAAAGGGCATGTATGAAAAGGTGAAATAAAACAACGGTCGAGAATGGAAAATAACAAACAAAATTTTACCCTCTAATATTGAGGTACGTGTCTGTGAAAGAATGGCGACAGGAAATGTTCCCAAAAGAATATCATTTTCCGATGACTTATGGAGCAAATCATAAGACTTCTGCAGTGATCAAGAAATGATAGATTGAAGAAAGAAGTTACCCAGGTTACAAAAGAAGGAAGAATGAAGGAGGAAAAGTAGAATCATTTCTATATATGAGAATGGAAAGGGAAGATTTTATTTACTACTGTTCTCTTCCAAAACAAAATCAATAAGTAGTGTTTTACGAACCCATAAATGCATGAATATCAATATTGCTTTTATAAAATGATAGTATTTTAATGTTAAATGTTAAAACAATATTACAAGAGATAACAGGTGATTTTTTGCTATTTATGGAGGAGAATTAATTTGAAATTACGAATTTAATAACTTTAACGACTTAGTTTTCCCCATGAACTCGTCATGGTTGGAGTTAGTGTTTGCGTGCCGACTCAACTTATCGGATACTGCTATTGTCTCCTTCATGGATTCTGGTTTTCACGATTTATTTTAAACTAGTGGCACCCGCACGGCTTTGCCCGTAGTAGAAAAGTAAAAGGTCTTTTGGTTCGCCTGCATATTTACAAATAATGTATGATGAATTTCTCACCAATTGGTTTGCCCATGTTACTGTTACACGTTGCAATAACTTCTTTGTTTCAGAAATAAATTTAGTGCCTCTTTTTAGAAAATGATTTTCGTTTTTTTTCTTTCTATGAGTGCTATCTAACTCTTGTGAAGCATTCGCGCTTGAATATGCCCGAAGTACACTTACCTTAAGCACACTGTGGGTACTTGGAATGTACACAGTCCAGTACACGGTTTGTGCTGGTGGTGTAGTCTCCCAAGTACACTGCGCGACATCGATGTAAATGTGCCAAAAATTTAAAAATTTTTAACAAGCAAGTACTGTTTATGTTAAATATTACTCCTGATGAAATGAATTTTTTTCTGTTGTACGTTTTCAACCAACCACAATGCAGAAAATTCAACTTCGTAACTTAGCGAAGCAGAATAACAATATAGTGCTTTTTGCTAAGTCCCACAAATATATGATGAACATTAACTACCTCAATTTCTATTTTACTTTTTAAACTACACTAAAAAATGATAGCACAATTCATCAAAAATACGTTTTTAATAAATTAATACATTACATTTTGGCTGTTCTCTAATTTTTTTTTAAATTTTTCGTCGATAGCAGGGAAATATATTTTTAAAAAGGATGTATGAAGTTTGATGAAGATTACAGCGTACTGAAAACACACACGCACACACTCCCTTGAGAAATAATGTATATGATTTGATCTTAAAAACACTTTTTTTCGATACGAATATTTCCTCGGCACATTTAAGTCAGTGGTCCTCAATAATTGATATTGTCAGTTCCTTTTCTGCGATAAAAACTATTGTCGCCTCCATCGTTCTTTTTAGGAACTAAAATTAAAAGGCGGTCCCTTTTTTGAAAATAAACTTCATGTCCATAAATTTTGACAGCTGAATTGCATCATTCCCACACTTGGTAACTATAAAATTTCTCCATGTCTAACGCGACCATTAACATTTTTCATAAAAACAGGTTTTGTAATTTTAGGCACCTGAATGTGTATTGTGTGACTTTTTTTTAATAGTTTGTGTTTACTACAGAAATGTACACTTGAAGAAAAATTGATACAGTAGCTATTCTACTTTTCAGTACTCAAATTTGATTGAGTACGTTTGGCGGTGATTTCAAATGAGGCAGCGAGAAGCAAAGGGATGTAAGTGGACATTTTCAAGTTTTGAGTAAAATGCGTTTAAAGATAACGTCCTAGGGTCCTAGGTAGGCTTTCATTGATTTGTTTTTCTAAATCAGGCTGTACAGCAGCGCCTACCAGGGCTACTAGTTCTACCTCTTGCTCCAAGACTGGGGGGAGGTTCCCCTTTTATTTGTACTGGTTATCTCCAAATTTTTTTGCCCCTTACATCCCTTCGCTTCTCACTGCCTCAAATGAGAATGAAATTTCTGGCCAGATATTTACTACTTAAAAACTGATATTTGAAAGTGTGCTTTTTACTTGTCATTTAATTACACGTAAGCAAAATAACATTTCTCCCGGTCTTTATATTAGGTCCAGACAAACATGAAATATATTTAAGAAAAAAGTCTCCAGGATTTATGCCGTTGGTGTGATATTGCTTAAACAAGTCCGCTCAGCAACTCTCTGTTGAAATGTTCCCATTCATTCCTTCCTTCGACCACTTGCTCAATCAAGTCGCACGGGTGTGACATTTTTACACATATATTTTCTCTTTATTCCCTGAATTTCCAACTTTGGATTTAAATTTTTAATTATTCGAATGTTAGGAAACAGTATCATCATAATATGGAGTATATCAACTTTTTAAAAAGTTGTTTTGCACCTGAAAGATAACGATTTGTATGTGTTGTGTGTCTGATTTCTCTGTCATGCCCGAAACATACCCAAATCACTATTTTTAAATACAAGAAAAGTTTTTAGAAGTTCAATACTTCATATTTTGATACATAGTGGCTCCTTACATTCGAATATAAAATAAATAAATAAATAAATAAATAAAAGCCGAGAATGAAATTCCGGGTGTAAAGTGCAAATACAACCTGTGACAATCAAGTTCAGGGTATGAAGTAAGAACGGCCGATCTGGCAACCCTGGCGAAACAAAATGCTGCATCTATACACTGTTTGACTACGGATTGTATGTAATTTGGCAATCGACCAAGTTAAAACAATTCCATCTGAATGAACCAGCAGAGAGAAGGAAAAATGACGATGGGATTTTTATGCTCGTGATTTATAATGTCACTAGTGCCTAATTTATTTATTACATTCTTTAAGATGAAAAACAGAGGAAACAGAGTTTCTATGGAAACAACAAAAAGATAATAAAATGTTTTTATTTCATCAAAAAATGTAAAATTAAAATGGTAAGCTCAAAATTACGTTGTAAAAAATAATATAAATTTTTGTAGTAAGAATATAGATCGAATATAGTTTAGATTTGAAAAATGATTGTCGTGAACGAATTGTCATTTGTACAAATGTGCGTCTAAATAATTAAGAGAGGCAAAAGCGCACATCTGTAGCAAACAAACTATCACCCCAGCAAACTAATAGATGCATCCATTACCGCCTCTAAACCGGATAATAATCTTTCCATACACTCAGTGGTCTGACAGTAGCGGCAGGTGTTGTTTTCCCCTTAAAATGTAAGCAAATTGTTTTAAAATCCTTCCATTTCATTGTTTTATAATTAATAATTCAACTATTAATTGTTGTTGCATAAGAGGTAAGAGGTTAATGTTCAACTTTTCCAAACTGTGGCCCGCTATGTGATCAGTGACCAGAATTCTGGCCCGTGGGCTCTTTGCAGTTGGACAGCCCTGCTCCATATTATTTACCCCTACGTCCCTACATATATTTCACCCCTCATTTTGAAAATCTCATGCCCCCTTCAGGCTCGGGTCAACAGATGAACATTCTCCCCTCTATGCACGCCCCTGACGGTAACACTACTCATGCCTCTTATAAACGGAAATTACTGTTGGATCCTTTCAGAAAATAAAAGTTTAATTTTCACCGTCCCCCCACCTTTTTTCCAACTCCTGTTTATGTGTGATGGCCAATGTTCCTCCCTAACCAATTGTTACAGTCACCTCCTTCATAAAATACAAGCTTCATTTGTACCGCTCTTGAAACTAAACTTTGTCATTTCTGGCAAAATAATGGACGTCACCATTCTTGGAATGGAAATAAGTTATACCCTTTTAGAGAAGACACTTTTTTTTTTTTTTAGAATTCTTGAAAACTAAATTTTATTACTTACACCATCGGAATTAATGAATGTCACTGAATCCTTTTCGCAACTAAATTCCCATTTTGCCCACTTTTAGAAATTAAACTTTATATTCACCTATTGTTGTCGATTAAATTTCGTCAATGTTTCTTTCAAACTTGACTCTTACATCGTCCTATTTCTAAGTTTCTTTTCTTTCGATTTTTGCAACTATATTTCACACCCGTTCCTTCCCAAATCTTTCACACACAGCTGACATGACTTTTTTCTCTCCTCTTTTTATAAAATCAGTTATACAAACTTAACTTTTGATATTGTTTCCTGTTAGGAATTAAAGTTTCGAAGCCATTATTTTTCTGCGCTTAAAATATCGTTTCAAGACTGAACATTGAGGATTGAATTTTTCGGAAGTTTTAAACATGATTAAATATTTTAGTTTTCTTAGGAGTTACATTTCTTTGTTCATCCTTATTTCTTCTTGTTTATTACAATGAAAAATTCTCTGAGTTTTCTTTCTTTCTGCAAGAGTCTTTTATGTTTTTAAAGTATTTTATTATTGAAGCTAAACTGCACTTTTTGTACTATACCCAGATTCTGAATTATTTTCTTTTATCTTTTTCTAAAAAAATAAATAAAAACATTCTTTTAAATGAATGAAATTGTGTAATTTGTCAAAACGCAGTCAAGTGTCAGAAATAAGTTGAAATAATATTTTTTGAAGAAACATTGTCACAATGCCTGTTAGAATAAAATTATTTTTGAAATCCTTCTTTTTGAAATAGCTGCCTTTAAAAAATATGCTGTTTTTTCAAATTCTTTCTGATGTTTCAAGAATAATTTAAATTTTAGGTTTTTTTTATTCCGTGCGACAGAGAAAAACAGCACCAGTTTACCCCAATTTTTTTTAGTTATTTTAAATCATCATTAATTCAGTTTGTGTTTTGGCACCAAATCATACGTACCGATAACTTATCATACGCACCGACCGATGGTTCTAAGTGCATTGATTGTGTGTAGCTTAAGTTATTTAGTTTACCTCACAAACTCATTCGTTATCCAACTTTTAAGCTCCATTTTTATGTGTTTTTTTAGTTTATATAAAAATAACTACACTCTCGTACATATGTTTGAAAAAATATTTTCTTGATCATAAGAAATATTAGAGTATTTTCCTTTGCCAACTTAGTTTTATTCATTTCTTTTCTATAGATGTCACAGTTTTTATTTTAAAGTAATGATAGTGTAAAATTTCCATGAAGTGTTAAAAGCTTATATAAGTTTAATGTTTTGTTAAAAAAAAAATACCGTTGTTAAAAATGAAAACCATTAATATACTTCCTGCTCTGAAGGAAACTTGAAAAATTAGTTTATACTTTGGACTATACGACAACACATTTTAATCAGAAAATCGCTTAATGGTATGCAAAAATAAATAAAACATGTTTTCAAGAATTTGACTGATTACATGTTTCATCGTTAATGATCATAACTCTCAATCATTTTTTTTTCTCTTAATCTATGCTTTAGTTAATATTCTGAAATGAATATATTTAGATTGCTAAATCCATTTGTAAGGGTGATACATTTTTACGCATTTATTTTCACTTTATTCCCGGACATTTTAACTTTGGCTTTTAATTTCAATATATTCAAATATAATTAACCACTATGTACGAGGATTAGTCAAAAAATTAGTTGCACTGCTCAAGAAAACAAAACAGGGTAGGAATTTTACAATAACTTTATTGGTGTCTTAAAGTTGCACTCAAAATCTACTTTTCAACGAACCATTTCCGTTTTTTAAGCATTTTTTGAGGCGTGGTACAGTATTTTGATGCCTTCTGCAAAGAAATCTCGTCCAACGTAAAATAATCATTGTTGGGTTGCAGCTTTTGCTTCGTCATCCGAATGGTAGTGTCGCTTTGAAAGTTCTTGTTTCATGGGACCAAAAACATGAAAGTCAGGAGGTGAAAGATCTGGGCTGTAAACAGGGTAATCTCACACTTCCCACCAATTTTTTTTTTTTTTTGCTGCTTGCGGTCTTGCATTGTCATGCGGGAGCACAATGCCTTAACATGACATTGCATTTTCACCATGCACTGCATGCAACTGCCCATAAATTTCAGTGCAGTTGCACTTTTTCCCCCACAAAAAACGAATCACTGCACGCATTTCCAACTGGGACACTACTTGCAGATGTCCAGACATCTTTGCGACTGATTATCAGGAAAACTAAATTTGCCTCGGGGAAGCCGCTACGTTACACGATAAAAGTACATGTCTCAAGTCTGCAGTGTTGCCACAGTGTCATCAAAATAGTCTTCGACGAAACATATTTACGAACTAGTGCAACTGACTGTAGTCTGACTGACCTACGTATTATATAATGAAGTCTCAACTTTCTAAAATGTAATTCTTGTTCTTAAAAAATGAGGATACGTTCATGTGGCGGTTGGGACGTGTTGTGCGGTCACGCCCGATACTTTATATTATAATACATAACGGTTAACTCTATTCGAATATGTTGAAATTAAAAGCCAAAGTTTAAAAGTCCGTTAATTAATTACAAATATATGCGTAAAAATATCTCATCTGTTCAAATGGAGTGAGGAAGATAGAAGAAATTGCATTAACCCTTAAAATAATTAACTGATGTAAAAATAAAATATCGGTAAGATATGCATCGACGGATATTTTTATTTAAAAAAAAATACCAAAAACACACACACGAATATTAAAAAATAAATACATAATTCTTATCTGCTGGTTTAATAGGAATTTTCATATTATCTAATAGAAAGACGGGGGGGGGGAGAGGGCATGCAAAAAATGCATATCATGCTATAAGTTTAAACATTTAAAGATCTAAAAATCATGCACGAAAAGTATATTTTTATGATGATGATGTATTTTCAGTATTAGTTACTGATAACGATAAAAAGTGAATCATTAAACTTTATGATTCGTCTGACGGTTGATAATTGAAAGGGATGAGGTGATATTTATCCAACTTAAAGTAGTAGGTAGCATATTAGTCGATCTTATCCGACAAACGAACTAAATGGTTAATCTTTCTTGATTCATATATACTTTGAAAACTGATATTTTATATTCTGGAAAAATTTATTTAAAGAAGAACTTAAATATGTTTAAAATAAGTAAAGGAAACTAAAAATATTTTCTTTTGGAGTTTAAAAAATTTGCTTCACTTTACTTTTAAAACGAATATTTTTAAGTGAACAATTATAGACATTAGTTTGAAAGAAATCCAAATAGCTTCTTTATGGGCTTGTTTCGAAAAAAATAATTTTAAGTTTCTATCTAAACACATTTTCATAAAATAGAACTTTAAACTTAAAATCATTTTAAAATAAAGGTAAATATGCTTGAATTGCAACTATAAGTTTGAAGCCAAAATTAGTTGAAAACCGTATATTCTATGAATAGTATTTTAGGATTTAATTTTGTTTAAAAGTAAATTAAATTGGGGAGGGGCTGGATGGGGGGATTTTTAAGAGGAATATAAATGTTTTTTGATTCCACTTAGAAGCTTTCACATGCATTGTAAAGATCAAGTGCAATGAAATTTTAATAAATGTGACTATTTGGATAAAAATATTTGTGTGTGCAATTTTTAAAAATCTTTGTAGATGCTAAATGAGATTAATGGATGGTAAATATGACACTCCTTTCCTATATTCAATATTGTAGAAACTTTTTTTTGTTATTATAAATTTTTCATGCAATGGGTTGTGTTCAAAACTAAGCTGTAAAAAAGGATCAATGTTCACAAGTTGGGACTTGAATTATGTCATACTGCTAAATACATAACAAAAATATCGTTAGTGTGGTAGAATGTACTGCCGTGTGCAGGTAAAGGGCAGTAACTGCAAATGGTTCTTTTTTTTTTGCATTTTTGACATCTATTGTACTGTAAAATCTCGCTTATTTGGTTTCCGCTGTAAAAAAAGCGTGAAAAGAGTGTCTAATTCCAACATTTTTCTATTGTTAGTATTGAAAAAACCACACATTTCTTCAAATACTGCCGTTTACCTGCATACGGCAGTGTACACTATCGATACTGGAACCCACAAATAAATATCTGCTTGACGCAAGTAGTCTAAGTAGTAAAAATTCGGGAAATAAAATCAACCAGATTTTACATTTGGTATTTTTTGTATCATTTTTTGAAATGTGGAAGCTCGATACAAAACCTGTAAGAAGTTTAACTTATTTTCGTATTTTTGACTTTACTAATTAAAAATGTTTTTCAAGTGCATGCATTAGTTTCAACTTTATTTATCTAAAATCATTGATAACAAACATAAAGGTTTTTTATATATAAAATATAAGTTTCATACATAAACTAATCATTTACTAAGACTTCAAATATAGAAATACACGTATATCCAGGTTTTTTTGTTCATACTTATAAATATGGTAGTAGTGTCCATGATGCTTATTTGAACATTTTCACTTTTAAAATCCTTTTTTGATCTAATGTCCGAACGCTCGGTAAAATACCGAAAATAGTGATCAAGTAAACATTACATAGATACCATGGACTACATTTACATTCATTGTATAAACATACTCCACCACACTTCACTTCCAGATTTGGACCAATGAGATTCAATAGACAGAGCGAACATTATAATAACAGGCTTAGCAACAAGACCTAAGCACTGAAGGTGTTTGATGGAAAATTATTACAGTCTAACTCAGAATTGTAGGCTTTTGTCTTTGTATGAGTCCAGTTCAAAGCCGGGTGAAATTTAGGGATTCTAGAGTTGCTATAGTAGGTATTGCCAGTTACAGCAACCCCGTCGATCAACCCAGAACATAATTTTTTGCGCAAGAAATCGTACAAAATGTTTGTGATTTTTTAAGCAACTTAATCTGTTTCTAACTCTTTTAAATTGTTATTTTCAATGAAATATATGGGCTGTTATTTGCCGGTAGAAATATCAGTTTTCCTCAGAGTCTCCTTAGTACTGCTCTCAAATTTACTACAGTCGAACTTGCTTATAACGTGTGCAAAAGAGACCGCAATATTTTCTTATTATAACCGAGTGCTCGTAAAAAAACGAGTTCAAGCAAAAAATTGTAAAAGTCTTAATTTTTACTAATGTATATATAACCTTTCAAGCAATTTCTCTGACAAGCAAAAAATTATAAAAGTCTTAATTTTTACTAATGTGTAACTTTTCAAGCAATTTCTCTGTAAGCATACAGAAAATACTGGTGTAACCATACGCAGAAATTAGTGAGACGTTACGCTATAGTTACATTACCATGGTGTAACCTTCCACAGGTGATGTGTATTTTTGCACCAGTTATATCAGTTAACTGCCTCCACTGCTCTTTAGTTACTTAAGATGCCACCTATTTTACGAAGTAAGGTTACACCAATTTTTTCCAGTGCTTGCTAAATCCGAGTTCTCATTAAATCAGGGGTTGTTATCAGGGTTGGCAAAAACCCGGGGTTTTTTTTAATAAGCCCATGACCCAGGGTTTTTTGGGTTTTTAAATAAAAGCTAAAAAAACCCAACTAAAGCTGGGTTTTTTTAAAAAAGAAATGTGAGTTTTTTTGTCTTTTCTTAGGGAAAATGTGGGGTACTTGTAGCATATTGTAGCGTAAGTATATGGACAAAACAAAAAAATTGTCTTGGGGTAAAAAAAGCTGGAAAATTCAGCGTTTTCTGAAGAAAAGTAAAAAAGACGACGAAACCCAAGAATTATTGTTTGTTTGTAATTACTACATTTTTTTTTTATTTTGCTTTATTGTATTTCAATTTGGTTATGCAAAACTACTGTAGAACCTCAAGTAGTTTAAATCCCTTTTTACTGAATTCCAGCCTAATCAAGACATTTCTTTGATTTTATGTTGCCAGTTTTTCTATTTCTGTGTATTGAGTAAGAAATATTAAACTTTTTGTAAGATAATGAAAATACTGTACATCTTATTCTGTTTTCTCTTCGACAATTCGTAAAACCTGTTAATTTCTAAAAAATATAGCTTGTTTATTCGAGATTTGTGACGTGTTTGTTTCCAGAAAATATTTCACACGAAAGCCTTTCGGCTAGAGTAGTTTCCTCTGTAACAATCTACAAATATTGAGAAAATCAGACATGACAGGACTTAGTCAAAATAATTTGAGTTATTTATTGACCAGTTAAAGAAAAAAGTTAAATACATTTATTTAAAATCTTTGAAGTATTTTTTTAATGCTGTTATGAGTGAAGAAATACTATTAAAGTTCAAAATTCATTTTTTATGCCCATTTGCTGTGGTAAAGAACAAATATAAAAGGAGTTTAAATTGTAAAAGTATTTAAATTAATTAATTTTTTAAAAACTTCTTGGAAAATTTAAAAAAACCCAAAAGTGGGCTAAATAATGGTTTTTTTTAAAATGGTTTAAAAAAACCCCATTGGGTCCAACCCAATTGGGCCCAATCCGGCCAACCCTGCTTGTTATACGTGAGTTAGACTGTACTTTGTTTCACGAATAAGATCGAGCTTCTAACAGTCAAGTGGTTTGTTTTGTATCCTCGTTTAGTTTTTCGATCGCTCTATCTATTGGTATCTCTGTGATTCAGACAGAAAATTTCCAACAAAGTACACATTTTTTAAAAAAAGTAAGCATAAAGTTAAAATACTGGCAGATATTGAAAGCTCTTTCTGTTCGTGCTTTGTAAAAGACATTCGAGTGAGAATGAAATACAGCGGAATGAATAAAATACTGAAGTTTACCGAAGAATTAAAAACTTTTCGCACACATCGCCGAATCAATCGCAGGTTGCGGTAGTCTGACCAAATGTAATTGGTAATTAAAGCTGAAAAATTTCTTTCTGACTGTTTTAAGCTTCAATTTGCATTTACTGAGATTCTTTTTTTTTTTTAGCAAAAGAAGTAAATAAGGGATTTCTCTTTAACTTTTCGAAGTGCATGATCTTTAATGAAGACTTAGAATCCCAATTACAATAAGCTTGTTTCGTAACCTTTTTTCTTTGAAAATATAAACAGCATTTAATTAATGATTAGGTTAAATCTACTCTTGTTTTTCACAATGAAATACTTATCAATATAATATACATATGGTAATTAGAAAAAGCAGAGAAGTAAGTTTAGAATAATGAATGTTAACATTCCATTTTTAAATAGATGCAATTTATGGATTTTTTAAGAATGTGGCTTCCATAAAGTAAAGCATAACAAGACTCAAATCTTTGTAAGGTCGTTAACAGATTTGAGTAATGTTGATGAATGAATTGTTAATGAAACTTATATAATCAAATTTAAAAATTTTTTTTTACAAGTGTTTGTTTCTACTGACGCCAATTTCTTTGGTGTTTTTTTTTTTTAAGGCTCATTTAGTTTAATGTTGTTAAGGTTTTTATCATAACTTCTGAAGGACTCTGAGACATCAAAGAATTGAAAAAAAAAAAAAAAAAGAAAGAAAGAAAAAAGTAGGGAAATAAGAAAAAGTGCCGTAAAGCAAACACTCACCCTCCTCCCCTAAAAAAAAACGAAAAAAAAAAAGAAACAGTTCTTATAAAGTTGGCATTTTGAAATAAAACAAATATTGAAAGTATTTCCTACACAGAAAGAAAAACTCATTCCAAAATTAGTATAGAAAATTGGCAATGCTTTAAATATTTGTTTTTTTTTTCAAGCTGTCTACTTTGAAACTGATTTTGAGCACTTTAATCTGACATGAAAATCAAATGAAATATCTGAAAATCTGAAATTAGTTACTTTATCGAATGACAAAACTTCTCTGGGTATTTTCTACGAGTGAGAATCAGAATTAAAATGAAATTGTTAAATAGAATGAGTGACTTCGATTCATTTCCTGATATTGGAAGACAAGTACCGCTGTATTTCACCACACCATCACAGTTCAATTTCTGACACCACCATTAAAGAGGTTCTACATTTGCTGGTGCCCTTTCGGGAGATTCAGGCAATTCTATACTTTCCACGGGAGTTTCTTTGCAGCACATAAGGGTGGCAATGATCCCCGTCCTCAGTCTTGGGTTTGAGAAGAAGTAAATGAAGGGGTTGACGACGGTAGAAGATTTGGCGAAGAGAGGAGGGATCAGCGTCAGGAAGGGTGGAACAGTTGCTGGTTCGGAAAAGATGGTCCACAAGCATAGGACTGCGTATGGACTCCAAGCAACTATGAAGGCGATAATGAGAACGAAAGCCATCTGGAATAAAGAGACATAAATGAATTCTTCGATGCATTGAAAAAGTGTAGACTACTTACACCTAGGTATATTCAGTAAGTTACCACCCTATAGCCAGGGCTAAGGCAGAAATACATGAAACACACCGCCAGCTCAGTCAATTCCAGCCGAGGACTGCAGTTTCGTGCTTATTAGCACTCATCAGCCCGCCATAGGAGTGACTGAGGTCACTGCGTCTGGTCAGTGCTAATTCTGTATTAGCTACCAGTTTGTTCGACACTCTAGGCTTCCTTAAGAGATTTTCCACCTCCAGCTCAGTCACTCCTATGCCCGGCTGATGAGTGCTAATAAGCACGAAACTGCAGTCCTCGGCTGGAATTGACTGAGCTGGCGGTGTGTTTCATGTATTACTTACACTTGTTTTATGAAAAACACTTAAAATATGTCCTTTAACGTTGCTAAGTTGAAATAGCGTAAAGGGATGAACAACCAGCGAGTAAATAGCTCGTAATTTGTAAAAGAAAAGTGATAATACGGTTTCAAAAGAGATAATTTTATGATATGGCAGTAGCAACTTCCTTCTTTACATTTCCAAAAACAAAACAACTAAAAACTAGTTGTGTTTGTCTACTGGTTGGGAGTGTTCTTTTACTGGTTTGATGCACTTTGTTTTGTTTCATCCCTCAAAGAAGCTAACGCCGAATCACAAAAGTTCTTCTAATGTTCTAAAACTGATTACATAAATAGGTTGAAGCTTTTTTACTGCAATGTGTCAATATGTTCACCTTTTGAAAATTAAACTGTGCTTAAGTATTTATTTACTCACCAATCTAACTTAATCTGAGGTTCCAAGGTTTTTAGCAAATGAGAGAGAAAAAGTATACATATAGCTTAGATGAGAAAAAACATGGATGAAAAGGTTTATAAAAATATTTCATTTACAATGTTTCAAGGTTCAATTGCCGAACCATTTTTTCTAGTTTTTTTTTAATGAATTCATATTTAAACAAAAAGTTCTGTCTAGAACTAAACGAGCCTATTTTCCCGTATATCCATACTACTTTCTAGTACCTGATCAATATTCTCAAAAATAGCTAAAATCGCAAATTGTTTCAAAAATATTTTTTAAATATTTTAAGCTGATTTCTAGGAATAAAATATGCCTTACTCATCTAAAAAATTAGGTGCGTAAAAAAATAAAATAAATATATAAACGAACAAATAAAATAGCAGCACCTTTTAAACAAAGCAGCTAATACACTTTTTTCCATTAAAAAAAAATCTTTAACCGCTTTCAAAACGAAAAAATAATAATTAAAATTTAAAATAAAATAAATACATTATATCAAAAAAAAAAAAAAAGTTTCTTTTTCCCCTGTTGCTAAAAATAATTTTTAAATGAATTAATGCACTTACCAAAATAAATAAAAACAATAAAATGTCAACATGAAAAAATAATTTTCATTGTCCAAAAAAAAAAAAAACCGTCTGCGTATATCTTTATGTAGAAACATAAATGACTTCGAGTTTAATTCGCCGAAAACTTAAATTAAAACTTTTGAGTGAAAATAAAAACAAGTCATATTAACAATAATTATTTCACAGTTAAAACCATGGCGTCGGAGTCGAACTCAATCTCATTTTGGGGTAAAGGGGTCGGAGTGGAATATCCAAGAATCGGAGTCAGTCATTTTTCCTCCCTGTGTAAAATTTGCCAAAGCTACGAAGTCAGAGTCGAAGTCGGGAAGTCGGAGTCCTACTAATTATCGGGCACAGGAGTTGGAGTCGGAGTCAGGTGCCCCTAAATTCTCGGAGTCGGTGTGTGGAGTTTGTCGTTAAGAACTATTTCCAACAAAATTTGTTTTAAGTAAATCCGTACGGAATCTACATTGACTTTCAGTTTCCCCGTAGGCGCTAATGTTAAGGGATTTGAACTGTTCAAAATTGAACGGAAAGTTGTTCAAATCAAAAAGATACTTTATATACAAGTTTTTCATCAAAAGCTTTTTCCTACAAAGTTTGTTTGAAGCAAATTCGTCTCACAGTTCGGAATTGCCTTGAATTTCCTCGAAGGCGCTAATGTTAAGTTTTTTGAACTGTTCAAAATTGAACGAAAAATAGTTGAGATTAAAAAGTGAAATGTAGGAATAAGGTGTCCTGTCCGAGATCTTTCGAAAAAAAAAATGTTCGAATCGGGCTATTCACTCAAAAGTTATTAGGAGGGGGGGGGGACAGATAGACAGACCGACAGACATTTTCCCCCATCTCAATACCCTACTTTCCAATTTTTAATTTTTCGATATTTATTTAATTCTATTTTTATTTTTTGTTTTTTATTACTTTTGTTTTTTGTAATATTTTCAAGATGCATTAAGTCTTCTTTCATGATTTTTTCTTCTTTCTCTGACTTTTACTGGGAAAGTAGGGTAACAAAAATGAGTGATTTTTGAAATGTAATTGATACGCTGAGATTAAATTTTGAAAACAGTACAGGGTACAGAAATTGTTTTGAGTTTTGCCAATTGTTGTTGTAGTCCTGTGCCAACTGGGCTAGCAATTTGGGGTACGCTGCTTCATTTTTCCAACTGTACCGTAATTTGGGGTGACGTCCGACTTCCACGGTACACACAAGTCATTAAGGACTAGTTTATAGGGTCTGGCCAACTATTATAACATACGTTAAAAATATCCATAACTAAAACATGATTTAAGAATTAATAAAATATTTCAATTTATATAAATAATATTCTGCTTAGTTTTAAAGAAGCAAAGGCCAATGGTTTTGATTTTGCTATAATTTCTATGAAAAATCACTCTCTCCCATACATTTAACAATGAGAAATAAATAGATAAATAAATAGCAATAAAAATACGTAAATAAATAAACTTAATGAACAAAATAAATAAAAGGGAATAGTAGTTGGAAAAAAAAATATAGTATGCAGCTCGGTAGAATAGAATTGTGGTGCTTTGGTAAAACTGAAGGACGAAAAAATTTGAACTACTCACACACGTGACGGAATTTTTATTTGTCCACAATGATATTTATAAAAGAAGATTATATATATAAGATTTATTTATTTTTATAAGATGATTTATTTATATAAGAAGATAATATATATTCTCTCATATATTTAACAATGAAAAATAAATGAATAAATAAATAAATGGGAATAGTAGTTGGAAAAAAAATATAGTATGCAGCTCGGTAGAATAGAATTGGGGTGCTTTGGTAAAACTGGAGGACGAAAAAACTCAGCTACTCACACAAGTGACGGAATTTTCATTTGTCCACTGATCATGGACGGCTCCTCTTTGCTTGGATCCGGGTTTCCGTCGGACGCGTCTTGCGATGGCGCAGTAGCACACAGCAATGATCGCCAAGGGAACCACAAAACCGAGCACAAAATACACCAAAATGAAGGACTTGTAGTTGGAGTCATTGTGCTGCCAGTCTATGGTGCATGTCGTTATGCTGGGCTCCATCCCGTACCTGTCCGTGAGAAATAGTTGCGATGTATAGTAGGGTGGTTCAAAAATACATGTAAAAAAAGTTTCTCGTAAATAGCGGGACACCCCTCAGTATTTTTAGACTTGTGGATAGTAATATATTGGAAGAATTTTAGTTTCCTATTTCAACTGAAAGAGGGTGCTCAACCCCCTCCCCCAAATTTTATTAGGATGGGGAGGGGAGTTAAAAATGCATTGAACTGAAAAATCAGTGCTACATATTATAATATACACTAGCAATATGCATATACATTGCAATAAAATAATTATTTATAAAAAAACAGCTGGGGAAATTAAATGTTTCTAAATTTGTGACGTTTTCTACGGTATGGCAAATGTTTAATTAAGGGGTCATTGAGCACCCTCTTATAATTTGAGTAAGAAGCTAAAACGTTTACAGCATAATACTATTAGTAAGTCTAAAAAACGTAGGAGGTTTCCTGGACTCTAACTGAAAAAAAAAATTTTTTTGAACCACCCTAATGTACAGTTGCCACACGTTATTTTTATAATTATTAATTTAATTAATATTAATAGCTTTTTTAAAAAATTCCTCAGACATATTTGCCTTTATAACTTCCACATTAGTTTTGGAATGATGCCCTTTATTTAATTTATACTTCTCTGAGGGAGCTGTTGCATTTAGGTTCGGTCATTTGAAAACTGAATTGTTTTGACCGGAGTTAGAAAAGATTAAAACGCAATTGATTTATACCTCTCTGAGCAAGGCGGAGCTGTTACATTTAGGTTATTTAAAAACTGAATTATTTTGACAGGAGTTAGGAAAAATTAAAACACAAATTTACTAAAACGTTTTGAAGAAAGAAAAGTTTAAACATTTCCTGTATTAACAATGTTGGAGTAAAACATTTAAATGTCTTATTTGCTGATCCAGTTTTGCATCAGCCATCCGCTAGTGCCGTTGCTATGGTTATGATTAAGAAAATTTGACTCCATTAAAAGGAAAAGATTTGCTAACTCAGCTTTCCTTTTCAATCCTTAATCGAACAAAAGGTTTATTGAATTGTCAGCTTATTTTTGGTGGAGAGAGGAGGAGATATAGCCGATCGTTTATCGTAAAATCATTTTCTGATTCAACAGTTTTTATTAGTTCTTGTTCCATAAAAGATTCAAAAGAGTAAATTGAATGACTTGAAAATTAAATGTAAAAAGTTTCAAGAAATACAACGCCACTCTCAGATTCTTAAAATTCGACTTAATAATCTGTAAGAACATTTTACTTATAGCTTTAAATAAATTTCTTTAAAAAAATGGGTATACTACTTTATTAACTACGTACACACGCACAGTGCTGTAACTGGGGGGGGGGGGGGCGTCTTTCCGAAATATTTGATATTTTATTCCCAAAACATTGCATTATCTATACAGGTAGTTATCAAAATAATGGAAACAGTTTTTTTTTTGGGGATCGCTACTCTGCCGTAAATGTTCTGTTTATAAAGGTGCCCTTCCTATTTTAATAGCTCACACTGGTGACTCTATATGGTAATTGAGTTCTGTGGTCACTTTTGCTGCTGTTGTTCGCTTTTTAGACATTACAATCCACTTCAATACCCCTCGGTTTATTTCACTGAGCTTCTCTTTCCGCCCACTGATTGCTTTGCCGAGCTTGTCTTACCGCGCTGTGTATATGCTATCATGACTTTAGATACCGTACTTTTAGATGCGCCAAAAAGTTGAAATGTTTCCGTTACATTTACTTCAGCTAGACGTGCTCCAACAATTTGACCTCTTTAAAAATTTGAAAGGTCCGACAGTTTACGTGTTTGAAAAAAATCCAATACTTCCAGAACTCCCGTTAAACCACCAAATAGTACCAGAATGTGTACATTGCTATTTATTAAAAAAATAAAAAATAATTTGAATTTTGTCATTTTGAATTCAAATTATGTTTTTCGCAATCACGAGTGTGCGTGTGTGTGTATGTCGGCGTGTGTATTTGTGTGTGAGGGGTGTTTGTGTGTATGGTGTATGTGTGTAGGCAAGTGTGTTTGTGTCTGTATGTAGGCATGAGTGTGTGGGTAGTTGTGTGTATGTGTGTGGGTGTGTGGGGAGGGGTGTATGTGTGTGTAGGCATATGTGTTTGTATCTGTGTGTGCAGGCATGAGTGTGGGCATGTGAGTGTGTAGGTGTATGTGTGTATGTGTATGTATGTGTTTGTGTGTGTAGGTGTATATATGTATATGTGTGTGTGTGTGTACGTGCGTGTATGTATGCGTGTAAATGTAGGATATTGACGCAACTTGGAGACTGTTTTCGCTCTAGGAGCAGCATCGTGAGGAGCCCGTCGAAGGTAGTGCTGCTGAGGTGCTGGTGGGAAAATAAAATGACAGCACGACAAAACAGTCAAGTGAGAACAATAAGCAATCGTGATTGCTCAAAAAAAAACCATATCTAATTTTAATCTTTATTACTTACATAGCGCATTCAAAAATGTCACTTTTATTCTCAGGTGTTTCCATTATTTTGATAACTACCTGTATATGTCTGCGAATCGTACGTCAATATGCATTTTCATTCATAGCTAACTGCTGTACAAAGTATCTAAAAGACGTTGATGAAAACCAATATTCTTTTCAAAATGTTAAAAACACTTTAAATTCATATTTTAAATAAAAGCTCATTTTTTTTCGAAAAGAATGGAGAAAAAAGAACTTTTAACAAATATTGCAGAAACATAATTTCATTACGAATTGTTTCTTCAGAAACCAATTTTTTTTTCAAAAAGAATAACTGTATTTCTTTTTCATGAAAGCATAAATCTTGAAGTACTGAACATGAAACCAACAAGCAAATTATTGTGGTTATGCAATGGAAATAACAATTAAGCTTCCGGTGATGAAAAATTGATAAAGAAAAAAAGGCTTCTGTTTCTTTCATTAATTTTGAGCAAAGGAGATATTCAAGATTTTGTAATGAAATACTTACGTTTCCATTAAAAGCTGCCTTAGAGGAATTACAATCGAATAATATTAAAGAAAAAACCTAAAAATAAAGCAAGTTCAGTAAGAAATGATTCAGTAGAAATATATTAAAAACTGAACTATGCAACTTTCAATACGATGGTCATTGGATTTCAAAATGTAACTGAATAAACATTAAAGAATGAGTTTGATTGAATCTTTAATAAAATCTTGTACTATAATTTTGTAATAAAAATTCTTATGAGATCAAATGGAAATTTTTAGTTGATAACATTCTTAAGTTAGGTATGCTCGAAAATGGAAAATATTCTAATGGTTTCTAAAAATGTATTTTTTTCAAAAGAAAAAAAGGAAGAAAAATCGCTTTCATCAAGAGAGGCCATGAAGAAAGTAATTTCCTGAGGCTTGCAAGCTTAGGTTTGATATTAACAAAATACTATAATAATGAGCCTTCTTCTAGTTCGTACACTGTTAAAAATTTTCCGGAAAATTTACGGTAATTGTTACTGGCATCCATGTTGCCAGTAACTATTACCGTAAAAATCAAATGTTACTGTAAAATTTTACGGTTTCCTCGGTAGGCCACCGCAACCAGTTGGCGCTGGGATCGCTTATTTCTCCGGTATAAATTACCGTAAAAATCAGCGATGCGTCGGCGATGCAATTTTACAGTAACAATTTCCAGAAAATCTTCCTGAATTTTTAACAGTGTAGAAATTTCTTGTAAATTCTAGCTTTGGAAAATAAAACTTCTTGTTCCTATGTTAAACTAATAGTCTGTACTAAACATTATATACAGGGGGACCGTTTTAACATGCAAGACCTTTATTTTCGCAACAGTTTGTCCTAGATGTATACTTCCACATGCAAAAATGTTCAAAATCGAATGCAGAGTTAAGGTATTAAAAGTTTGAAGCAAAAATAAAAATGAGTCAAAAAATACAAAATGTAACTTTTTATACGGGCCCTAGGTTCCCTAACTAATATTTAAAGAAATAATCCCCATTGAAAACCATTACTGACCCAAAAAACTTGACATTCGTGCGACCAAAACTCAAGGAGATATTTCAGTTTAAAGTTTTAAGGGACCATACAGAAGATGAGATTGGAACTGATTGCCCTTTCAGAAGAGTGACAGGTCGTCAAAGTAAGAAAAAAAAAGTATTTATATTTTTCACTGCTATTCAAAAATAAATGCAAATGTTATGACGCGATACGCAAAAACACACTACAAAACCTCGAACAATTTGAAAAAAAAATCACACTCTTTACACACATATAATTTAAACACTTGCTAATCACTATATTTCCCCCAAAAACTGTTATTGACGGCGAGTGAAAAGTGGTATAAGTCACAAAACGCTTCGTTTCATATCTCGGTGAATAGTGGTCGTACTAATTTCACTCTTCTTGTGTTGGAATTATTTTTCAATGGAGATTATTTCCCTAAACATAAGTTAGGGGATCTGGGGCCCGTTTAAAAAGCTAAATTTTGTATTTTTCGACTTCTTTTTGTTTTTAATTCAAATACCTTAACTCTGCTTCTGATTTTGAACATTTTTGCAATTGGAAGTATACATCTGGGACTAACGGTTGCGAAAATAAGGGTCTTGCAGGTTAAAATGGAACATCCTGTATATTCTTTATGTTTGCAACTTGGTTAAAAAAGAGAGCTTACAATTAAAGCGTAACGAAGTGGTCACATTCACTTTTTAAAAGAATGACGATTCTTTGAGAAACTACACCAAATGTTGACACATTTACGTGGTTCTCTTACAATCAGCAGTACTATTCTGCTGTGGGCAGGTAAATGGCAGTATCTGCGGAAATGAGTTTCCGAGATATTTGAAGAAATGCTTGTTGAATTCAACGCTATCAATAGGAAAATGTTGGAATTAGACGTTTTTTCGTGCCTTTTTTTCAGCGGAAACCAAATAATCAAGCTTCTTTACTATTAATAAAGCTGAAAGTCTCTCTCTGTCTGGATGTCAGAATCTCTGTGACGCGCGTAGCGCCTAGACCGTTTGGTGGATTTTCATAAAATTTGGCACAGAATTAGTTTATAGCATGAGGGTGTGCACGACAAAGTGATTTTTCGAAAATTCGATTTTGTTCTTTTTCTATTCCAACATTAAGAACATTTCACCGAGCGAATTATCACAAATTGGGCGAGTAAATTACCAAATTATCATAACGTGGAATCGTAACAAGGGCAAGCATAGAGAATTGGCGGGAACATAGCAAATTGGCGAGAAATTCATCATCCATTATTTGTAAATACACTGGTGTGCAAAAATTAAAGACGAGACGGTTTTTTCAATATAACTTATAACATATGTACAAAAGCTTTCCAAATCAACACATTTAATACCGTAAGATCCCCAATACGTAAGGACATGTGTAATGTAAGCAACACTTACTAAAAGAGAAATCAGAGGGATAAAAAGAAGCTTTATTGAAAAAGTAGCATGGAGCGCAATGCGGCTGAAAGCCGAAACATCCCTGTGATGGGTGTCCAGCAAGAAACATTCGGTCTTTAGTAGGGGATATGCTCTCCCCCGACTGCTAGGCAGGTTTCACAGCGTCTGCTCATGCTGAGAATGAGGGTGTCAATGAGTTGTTGAGTCATTGCTGCCCATTCGTCTTGCAGCGCCAATCGAAGCTCCCGAATCGTTACTGGTGGTAAGGTACGAGCTGCCAAGCGTCTGCTTAGAAAATCCCATACATGCTCGATGGGATTGAGATCCGATGATCGTGCCGGCCAATCCATACGTTCAATATCCTCACTCTCTAAGAGCTGTTCGGCAGCTACTGTGCGATGACATGGTGCATTGTCGTCCATGAAAACGAACTGCGGACCCATAGCGCATCTAAAAAGACGCACATATGGAAGAAGAATCTCGTTACAATAACGGTTCCCGTTGACTGAACCTGCGTCGAAGATGTGAAGGGTCTGTACGACTACCAAGCATGATGCCTCCCCAAACGAGAACACCACGACCTCCATACCTGTCCCTTTCAATGATGTTCGAGGGATGATTGCGGCTTCCCCACTCTCTCCAGATGAGTATGCGATGAGAATCGCTACTCAGACTGAATCTGCTCTCATCTGTAAAGAGTACTCGTCCCCATTCATTGTATCTCCAATTCCGGTGTTCCGGGGCCACAGAGAACGCCTTTTCCGATGGGCAGGCGTTAGAGGTACACACCGTATAGGGCGTCGTGCAAACAGCCACCACCGTGCAGTTTTCTGGCCACGGTAAAACGCGATATCGGTCGTCCAGTCGCCTGTGTCGTGTGTCTAGCGATTTCTCCCGCTGTCTGCCGCCTGTTTCTTCTGGCCTGTAGGACAATATACCGGTCATCTGCGGGTGTGGTTCCTCGTGGACGACCACTACTGAACCCCCGGATAGCTGTTCCTGTAGTTTGAAATTGTCTCCAAAGTCGTGAAACGATGCTGTCAGCAATTCCGAACTCTGCAGCCACACTTGTCACACTGCGGCCTTCCTCCAACTTCCCAATGATTCGACCTCGGGTAAAAGCATCCAGATGTCGTCTAACAGATTGATTATTCGCCATTTCTCGCTGAGGCAGCAACTCTGTGTGATTTTAACTACTATACGGCGTGCAATCTCTTTGCCAGAAATACTGATCTTACACCGACAACATACTTTATACTACTCAGACACTCCCCCATTACGTCTGTTTGCATATCTGCGCATGTGCTACCGTACATCACCTTACTTAGTCTCCTGATTGATCTTTCTGTCCGCTCTGCCTCTTCGTTCAGCTGATATGCTAATTTTTCGACTTCGTCCTTAATTTTTGCACACCAGTGTATACCAGCGAACCAACTGACCTTTTAACTTTCTACTACGGGCAAAGCCGTGCAGGTACCACTAGTGTGCAATGAAGCTAACGCACGATTGATGGCTTAAATGAAAAAAAAGAGAGAGAGAGAGAGAGAGAGAAATGAAAAATTTGCAGTTAATGCCCTTAACTTGCCTACGGCAGTATTTCTCGTTTGCCATTACAATCCAAATATTATTAAGTACTACTCAAAATAAATCAGAATAGATGTACAGACAGATTAAAAACACAGCAGTTTGAACTTACCTTTATAAAACTTTCTGTGGGGATTTAAGTACTTCGTAACATAATTTTGAAGAATAAACCAAATTCCTTACCTTCCCCATCCTAAAAGTGGCATGGCGGCCCAAAAGAAGGCATAGCCCCAAACGACGGATAGCATTTGGCAATATCTTCGATAAGTAAGCTTGACCCCTGAAACGAAGAAAAGGTTTTGAAACGAAATTGAATAAGAATTTCAAATTTTAGAGATATTTTGCTTTTTTTGCATTGTTGAGAAGTATAGTACCTATTCTTCATAAAGTTCATAAAATAAAACAAGGATCTAACATTGAAGAGGTCTTTGTAGAGTGTTTCGTTTAACAATTCATGCGTCTGCTACTATAAACTTGCTCAGTTGATGGAAAAAAAATGGGAAGCCGAATTAAATTTGGTACAGAAACACAACGGAAAACGAAAGGAATCACATAATATTATCATGTTTAGTTTATAATGGCCCTAGCCTTCCAATGAAGTGCAACGTAAATCTACCTCCTCGTGGTGCAATAAGAGTAACGCATTGTAGTATGAATGATTAACAAGTTACCTTACGGAATAATAATTCTTTACCATTAATCTTCTGTAAAAGTTTTTGTTCTGTGTTTTGTCCTTTTCATTCTCCTTGTTTTTCTTTCTTTCTTTATTTTAAAAATGAAATTAAATTAGCGAATGCTTTTCGAAAAATGAAGAAAACTGCACGTTTAAATTATTGTCTAAAAAGCACTGTCCTCGTGTCATGTTAACACTTTATTAACCAGTTATCTTACAATATTCAGAAAAGTATAGTTAGGGCTCCCGAAAAATGATGTCACTTGTTTTGAAAAAACTTGCCTTTATCACAAAATTTTACACTTCAACTTCCCCCTCCCTTCTTCTTGTCACATCTCACACTGCTTAATTAAACATATAGTTATAAAAAATGCATGATGTCACACTATTTTCAAAGGCACCACGATTTTAGGTCACGGTAGGTCACTGGGACCTTCCAAACATTTCCTTATTCGGAATTTTTTTTCTGACAATTCGTCAAAATTATGATAATTTGGCACATTGAGTCTGACGATCCGGCAAAATTATACTCATTCGGGAAATTTTGGAGTTCCATTCGGAAGGTTGAGAAATTACACCTCTCAAAAATTTAAGTACGGGGTAGCCTTTGTTACCCCTCCCTCCCCTTGTCACGAACTCACAATCTCACAGACACTTCTCCCTCCCTCAGAGCGTGACATAATTTCTGTGGACGATCCCATTGTAGGAATGTATCCAACTATGCACGAATGCGTAGGTACTTGTAACTCTTTTTCTATTGTGTTTGACTTTGGAATATCTAGGGGGGGGGGATCATTAAACTAAGAAATTCATGCAGGGTATTACGAATAAAATAAGAAACTTAAATTTTGCGCAGTACATTTCAAGCAATTTAAAACATTGAATTTTGCAAAGAATTGAGTATTTGAATAGCAAACATGCAGTAACAAAAATGTCATAGATTGATTGCATGTTTTAATGTCTTTTAAATTTTGGGGAAAAATCAATATTCTAATGTCAAGAAAGAAAGAATAAAAGTTTAAAAAACTAGAAATTTATTTCGAAGCATTTTAACACTAATCAGGTAAGAAAACGTATTTGAAATTTCAATGCTGTATTCAAATTTATTTTTACGCGACGTCACCCCTAATTAAATCCTTAATTTAATGCCATCATTAATTTAAATCTAGTGTATCTATTTAAAGATTCTGAAAACTTTGTGTCAAATAAAGAGTCTCAGAACTTATCTTTCCGGCTGCAATTAATCATGCAATTTTAAGTGTATTCAAGCGATAAATTGAAATGTCTATTTTGATCATAAAAGGGGTTGAAAGTATTTCTTTGAGCAGAGTCTTAAATTTAAAATTAACTTAAAAGAATCTTAAATAAATGATTTAAAGTTGAGTGATACTTTATCTTTGTTTGAGTCCATTCAGTGTTTACCGGGAAAATATCACTGCCAGTGAAATTCTCTGATTCTCTTTTTTAATTTTCATTTACTTTTCTGCATATGCATTAGATTAATAGGGTCTTCAGGAGTGCTAGCAGCAAAAGATGGAGTTAAAAAATATCATTTTTTTCGTACGCAGAATAAATTACAGGAAGAAAACTTTTCAATCTGTCCTTGACGGATTAAATATTTCAAAATCAAGAATAATTTCGTAATAAAAGACATCAATTTCTCTCTCAATAGCTTTGACACATTAACGTAGTAGGCTACAAAAGTTTAGGGTCTGAGATCGCCAATGACAAGCAAGTAATTAAAGTAAACAAAGCACGTAGTTCAAGTAAATTCATTTGAAATGCATTCGGTTATTTCTCCTCTCACAGCGCGTTTACACTAACCAAAAAAAAAACATTAATTTGAATTTTTGGCATCTTGAATTCAAATTATGTTTTTCGCAATCATGAGCGTGTGTGTGTATGAATGCGCGTGTGTGTTTGAGTAGGCGCATGTGTGTGGGTGCGTGTGTATGTGTGTATGTATGCATATGTGTGCGTGTTGTGTATGCAGTGCTGTGTGTTTACGCGCGTGTGTGTAGGCGTTCGTGAGTGTGTGTGTATGTAGGCATATGTGTTTGTGTGCAGGTATGAGTGTGTGTGTGTATTAGTGTGTGTAGGCTTGTGTGTGTGTAGGCGTGTGTGTGTATGTAGGCGTGTGTGTGTAGGCGTGTGTGTGTATGTAGGCGTGTGTGTGTAGGCGTGTGTGTGTGTATGCGTGTGTGTGTAGGATATGGACGCAACCTGGGGACGGTTTTTGCAAGAGGAGCAGCATCGTGAGGCCGGTCGACGCGACGGTGGTGCTGGCAGAGGGTGCCGGCGGGAAAATAAAATGATAGGAATTCAAAACTGTCAAATGATAACAATAAACAATCGTGATTGCTCCAAAAAAAAAAGCCGGCTGCAGCAATTACTTTAAAACTTCTCCAAGAAAACTAAGGTACAAATTAGGATGGTTTAGCAGCGGTATTGGCCAGTTGCAGGTTGTTACGTAAGCGGGAGCTACTGAAAATCCCGATTCCCAGCAAAAAGCAGAGTCATTGCATTTCCTTTATAAACGAACCCTCAATGTTTGGATAATTTCATCCAAGTTATGGGATTGAATTGCGACAAAGCACTTTTTTTTTTCAACATCCATTTCTTGTAGAAAGATTTTTCTCCTCGTACTTTTAATATGTTTACCAACTAAAATGTTATGATTTAAAACTTGAGTGATTTCTCAAAATTCTGTTTAAAGGTGTGTGTGGTTTTTACTTCCTTTTACAAAAAAGGGAAGTATTGTATTCGCGAAAAAAATTTCACTCAAAAATCGGCCTTAATTTCCATTTTGCTCACCCCCGAATAAATGAATGTTGAGTTTTTTGTTTTTTTTTCGACCCGACCACACGTGGATATGTGCTTAAGAACGTACAGACACCCGAAATACCCATTTTGACGATCCCCGAGTTAATTACAATGAGTTTTCTTGCGACGTCCGTATGTACGTATGTATGTGTGAATGTACGTATGTATCTCGCATAACTCAAAAACGGTATGTCCTAGAAAGTTGATATTTGGTACGTAGACTCCCAGTGGGGTCTCGTTGTGCACCTTCCCTTTTGGTTGCATTCGAATGTTCCTAATGGGGTCTTTTATACCTTTTTGGGGAGAAATCATTGTTAATTTCAATGTTTACTCAAGTGGTGTTATAATTTCTCAAACACTTGGCGATGTATCGCTAAGCTTTCGGCCGCCAAGTTTTTTCGCCAATTTGATGAAAAATTTGGCATTTTTTTTAAAAATCTGGTATTAATTCGACCAACGTTGGTGATATTTAAAGAGTTAACCACTGAATCACATTAAAATTGCCAATAATGGGGAAATAAATCTATGTAAAACGTTTTTTGCTTCAGTTCGCAAGAAACTAGGGGTGGAAATATTTAGTGTTTCCTTGCTTACTCCAAGGCGCTATTATCATTAAATTGGCGTAAAAGGAAGTCATATGATGCACACATCAGCTCTTTTTTTATGTAAAAAAAAGATTAAATGGATTTTTTCTAACAAAACTTTGTTGCTCTCTGCTAAAAGTAATAATACTTTGCTAGCGCAAAATGAGAAAGAAACTACAGTAGTATATAATGAATAGATTACGTTTCGCTATTTTAAAGAATATAGCTGTTCAAAAGGCTAAAATTTGACACAAAAGAGAGAGATATAATAAAAGTACTACATTATATGAGACAGGGAAATGACGCCTTCCTCAAAGCGTTTCCGTTTCTTTCCTACCTTTGTGTGACAAAAAACTTCTCGTTTGTAGACACGTGATATGTAGTAATATGAGAGAACTCATCATTTACAGTCGTCACGCAACTGGCGACAAAATAAAAAGAAACAGAGAATTGCATAGAACTTTTCTGTATGGAAAACAGATCTTGAAACAGTATATGGAAACACATTTGCTACTTTGCATTTTAAAGTTTTGGAAAACATTGAATCACTTTTCATGAAACGGTTTATATACCATGAATTTTGAGGAGCAATGTAATGTTAAAGCAATGTACTTTATAATTTTGCTACATGGCAATTTGTTTTAATGAAATATCGTTAAGCCTATTGTTACTCTCAGAAAAATGAAATCCTGATTAAATAGCAGTTAAATTATGAAAGCGGTTACCATTCGACACTTATTTCTCAAAAAAAAAGGAAGAAAGAAAAAAGAGTTTTAATGCTGCTGTGATAGGGTAAAATTTTGCAGCAGAAATATAATTATAACGAAAATATTTTGTCTTTACCATGAATTTGAACAATGTAGTATAAGTCACGTTTCAGATGAAAGATACTTTTTGTTATTTTTTTCATCTGAAAAAAGATCTTTTTCCCAAGAACGGTTATTATTTTTTATCCATTGCTATGCTAATTCCGTTAAAAATATATATCGTTCGGTAAAAGAAAGAAAATGCAATAATTATTTTTTCTTCTAACTATAAAAATTCTCTTTGATCACAATTCGAGGAGCGGTTCTTCTCTATATTTAAAAATGTTCAACGTTCTCGTCTTAGAACGCATTTTTTACATGTTATGGTTTGATTTCTTTTTAAAATTCTTATTTGTGTCATAAACATATCAGATCCGCCATAATTGTTTTTAATTTAAATGTATATCGCATTTCTATACACCAATATATTGCACTATAGGGATTGCAATTTTTTCGAAAAACTACATATTTCTTAAGATCATGACTATCATTTTAGATGAAAAAAATGATGTATTTCTTCACCGTACAAGCTCAAAATCAATTAAATTAAATTATATATAATGTAAAGCTTTAAAAATATTCGATACACATAAAGATCTTTGAACAATAAAGCAAAAATGATAATCAGATAGAGTTTGATTGAAAACTTTATATTTATTCGGACTATTAATTGCTCAAAATAAAATTGCACCACAGTTACTGAAATCGCAAAAATTTTATAATTTAATCAAATTTGTTGGTTTTCATAATACAGGTTTTATGTTTTTAAACGTTTAGTTTTTTTTTTTTGTTATTTAAACAGGTTTTAAAGGTTAGATTCAGTTGATGTATTTTTTCGGTGGTCAATGTCGGTATTCTGCATCGTTTACAACCATCTCGACTTTTTTTTTTTTTGCTTTTTACCTCTTTACATATACGGTAGTATCATTTTTGGAGTAACATAAGTTGAAGTTGAAGCTTGTGAAATTACTTTATTTTTTAAATTGTTATTATGTGTTGGTTATTCTGCAAAGGATGAAATGTTAAGCAATGGTCTACCGTTTACAAACAGAGGTCAAAATTACTCTTCTGAGAAAGCAGTTCTGGAAGATGGAAAAATGCGAACCGTGTTTTACTACAAACCATATCAGTGTAACTTGTATTAAGTATACTTGTAATTCTTTACCTTCATAATTTTGTTTTATACTCAAAATAAGATAATAGTTTTTAGATACATTTATAGCTCTTTTCTTTTGTATTTTATTTGTTTCATGGTGCCCAAACTTTTTAGTTCAAAGGCGCCTCATGATATGAAGTGAATCATTAGAGCATATTTTTTAAATAACATTAAGAATTTGAACAAAACAAAGCTAATAAGCCATTTCTGAAAAAATCATTCAAATATTAAAAAATAGATTAAAATTGTAGTAGTACGAGCAGATGCTTATTAACAAAACCCTTACTCTTTTACCTCTTTAAGTTTAGATTTAAGAAAGAAAAAAAAAGTTAAAACCTTGATCACACAATACTGCACATGTGAAATTGTAAAATTTTACTTAATTGCAGTGAAGCAATATTCACGTGCTGCTTTTTATTTTAGAAATATACAAGTTTTACAAGTTTTTCAAATAAAATATTTGCAGCTTTCAAGGACACCACCAATTCGAAGGTGTTTCCAGCCCTCCACTGTTCTGTAGAAAGTATACTGCATGTACATAAATTTTCAAAATGTATATCAAGATTTTTGCATCTATTTATTTAAAAAGGCGATGCAAATTGCCAACGGTTATCAATCCCTCTTGTCTTCAGCGATAGCAATTCTTTGTTCAAGTCCCTGCAGAAAAAAAGTTTAACCAGATGGTTCTGCAGATTAATTGAAGTACGTATACATAACTTTCCAAGAAACTAATAGATTGATTGATGGCAAGAAAAAAGCAATAACTATTAAGGGGACATTCCACTGTCACGTGCGGGTCAAAAATATGCTTAAATTTCATTAACAGTTCGTTATATCTCTTAATATTTTAATGAAACAATGGTAAGCAATTGTTTCAATCTTTACATTAGATACAAAAATACTCCTTACTGTCTTGATGCCGTTATATTTTTTTTAAACAATTTTGTTATTTAGAATCATATTTATTTACATGCGTCACGTGCGGGACATCCAAAGTCAACGTCCTGGTAGCTTGCTTATGAATAAGCTAATATTTTCGCTCTATTAATACAGCAATGACGAAACAAATTGTAGATTTTGAACGCTCTGGTTCCAACGTAAAGGAAACATATCTCATTAGTTTAGAAATAATTATTTAAACCATTGAAAAAAAATATGTATCTGCCCATTCCATTGGAAATGGTCATTTTGTCCCGCACTTGACGGCTCCTATATTTCATAGAAAAAAAAATAATTTTTGAAGAAAGTTATTGCTTAAGAAGTCACACATGCGTTTGTGATTTCTTAAGCAACAGTTCATCATCCTTTTAAATTATTATTTTTTATGAAATATATGAAGCGTCACTGGCGGGACAAAATTACCATTTTCCGTGGAATGTCCCTAAATGAAAACCAATCTGTATGTGTGTGTGTGTGTGTGTGTGTGTGTGTGTGAGTGAGTGAATAAAAATGTTTCATTTACTTCCCCCTCAAACACTATGTTGGATATGAACGCATATCCCACCCTGGACTCTATGGGGTCCTTCATAGAACTCAGTCGTGAGGGTGAGAATCGCTGCCAGGTAGAGCATCAGATTCTTACTCAGGCTGATCCGGCAGGCGATCAGGTACCTGTCCAGGGCCAGAAGTGCTAAGGTGCCTATGTGTGCGGAGCCGAACAGGAAGCCGAGGAAAGCATACAGGCTGGCATCCTCCCTCGCCGAACAACCACCTGCGAATGAGACAGAAATGAAGTCTGAACAAAGATTTTTCATCGATTCAAATCAGTGGTTCTAAACCTTTTTACAACAACTATATTAGCGGAAATGAGATGTATATAAAAGTTTCCTTTGATAAATTTAATTACAACTATGACAATAATGCAGACTGCGGATTAATTTTCACCAGCTACTAACAGACCACAGGTTAACAATCACTGATATAAATAATCCCTCATTTGTAGATCGATGCGAAAGATTTATTAGAAAATTAACTATAAAATGTATCACAAATTTACGCATCATTAGGAAATTTATATAAGGACTAGCTATACCCGCACAGCTCTGCTCGTACTATAAAAATAAATACCCCCCCCCCCCCGGCTTCCAAGGTATTTTCCCTTTTTCTAGTTAATATGGCAGGGTTGTGGATCGCTACAAAATAAAATACTTTTAAGAAATTGAAATAAGAAAGAAAGGAAGAAACGAAGGATTTAAAAAGCGTAAACAATGGGGGGGGGGGGGAACACAAAGTAAAACGGTTATAACTTGAATGGAGAAGAAATTTATGAACGTCACTTAATTTGCATGTATTATTTTTTCGAATTGAAATAGAGGGTTGAATCTTCGACCTTAGGTCGAGTTGGATCTGGAGCAAAAAAAGTCCTTGTTTCCAATAATGTTAAAAAGAATATTGTGGGACAATTCGTTCACTATTCATTGATGTTTTCAATGAAGAAAGTAATGCCTGAAGACTAGCGAAGGCTTGAAAAAATAGAGTTATAAGCGCAAATAACTTCCGCCGTAACTAAGTTAGAGAGTTGAAAATAATTGCTTAGGACGCAGAAACATCTGCCCTTTCCAACGATACATAATCTTAATATGTGTAAATTTTTCACCCCCATATTCTGGAATTTATTTGAAAATTGGGCCTAAATTGGAATAAAAAACTGTTAATCGAATTTTTTTCGAACTGGTCCACAAACTTTTCAGGTGCTGATAGAAAGATACTGTGAAAATTTCAGAGAATTTACCGCTTAGTTTTTCTAGTTTTGTGCGTTCAAACAAACAAACGCTTTTTGGAGACTTCATTTTATGCTATGCAGAGATAAAGAAAACCGTTCCAAATGAGATTTGTTTTTGAAGCATGCATGATAATTAGATTACTCAGACTAATTGTTTTTAACTAAAGCTCAAATTCTAAGACTGAAAAAAAAAAAATAGTTAAATTGCAATTTGTTAGATTTTCTGCGGATTTCTTTTTAGCTACGGTTGACTGCAAATTTTTTTCATTAGCTATAGAAATACTAAAGAAATTGTTAACTTTTTATAAAGTTAGATAAAATTTAAAATCAAAAATTCAATTTCTATTTTAATTTAAACACCAAATAATATTTGGCGTAAGAAGAAAAAAAAAAGAGGAGGGGGGGGGGGGAGGTGAGATAATCATTTTAAACACTGGGAGTCGAGAAGTACTTTCCCCAGAATCTCTCCAAAATAAGTAAGAACTACAGATTTTCTGTTTAGTATGCTAATGCTGTATCACTACTCAGGTTCTTATGAAGGTTTTATAGTACCTTAACGTGAATGGTATAATTTTAAAGCTGCAAATTCTTGTAACGTTTAAGACAAGTTATTTAGTTAAAAATGATTTTCACTTAAAATACAAAAAAAGTTGAAAGCTCCTGAAATGAAACTTTTTCGCAGAAAACAACTACCAACATAGAAAAGTATCGAAAACCTAATACTTGTGTGAAAATAAGTGAAAGTGCAAAAAAAAAAAAAAGAAAAAAATCGTCTCATTCTATTTCAGAGCTCACGGATCATAAGTGACTTATTAGTGAACCTGCTCACCATAAGAAAAAATTTATTATAACTCATATAATCTATGTACCTACATAGCCAAGATTAATTAAGGTAATTTTTAAGAGTGCGCGCTGTTGTTATATTTTATCTGTTCACATGACAACGCTTTTGACCACTATTCCTTCGCAATAGCAACGGCCTGAAGACGAGACAAGGGGGTGATGGTTAGACAGATACAGATCGAAGCAGGGGTATACTTGCCCGCCGGCCCATCTACCCACTCGCCGATGAGCCCCCCCCCCCCCCTCCGTCTGTGTGCCCCTTGCACCCTTGAACCTGTGCGCATTCTGTTTTTTTTTCTTTACGCCATCAAATTTGCGACTTTTTTTTTTTTTTTTTTTTGCTTCCTTGAACCTGTGCGCCTTTGTTTGTTTTGCTCCCACAAACCTTTGAGACTTCGTTTTTTTTTCTCTGGCGCTCTCGAACCTGGATTCGATTGCGCCATTTTTTTGTTTCGCACGCCTGGAGCCAATGTAGGCCCCTTTTGGGCAGGAGCAGTCCGCCCCTGCGTCTACACACACGCCTGAACACACACTCGTGATTGCGAAAAAAAATAATTCGAATTAAAAATGTCAATAATACAATTTTCTTTTAATAAGTTTATTCTTTGCGCCTTCGTCTTTTTTTCCTTTTCTTTCATTTTTTTAATGCGCCGTTTGGTAGTCAAGGTTGGCGCTCTCTTGGAGGACCTAGTTCGCCCCTAAATTGGAGCACATATGCTTGTCTTAATTACCTTCAATGTTTGTATTTTTCAATATTGATGACTTTCTTTTTTTTTCTTGACTTATTTTCTTTTCATTGATATTTTCACGGTACATTAAGCCTCATTTAAGTTTTGAAAGATGGGTTTGTCAAAAAGAGCACTGTTATTGATTGAATGTGATTGATAGTTACAGAAGTGTTGTTACAGTTACCTGACTCTCTTCTTTCAACTCGAAGAAAAACAAAATTATTTTCAGTCTTCGCTTTGGAAAGTTTCCAAGTATGGTAAAGATTTAAATGCTTAATCGATAACAATCAATTCTTGATAAGTTCAGAGTATTGAGTGTTTAAAGTTAGGCGTGAACTTGAACCAAACAAAATGAAATTAATTACAAAAACTAAAAATACAACTCTTTAACTATTTTTATCACTTTCAACAAAATGTACATCGTTTCAATGCTTAAAAGGTTTTTTCTGTAACCTGTTGTCCACATGGATAATATGTTGGTAATTCACTAATTCATTTCTAAGCAATTCCACGATTACAGACGGATCTAAGGCTGAAAATATGTTAGATTCTTATTTCGCCTTAGAAACTTTTATTTTACTTTAGCTTTATTGTACAAACTTGTGTATTTGGTTAAGGTTGAAAATAAAGCCACGAAAAAAACGTCAAATTTCTAAATTTTACTATTGTTTGAGAGGAATCAAAAACATGTTTCATCAAATACATCAAAACCTCTTTTTTGTAGATACTGCCTTCTTACCTTCCGACGATAGTAACTATAACATACCCATACAACTACATTTTGAGATTTCCGGAACTAATATTTAAACTGCTTAGTAAGGGACATATCTCGCAAGATAGGACCTTCACTGAGTCAAAACATATTGTTTGTGGAAATCTTCAAAATTTAACTGCCTTACATAGAAATGGAGTCTATTTATTCTTAAAGATCGAGAAATGAAGCAAGGATCAACATGTTTGGAGTCTTTGCTAGGCGTTTTGTGATTGATGCCTCTATTAAAAGGGACTATCACTAAATTAATCAGTTATTTTCTTAAAAACTGGTAGAAGCGAGTATGGGGCAGAAAGAGAGCTAAAAAGACTTTGATTTTGAGATCATGACAATTTTTTTAAAGGATATTGATCTATGTCAATAACTTTTGAATAGCATATAAACATTTAGAACTGTTCATTCCAGGCTGAAAATGAGATGATACTGTTTTAAAAGGTGGTTTATGTGCCTCAATGTTCTTACGAGGGTGTGTAAGTGAAATGTGTAAAATAAATAGTGTAATGATAAAAAAATTTAGATCAAAGATAACAATCAAAAGAGCATCTTCAGACAAAGTTTTAAAGCAAAAAATTATTTTTTCTCAAGGTTTCGAGATATGTGGTCTTAAATTTGGCCGAAACTTCAAGAAAAGCGCCAAAATTTTTTTTTACTTTTCACTGTTTGCATGTGTCAGAGCATCTATCTGCAAAGCGTGTGAAATATATCGTCCATTATTCAACGGTAATTGCTAAATTTGGCGACTTTTCTTAAATTTTTGACAGACTTTAGGACACCATATTCCGACAACGGGGACACGAAGACAAACAATTTTGTGACAAACGTGAAAACACGTTTTATTATGCTCTTTTCATTGCTACTTGTTTAGATTTTTTAAAATTATTATTACACCCTCGCGTGGTTTCCCGGTTAGAATTAGTCGTACTCACCTTCCATGAAAACTGGAAGACGAAGAAAATGGAAATCCCAGGAAGATGAGCCCGAGGTCTGAAATGGCCAGGTTAATCAACAGCAAGGATGTGGGCGTTACAAGCACGCGGAACCTCAGGAACATGGCCACCACCGCTCCATTACCTATGGTGCCTAAGATCCCTAGAAAGAAAAAAATACAATATTTAAATACAATATTAATTTTTTCTTCGGGTTTTTATGAAATGCAATGTAAATTTAGTTGCATTTTTCAGCACCGATTTCAATGTCATTTTTATGAATTACAATATTACCAATGTGTGTTCGAGCTGTATCGTTCTACTTTAAAATGCATATAATGATCCAAATGAATCTCAGAAAATAAAAATAATATTTACTAATAATAAAGCTGAAAGTCTCTCTGTCTGGATGTCAGGAGGATGTCTGGATGTCAGGAGGATGTCTGGATGTCAAGAGGATGTCTGGATGTCCGGAGGATCTTTGGATGTCCGGAGGATGTCTGGATGTCCGGAGGATGTCTGGACGTCTGTGACGCGCATAGCGGCCGATATTCGGCCGATTTTCATGAAATTTGGCACAAAGTTAGTTTGTAGCATGGGGGGGGGGGAGGGTGCACCTCGAAGCGATTTTTCGAAAAGTCGATGTGATTCTTTTTCTATTCCAATTTTAAGAATACAATTATCATACGATGAACGAGTAAATTACGAAATTACTATAACGAGGAACCGTAACATGGGCACAAGCCAATTGGCGAGAAAATTCACCATACATTATTTGTACATTTACAGCCGAACCAAAAGACCTTTTAATTTTACTATTAAGGGCAAAGCCGTACGGGAACCACTAGTTACAAATAATGTTTGGTCCTAGCAAAAAAAAAAAAAAAACAGTGCGAGTCTTGTGAAAAAAGAAAAACACTTTAGTTTCAAATTTATGTGAAAAAGTAGGTAATACTTTTCTTCAATTTCTCCTGAAATGTAGCCTGTTTAGAGGCTTTCCTTTTATATTAAAAGGAAAATTAGGATGTCACACTTTTTCCCATACTTTTGACCTCTTCCCTCTTTTGTCACATAATGTCACACTTCACCGTAACCTCTTCCCTACCCTTGTCACATGTCCCGCTGTTTTCATAAGCATATTTTTATTTTTAAACTAGTGGTACTCGCACGGCGGTGCCCGTAGTTGAAAATTGAAAGGTCATTTGGTTCGCCTGTATATTTACAAATAATGGATGATGAATTTCTCGCCAATTGGCTATGTTCATTGTCTTGCCAGTGTTACAGTTCCACGTTATGATAATTTCGTATTTCACTCTTCCACGTTGTGATACTTTGCTGGGTAAAATGTTCTCAAAATTGGAATTGAAAAGGAACAAAATCGAATTTTCGAAAAATCGCTTCGAGGTGCACACCTTATGCTACAAACTAACTTTCTGCCAAATTTCATGAAAATCGGCCGAAGGCGCTGCGCGCATCACAGACATCCAGACAGAAAGACAGAGATCCAGATATCCAGACAGAGATACTTTCAGCTTTATTATTAGTAAAGAAGAAGGTAATGCTTTTCTTCACTTTCTCCTGAAATGTAGCCTTTTTCAGCACTTTCCTTTTATGTATAAAAGGAATTTAGGATGTCACACTTTTTCCACAACTTTGGCCCCTTTCCTCTTTTGTCACTAAGTGTCACACTTCATCGTAACCTCTTCGCTCCCCTTGTCACATGTCTCGCTGTTTTCATAAGCATATTTTTATTTTTAAAATATGATGTCGCACTTCCTGTTACTCTTCGCTGCCCTTTATCACAAACTGTCACAATTTCACGAAGTATCCACCCCCCCCTCAAAGCATGGAATCATTTGTGGATGACCCCTTTTTGGAATATTGTCTGGAAGATGTCCTTGACTTGGTTTTACATGAGCTCTCACGACTTCTTATGGTGGAAGTGAGTCTTGCGTTTTTGCACATTTTTTTTCTTTTTGATGCGATTTTATTTCTTTTTGTGGTAGTACTTACTAATACGATGGATATCAGTCGGAAATGAAGTAGATAAGGGGATAATATAAATAAATACCTTTGTGCTGAAAAGTAAAGTAAGAAATAACAACGTCAGAAATCACAAATTGCAGATTACTACAGACACGTGTTTCGGCGTTACAAAGAACGTCTTTTTCGATGCAAAAGAAATGAGCTTATGGATGACAAGACATCCTACAAAAGACCAGAGCGATCAGATAAGGGTATTTTTCTCAGTGTTATTCTGGAGGAATCCCCAAATTCTTGACATTTTTCCGTTTAATTCTGTCATTAAAACATAGTCCGAATAGCCATTAGCTCTTAATATTTGGGTGTCGAGAAAATTGGCGACAATGAGAAAAATTGCCAAGAATCCCAGTGATCGAACTTTTCCTGTATCTTGGAAAAACCAAAACATCCTCGTACTTACTTCTTCAAAACAATCTGTTTCGATAGGTTTTGCTAATCGGTGCATTTGTCAAATTTTACGGCGTCGTCATTTTCTGCATATCTTGTGTTCTTTACTAAATACCGAGCTCCGATTGACTATAAAATTACCTAATCGCTGCCGTTCTCCCAGATTTTGTAGACATTTTCAAAATACATAGTTAAACTTACCCTTAAAATTTGAAGCATTGAAATTTAACTCACATAATCTCAAAAGATAACTTTTTTGTTTATCCTGTAACACTACTTCTTGCAAGTGGAAAAGTGACAGTCGTACAAGTACTCAAAACAAAATTTATCAAAATGTTTCAAGTTAGGCTATTGTCCCAAGTATGGGCTCTTGTCTTTATCAGTTTCACCACCATTAACTCTACAATGTTAAAAAAGTTCTTAAACATAAGGCTATAATCATTTCGAAACAACTGTTAAAACAAAAGAAATATATTAATTTTATAATAATTTTTCAGTCGAACGATTGATAAGTTATGTTGCGAAACAATATAGAACCATCGTGTTCTGTATTGTTTTTACACAGATGACAAGGCTCGTTTAGTTTTAGCGCATTTTTTGTTTATGACTGAAATAATTGAAATAATTCAAGGGCTTATGTGAAAGCGAAAGTTACTTGAAAAATCTCTGCATAATGTAAAAATGAAGCAGATGAAGGTAAGAAGCTACATTCTATTACATAGGATACAAAGGAATGCACTCTATTAATTTCACAATATTTTTCTACTGATCTTTATAATTTGTTGAGTCAAAATTCTGATTTTAAATAACTCTGATGAAAATAATTCCAAGTAAGAAAGACATGTAAACAAAAACAATGAAACCTTCTCAAAAAATAAATGTAAAAAAAAAAGACAGAAAGAAAGGAAGAAGAAAGTCTAAAAAGTCCAAGTGTTTGTACATTAGCCTCGTATTTTACCATTACGTTTGTCGCAGTTAATATCAGTCCCAAATACTTAAGGCAGATTACGACAACTGAAGCCGTTCAACCGGAAATTATTTTCTGAAACATTCTCGCAGTAGTAAGGAGATGGAGAAGGATACTCATCAGGTGCAGTAGGCTGGGTTAGTCTACTCAATAGCTATAAACTGCAAGCTTTCTTAATTGACTTCTTGACAAAAGCTTTAAAGTCGAACTGGAACGATCAAGTTATCTAGAACAAACTAGCTACGTTGACAGCTTTGTTCAAGCCCCCCCCCCCCCCCCCCAAACTACGATCATCGAACTTGAGCTCCTTTTTGCATCTTATTGACCAGGAGAGAAATATTCGCATCTGGGAGGTATCAGTTCAGCGTAAATCCGTTTGATTACAAGTAGAAAGTTCAATAGCATGAATAATCTATTTTCATCCCTTTAAGGACTTTTATGGGAAATCTGTGTCCCATAAGTTGAAAATATATTTTATAAAATCGAATACAAATGATTTAGTAAACAAAATACAAATGAGTTATAAATTATACTTCTGTATGTTATTGAGGCATCAGAATCTCAGTTTTCGCAAGAAAAAAAAGTTGCTCAAAAATTTAGATGTAATTTAATTTTAAAAATTGTGCAAACTTTATTATTCTACTTCTGATCAATGGTTATTAATGGGTTAAGGACTATTCTGCCGTGGGTAGGTAAAAGGCAGAATCTGCAGAAATGAAATTACGAGATATTGGAAGAAACGTGTTTTAGATTCAATTCCAACAAAAGGAAAGTGTTGTAATTAGATGTTTTTCGCGCTTTTTTTCCAGTGGAAGTCAAACAAGGATTAAGCAAGCTTGCACAGAAAAAGTTAACATTCAGTAGATGACAATATTAAAAAAAGAAAGAAAAGAAAAGAAAAAGAAAAATTTTCAGTTACTGCCTTTTACCTGTCCACGGCAGTATTTATATATATATGCTCCGGAGGTATATTTTCGAAATAAGGAACTTCGCGACCACGACAGATTTAAGGTGCACCAGTTTCCATTAGCGTACACAGATTATCTTCGATTAGAAAACATTGAACCCGTGACTCTCATGTGTTCGCCATAGGAACGACCCAGCTTGTCCTGCGGAAGACAAGCAACGGGAATCCTTTTAATCTAATTGATGAGGCTACTACGGTCACTCTGCTAAGGTGCAACATGTAGTCATGACATTTGACAGCCGAATTCAAGAATACGTCATGATATCCACCAATTCCTTACCTTTTAGCGCGAAACCTTAGGATTGCCATAATGAAGGC
The DNA here is from genome assembly GCF_026930045.1 of Uloborus diversus. Lineage (NCBI taxonomy): Eukaryota > Metazoa > Arthropoda > Arachnida > Araneae > Uloboridae > Uloborus > Uloborus diversus. The sequence goes on along the minus strand of NC_072731.1, from coordinate 241,323,495 downwards.
GATAAATGCTACGTACTACTTCTTACTTTTTTATACGAAACCATAGGATTGTTGTGTTGAACTAGAGAGGTGGTGGGTATTTCCTACCTTTTAGCAAGAAATCTTGAGATTTCCATAATGAATGAGAGAGGCTCCTAGTTTAAAATCTAGGAAACTCTTAGCATGGATTCTTAGGATTGCCACAATGAACGAGAAAGGTGGTGAGTACTTAATAACTTTTAGCACGAAATCTTGAGATAGCCATAATGAACGAAAGAGGTGGTATGTACTTCCCACCTTTTAGCACGGAACCTTAGAGTTGCAACAGTGAACGAGAGAAGTGATGGGTACTTCCCGACGTTTAGCACGGATCCTTAGGATTGCTTCAATAAACGACAAAGGTGGTGGGTACTTCCGACCAATTAGCACGAAATCTTAAGATAGCCATGATGAACGCAAGAGGTGGTATGTACTTCCCACCTTTTAGCACGGAACCTTAGAATTGTAACAGTGACCGAGAGAGGTGATGGGTACTTCCCGACTTTTAGCACGGATCCTTACGATTGCTACAATAAACAAGAAATGTGGTGGGTACTTCCTAACTTTTAGCACGAAACCATGAAATTGTCATAAAGACGAGAGAAGTGGAGGGTTTATTCAAAAGATTCATGTCGGTGATCCCTCCCAATCCCTCTTCGAAACGCCAAGCGACATCTTGGGAGCAATATCAGGCTCAAAAGAATTTCATCTCTCCGTGGCATTGCCAGCGGAAAATCTTGGGCTTGTCTTCTAGAAGACCAAACTAGACTGCAACTTTCCTTTCTCCCTAGAGTTGAAGGGGTTACATCTTTTCGTCTCATAACTGGTTACGACTACTTACAAGCCCATCTTTTTAAAATCGGACTGGCCAGTTCCCCGCTGTGCGCACTATGTGAAGGGATTAAGCAAATGACAGGGGAGCATCTTTTTGATTGTCCCGTTCTTCTCGACATGCTGAAGGATGTCGACTTCAGGGAGCTTCCCCGCTCTGCTACTGCATCTTTGTTGTATTGGACTGCAAGACGCCTTAGGTCCGAGAGGACGTTGGTGGGGGGTAATTTGAAAAAAGAAAAAAAAATGTCGGTGGTAGAGCCAGCGAATTAGTGACTCGATTTTATGAGATTCAGGAATTGTACTGATCTGTAAGCCTCAATCATGGTTTACCTCTTCTATGCGAATAAGAAGGCATTGGAGAGAAGATTCTGCTTGCTGTATGAATGATTTCAATTAGGGGTGGATTTACACTTAGTAGTGTTGCCTACTAATTACTAATGAGGGTGACAGGAGGGATCAAAATGCTTTGACTCGCCTGAGAACAGGTCATCTAAAAACTCTCAGATTTTCCCATGGCAATAGGACTTTCCCAGTTTGCACCAAATGTCATACTGAAGAGGCCACTGCACAACATTTGATTTTTTGTGTTGGTTTGGTAAGCGAGGATCTACTGAAGAGACCTGCTTCTGTCTTGAAGTTGATTAAGGCGAACAACCTCATGGATCTGATCTGATTCAGAACAAAGAGATAAGTAAGAACAAGAAGAAGAATTACTAATTTTTCCAGAAGTTTAAGAAATTACTATTCTGTGGCAACCTGAAATCATTCATTCTGATCCAAATGTGTTATTTTTAAAGCTATTTTCTCAAACTTCTAGCACATTTATCCTCGATGCACGTGTCTGCAATATTTTTGAAACTTTGCTCTTAATAATGACTTTTTCATTTTCCCCTGTTTATTTTCAGCCATATATTTATCAAAATTCAAGAGATATTCAGAAAGTAAAATATTAGGTTATTCAGAAAAATCTGACTCATAATTTTTTCAAACTTTAATAAAAACCTTCTCAAAATAAAATATTATGATTATATTTTTATAGCACAAAATGCTACGCAAATTTTCATATTTTTATATCGCTCGATAAATAACCCACTTCAGCCGTGCGGTTCGACTGAAAGCAAAACTTGGTTGCATAATGTATGCGCGAGGTTTTGAATTCTACTCTACAGAAAAAAAAAATGTGAAAGGCATTTTTCACTAGCCCTGATTTTTGCATAAGAAATATTGCTAATATTCTGGGAACATTTCCCTGCCAGGACGGGAAATATATCTGTACTGAAGAGAAAAATAAAAAATAGAGATGTATAACTCACTGCGCGGTAATTTTACTTATAAAATACATTTTATTGGTATTCTCCATCCCCTTTTCGAAAAAAAAAAACAAATTATGCATTTTAAGGTTAGGGTGATATAAATAATAGGAAGAGTAACATCATGTTAAAAAAAACCTACACTAAATTGTTTCTGAAATCTTTTCTGCGTTCTAGGTTTAAATGAAGCTTTTGCTATCGTTTATGCACAAAAGGATAAACATTAGAAACTCTGAAAATCCGTGAAATGTTTTCAGCATTTTATGTAAACATTATCTACGGTGACTTTGCATTGTATAAACATTATTATAGAGTCTTCAAAAAGTCGAGTAGCATACAATTGATCGTCTTCGGAGTAAAATTTGTCGCTTAGGGTATTTTTTCTTTGTTTTTATTTGAAGGGAAAATGTTAGTATTCTGACAAATGAATCAAAAATGGAATAACTGTTAAAAAAACATAAAAATTCAAAAATAGTAATAATAATAATAATAATAAATAAAAAATGAATAAATAAATAATAATAATAATAATTTAGTTCCTCTCTACAAATATCTTTGAGATAACATCTAAGAGAGAAATATTAATAAAAAACTATTATAATTTTTTCCTTCTATTTTGTCAATAAATAATCATGTTTTGAAGCATTATTAAATCTAAATAGCGCAAATACGTACAGCAGAAACATGAATAAATATTTTTCAAAAATGACAATTATTTACTAATTTACTATAATTTTAAATTCAAAAAAACTCCCTTAATGCGCCAATCCCAAAAATTCATGCCCTTCCCCTAAAGCATTTCATGATCTAATAAACTGATGATCTTAAAGCCTCTTCTTCGAGTTTTCCAAAATCTTCAGCCTGAAGTACTCTTCTTTTCTGTTTTATCTTTACTACTAATAAAGCGGAAAGTCTCTCTGTCTGGATGTCTGTAGGATGCCTGTGACAAGCATAGCGCCTCGACTGTTCGGCCGATTTTCATGAAATTTGGTACAAAGTTAGTTTGTAGCATGGGGGTGTGCACCTCTAAGCGATTTTTCGAAAATTCGATTTTATTCTTTTTCTATTTCAATTTAAGAACATTTTCCGGAGCCAAATTATCATAAGATGGACGAGTAAATTACGAAATTATCATGACGTGGAATGGGAGAGCGAATGAACATAGCCAATTGGCGAGAAATTCGTCATCCATTATTTGTAAATATACAGGCGAACCGAATGACCTTTTAATTTTCAACTACGGGCAAAGCCGTGCGGGTACCACTAGTTGGAAATAAAAGAAGTTGTTTTACTATGGAGAAAAAATCTTGCCATAAATTTCTCTTTTTTTTTTTTTTTTGGAAATATTATTTGGTTTTTAACTCTACCTTAGCAAAACAACTGATCTCAACTTGAAAAAATTTTCTATCGTGAAAACTCAAACAACTTTATGAAGGATTTGCGAAAACAATCATTATATCCACTGCAATGTTTTATCATGAAGGCTCTATTATAGTCATCCATATATGTTTTTTAAAGATTCTCGTGAGACGTTGAAAATTTGTTACTTATTTTCTTTAAAAATAATTAATTTTCTCCCGTTTTGCGCAAAGGTAACTGACATGCGCCCTAGTTAATTTTTTGCCCTTTTTAAAGAAAACAAGTTATATTAGAGAAACAGTTTTCTGCACGTAGAACAGAACATAGGAAAGATTAAACGATACTGAAAATTGACGTTAAAATTCAGTAACTGCACTATTTTTTCCCATTGAGTTGAAATAAAAATATTAGTTTAAAAAACTAAAAAAACACCCTTTAGTAGCAAAATGAACTAAAAAGTTAAAAATAATCTTTGGATGACAAGTATATAAAGTAATTGACAAAACACTTAATTTTACTGTAATAGAAAAAAAGCGGGAGGGTTGCCTATTTATATTTTTGCATGGATAACAAGTGGAAGAAATTTAAGACAACTGATAAGAAGCCCCCCACGCTTTTTGTTCTATTACAATAAAGTAAGTGTTTGGTCAATTACTTTATATACTTGTCATTCAAAGATTATTTTTATCTTTATAGTTCATTTTGCTACTAAACCGTGTTTTTTTTCTTTTCTTTTTAAACTATTATTTTATTATATTTTATTAATTACTTTTTAGTTCATTTTGCTACAAAAGCGTGTTTTTTTAGTTTTTTTATGCAATTATTTTTATTTCTGAAAAATATAAAGTCCTTATTACTGTTTTTTTTTTCAAATAAGATTTAGATACTAAATATTGCTAACACTTGTAACTCTTAAATGAAATCTTTGTGCGTGCTATTTGTCCAAAGGAAAATTGGACTCACAAACATACAAGTTCAGCTAATAAAAGTGTGTTAATTAGAATAAACTAATAACTTATCGTTAATAAATTAATTTGATTATAGAATATTGCATTGTCATCGGGTCTGAGGTTGCATTCCAAATTTCAAAAGAATACGATCACAAAAAGTGGGCGAAAATTGAGTTGCAAGATTAAAAATTTAATGTCAGGGTAGACGGGATTAGAATGCACGCTCAATGATTCCCGGAGGTATACGTCAGGCGAAGACCCGCGCCTTAGAGCGCTCGGCCATGAACGCTCATAAAGTGGTGGAATGTACTAACAGTAACAAGCCACTAGCTCTTAGTCCAAAGGAGAGTTACTCGCAAATATACAAGTGAAGCTAAAAAATAGCGCGTTAAAAGCTGTACGTTTAAAAAGTAATATGACGCACACATTATTGTTATATTTTTTTGGAAAGCGCACGTTGAAGAGCTCTGTCTGGAGGGGTAAGACGAAATTCCTTCACTCTTCTCAAACTCTTATGCAGCCCAAAAACATTTGGTTTAGTTATACTTTTAGTATAAATCACAGACAGTAATCGGTATTGTTTTATTCATTGCAAAATATTTAAAAAATCTTCTTTATTCATTGAGTTGGTGTATTTGAAATACGAGAAAGGGGAAATATTTTTATCATGTTGTATCGAAAAGATTAGAAAAAAATATGTTTATTGGAGAAAATGCGGAACTTCAGTAAAGATCTTTTATAAGGAGCCATCGACGGAATGATTAGACCTGCACGCAACTTGATTTCCGTATTTTAAATATTTAGGCGACAAGGCAATTTATATTCGATCACACAAAAGCTTTCCATCAAAACGATATATTGCATGTAGTTTAAAAACTTATTTGCATTTACTTGAAACATAGATAAGTATGCGTGAAAAGTAAGAAAAAATCTGTGACATCAAAAAGCAATAAAAATTTGTAAGTTAAAAGTTAAGGAAAAGTACTTAAATAAAATTTGCATATGACGCGGCTGTGTCCCTTTAAAGTGGTAAGAGAATTTTTTCTCTTGTTTTTTGCGATGTATTCAGAATTTCAATAAAAAAGGCTAATGTCAATATACTCTAGTCATTTTGAAGAGTGATTTTGTGTAAGCATTTCATTATACATTCATAGCTGTTCAGTTTATAATGGAGGCATTTAATTTTTGGTGCGCCAGTTTTAGCAAGAAAAATTTTGCATCGCTGAACTGCAAACTTTGTGAAATCTCGATTAACCAAAGTGATCTGAATTGAACCATTTTCGGTAAATCGAAAATGCAGGATGAAAAAGGGTTCAACAAAATGGCTGTTGGAAGGTCCCGGAAACTTTTCCTCTGTTTTCATGCATGTGGAAATTTACAATGTAATTGCAAACGGGATGGTTTTAATCATGTTAAAATTTCTATAGGACAAATTTGAGAAGAAGAAAAATAAAAGAAACGCACAAAGCTTCGAACCAAAACTAAACCGAAAACTGGGGGGGGGGGACGTTATTTTGATCGGAACAGAAACCGAACCTGTGCCGGGGGAAAATATCGGTTTATATTGGCTCCAACCAACTTATCAATACAGTGAAACCTGAGTAAGTTGACCACTTGCGGAGCACTACTTTAATGGTCAACTTATAGAGGTTGAATTATATGGTATAGATCTAATTATGTGCCTGAAAATAGCGGTCAACTAAAACAGGTCGTCAGCTTCCAAGGGTGGTCAATTTTACAGGTTTTACTGTATTTTCTAATTTAACTTCAACCATGTAATTATAATCATTGCAAAACATGGTTACATTTATTATGAAATTGTATTTTTAATATAAAGAAGAATATACATAAAATAAAATTAATCTTCGAAACTGAACTGAAAATCGAAAACCGTTATTAATGAACGAAAATCGGAACTGAACCGATGTATATATTTTAAATTGAACCGGATTTAAAACTGTAACGCAAACAATTACAGTCCGAAGCCCTTGTACCACAAAACAGAAAGTACAATTCAATTTTAATGACACGTAATATGGTAAATTTGAAACTGTACGGTGACATTAATGACAGAGTTAACATTTTGTTTTGTTCCATAATTTAAAGCATAATTTCGTAGTATAAAAAAATACATTCGATTGCTTTTGAATTTAGAAGAATTCTAAACAACTAAATAGCATTTATAGCACTCTAACATTTGACATGTTCCATACATTTACTAAGTAAAATAAGTAGTCAGTAAAATAAGCCATCGGTCGATTTAAAAATTTCAGAAAACTATAAATTCCAGTTTATCGTCTGAATCTTGAAAACCTTTGTTGAGAAATTCTTTCCCCTTACTGACACAAAAACTACAACTTTCAATCCCAATGTCTTCGATTCAAATGATTATCGACAGTAAAGCCGAAGGACGCCAAATAGCGTGTGCATGATCGATTGAACGGAGACAGAGAAGGATGGAGTGTATTCTTCGAAACTGTTGGAGTTGGTTTTCATCCGAGGAAACAAAAGTTTTAAAAAATGTGGTAGAAGAGAATAAAATCCTCGAGGAAACCAAAGACTAAGCTTGAAAACTGGGAATTTCGGTGCACTACATTGAAATTCTTTTTTGATGCTCATGCTTTAAAGGATTGTGTGACGATAAGAGTTTTTACCGCTTGCTGCTCACATTTGGGATTAAATTATTAGTTGAACAAGTGATAAAAGCGAAAAAAAAAGGTAAAAAAGTTTGAAACATAAGAGAATGCTTTCGCTCAGCACATGAAAAAATCTAAAAATCTGAAGAATTTTTATATACGAGACGATTAAAATACTCGTATTCCTTTTGTCAAAGACAAACATTCTTGATTTGCATAAAATTGTTCGCAATACAGTCTCTAACTCGAAAGAAAGTAGAACCTATTTTATCTGGATTAACTGATATCAAAGGCAATCTAGTTAATCCAGGTAGTAATCAGCAAAAATTCTTAAATAAACACATACAGTGAAACCTGTGTAAGTTTACCGCTCGTGGTCTAAGTCACTTAGTGGTCAACTTAAACAGGTGGTCAACTTACAGAGGTTGATTTATATGATAAGGGCTAATTCCGTGCCTGAAAAAAGCGGTCAACTTAGACAGGTGGTCAACTTACAAGGGTGGTCAACTTCACAGGTTTTACCATACCTTTTATTGCAGCGAAAAACAATGCTTTGTTACAAAATTATATAGGATTGTTTCGCGCAATCCGCACTTTATATTAGCTGCAGTGGTTTTAGACTGACACGCCAAAAAGTATGCCATGATGATAAAATAGCTATACTTTATTGCGCGATCTGTGCAGGAGTTATTTTAAGATTATTACTTGTGTGAATGTAAATCTTTTTAAAACTTAACAAATGTGATCCGGATAAACCAGAGATCCGGGTAAACGAGGTGTAACTGTACGTCTTAAGATCATCTTCAATTTTCCCCCGAGTTTTAACACAATACGTGTCGCAGACACTTCAACCTTATAAACGAGAGTCATTCAATAATTAAAAAGAAAAGCAGGGGGGGGGGGGGAGGGAGACATAAGGTAGTATTTGTTGGATAAATTCGGATCTTAAGTTGGCATCACTAGGACGAGTTCTAATTAGTTGATGGATCAACATTGCTCTGTTTATAACCTCAAAACTAAGTTTCAACTATGTCATGTCTTGAAAGTTCCACATTGGTTGAACAATATCCTGTGATTCATTTTTTGATTGCTGAAGGTAAAAAACCAACTAATGTATACTATAGAATAACTTAAGTGCATGGTAAAAGTTGTATGACCAAAATTGGCAATGGAAATTTTTAGGCGTGGGTAGAACAGTTCAAAAGTGGTCAAGAATCAGTGTCCGACGAACACCGTTCTGGCCGTCCTATTGAAGTTTCAACTTCCTTCCTTCAAACTCGATTTGTAGAGGTACAACTAACAGCCAATACTTCTTATATCGTCGCCTCAGAGCAACAGTAAGATATCTAATCCCAGAAATAATACTAAGATATCTTACTGTTGCTCTTTACATATATACTTTTGAAGTAGGTGAAGTCCGCCATAAAACAGAAACCTCGTGGATCTCAGGAGGGAGACGTGATTTTCCAGCAAGACAACGCACGTCCTTTCGTTGCTCAGCAAATGCGAAAAAAATTGAAAAAAATGGGCTGGGAGGTACTGTCTCATCTCCCTTATACCTTACAGCTCCGATTTATCACAGTCTAATTTCACTTGTTTGGGCCACTAAAAGGTGACATCACATGGGAAGAAGTTCCAGGAAAGCGAGGATATTGAGAAATTTGTGGGATATTGGCTCCGAAAACAAGACAAATTGTTATATTTGCAGTCGGTATTTAAAAAAAAAAAAAAAAAAAAAACTTACCCCGTTTGGACAGGTGCATAAATGTGGATAGGGTGCACGTTGAAAAGTAGAAGATGTATTATTTTAAGGAAATAAACGGTTCTTTTCTCCAGGTCAGTTTGTCTCTTTATTGAATGACCCTCGTATTTTCATTTTTCATAAATAACAAATCATTCAATAATTATTGCTTTTACAATTGAAACTGTACTAATTATTTTTAAAATTATTAACATACAAAACTATAGGACACTATTGTTTCATTCATTTTATTTAAAAAACATTGTGTGACCTCTCAAACGCGAACTGTAAGTACTTGAATGCTCTGAATGCTCCTCTTAAAGTGCTTATCACAAAGAAAGACAATTTGAAATTTTCGAAAAATAAAGGCGTTCTACAGTCTGGTAATCTTTATATGTAACACTTTCAACATTAAAATGTGCTAAATAAGTCACGTAGAAGCATTTAGAAGAGAGAAATTTTCATCGTTTGATAGCTGTGAATAATTGATAAGTTAAATTCAATTACCGAAGAGAGCTGAGACAAATTTAATAAACACTTGACAAGAGTTACGTCTGGAAACTCGCTGATCTCTCATTGTTAACTGAAGCTTATTTATTTTGCATGATTGAAGATTAGAAGACACATTTTGAAATCATTTGTCATTTGTAAAATCGTCAGTCGTTCGTGACAGTTGATCGAAGCTACTTTATTAAATGAAGTAGGAACATTATATTAAGACCCGACAGCTCTTTTTTCCCTGTTGAAATCTTTGTTTTGATTTGTCAAAACTACCTTTTAGAATATTATTAGTAATGAGAATACAACTTTAGTAGTACACCATATTAGTTCCCGTAACTCCAGTCCCGATCCCGGTAAGTGATGAGAAAAGTGTTGACAGTTTTGATCTATTTTGCCATGGGCAGGGAAACGGCAGTATCTGTGGAAATGAGTATTCAGGATCTTTGAAGAAACGCGTTTGGGATTCAGCAGGGTAGACAGGGGCAAATTTATGCGGATTTTTTTCAATGAATTTTAGAAATTTTATGTTTTAGCTTAGGAAATTTTAAACCATGCGGTTTTATAAAACAGTTAATGGAGTCAAAATTGGTATTTCAGTTGTTTTTCAGTTTGTGTTTTTAACCGTTAAAAAAATTACTCTTGAGTCCAAGTCAGTTGCATAAACTTGCCTCGGACACGGGGCACGTTTACGCATATTTATTTTGACACCTAACGTGGTTCTGTTAGTGTTTTGAACACAATTTCTACTCAATTGAAAATTAAATGTTGATTTTCAAAACTAAATAGCCTGAAAAGACTAAAAAATGTTGAGACAGGTCGGAACGAAAAAAAGTCGGGGCACGTTTAGAAGTAAGACACAGTAAGAACGTGCGTATATAAAAGTGCTCAGACGTCAACGCGTAAACTTGCCCCTTCGCCAAGTTTGGATTTATTTTTACCGTGAAAAAAAATTCAATAACATTTCAGTTCATACAAATACAATTCTCAGAAAAGGATATCATTCTGCTAATTTTTATATATTTGTTCTTTCTTAACTAAGTATTATTTATTCACAATAAGCTTCAAAACGTTCAACTCAAAATTTACTCGACTTAGTAGAAAACATGTTATTCTTTCTGCATTCTAAACCGAAGCTCGACTGATGCTCAAAAACTTGTGAGGATATTTGCTAGGGAGCAACATCAATCTCCTATGACTCTTGGCTCTCCAGTTATAACTCGTTGTAAAAAAAGGGCACTGCGTAAACATACCCCGGTATACCCTACTAACAATATGGAAATGCTATAATAGGGCGTTTTTTTTCAGCAGAAACCAAATAAGCATGCTTTTGTACAACAAACTAACCTACAAAATATGACAAAATTGAAAAACAAAAAGAAAGAAAAGAAAAGAAAAATGAAAATTTTTCAGTTACTACCGTTAAACTGCTCGCGGGAGTAATATTCTCTTTTTTGGAATGCTATTAATTATAAAAATTAATAAATAAAATGGGATAAAAGATACAATTTTGGCTAGCAGTTATCATTATTCCAGCTTGTTCCATTACTTTCAAAGCTTCTTTCTTTGATTCAATTAATTAAAAGAGGCAAAATTGTGAACTTTTATGATCTGTTATGGTGATCCATTCACATTTGAGGCAATGAGAAGCAAAGGGATTTAAGTGCCAAAATTAAATATTTGAAGATCTGCAGCAAAAATGGTTGATGAACCTCTCCTCTGTTTTGGGGCAAGAGATGATGACACTAGTAGCCTAGGTAGGTACTGCTAAACAGCATGATTTAGAAAATCTTTTCAATGAAAGCATACCTAGGACTGCAACTTTGAAAGCGTTTTACTCAAAGTTTGAAAATGTTCACTTACATCCCTTTACTTTGCTTCTCACTGCCTCGTTTAACCATTGTTAAAAGCAATCTTTTGCCGCACGTTTGGCTATAACAAAAAATTTGATCTTCCGCTGAAAGAATTGTTCCCTGCAGAGAACCAATCTTTACAAATGTATCATCATAAAGCACATTTCACAAACATGAGGATTGAGTTTGGATTATTATTGTTATTATTACCGTTTTTTAAACTCTCAACAATGGCATTAGACTTGATGTCCTACTCATTTCTTTATTAAACCATCCTAGAAAAGAACTATTCATTGCATATGCGTCGGTGGTTGCTTAAAGAAATTTTAAAATAATGTACAATGAAAGCTATCAAGTTTGTTTCTTAGATTAAACTAACTAATACGAAAAATCAACAATAGGATCAAGGGTGCCCATAATACGCAAAATTTTAAGGGGAGGGGGGCTCAGATATTTTCTCCATAGTTTAGCAGGATATTTTTCTCCATAGAAACCGATTTCAGTACAGATTAGAGTTATCGAAATTTGATTTTTAATAACTTATACATTAACTACTGGAGAAGAAATGTTTAAATTTTTTTCAAAGAAAAAACTACTAAAAGCAAAGAAGTAATAATTTCAAGGGGGGAGAGGGCTTGAGCCCCAACTTGCCCCCTCATATAAGCTCCCTTGAATGGGATCGTACACATTGAGGCAACAAAATAAAATAAACTTCCCCCCGGGAGACAGAGAAATTATTTAGAATGCGTATTACAATGTAACAAAATGAAGATCTCTCTTTCCTAAAAGTAAAAGCAATACTTTTCTAAAACTAAAATATGCACAAATAGCATAACCTAATTGCCAATCGTATTCTGTGCAGTAATAAAAGACTCCGTTACAATAAGAATAAAGTCCCTTAAAACATCCATCACAATTACAGCAAAAAGAAAACCCCCCAGTCTAAAGTCTGGGAGAAAGGAGCTTGAGGAAGGGAAAGGATTGGGAAGGAGCTTTTAAGCCCTACCCAGGCATGGAAGTAAAATCCTTGAGAAAAAGTTATTTACCTTTTAGTTTGGATAGCAATCAAATCACTTAAAAAATTAAATTTTATTTACAGTCGTCTACCTAAAGTAGCGCTAAAATGAATGGGAAAGAGACAGAGGTGGATGTGGGAATATGACGGAAAAGCAGATGGCTGTTTCCTCCACCTTCTCCTTGTTTAGTAAAGATTTTTTCCCCGCCTCCCTGTCCGCCTGAAGCTTATTGTTAAAGGTAACGTATGGTGAAACACTAAAGAATAATTAATCCTTTGAAAACTAATTTTGCAGCTTCTGAGGTCCATTTATCCTCTCGAAATATTAAACTTGGAGATCCAGGAAATTTTGACGTTGGAGATATTACTTTGAATATGTATGTCTGTATGTATGTGTCTGTCGTCATGTACTAACACTAACATACTGTGAAAATACATACATATATATATGATAGCAGTAATAAGTAATTTAATAAAATTTTGTCAAAGTATAAAAAAAAGTAACAGCCCTAGAACTTGCCGACAGAAGCAATGTTTTTTACATAGGGTTATTGAATTACTTAGCTTATAATGTTGAAGTTGTATTGAAAAAACAAATCGAATCAAGTTGCAGTAAATAAAATTTTATTTATTGAAATTTGGTAGATAAAAGTTATGCTTTTACAAAAGATTATTAAATATCTTAAGCCTCTAATGTTGAAGATAGATTGAAACAACAAGTAGAATCAGGTTTCAGTTAATACAATTAAATTTACCACAATTTGGCCGACGTAAGTTATGCCTTTACAAAGGGCTATAAGTAAAACTTATAATGTTGAATGCAAACCGAAACAACAAATCGAATTAAGTTTCAGTTAATGAAATTAAATTTATCACTTTTTTTTACTCATTTAACTGTGTTAACTGAATCTGTACTGGATTTGTTATTTCAACATACTGTCAACATTATCCGCTTTTGTTATTCAATAGCACATGGTAAAAACATAGCTTCTGTCGGCTAGTATCGAGATTGCCATTTCCCTTTCTGTCGAGTTGTTTTGATCGATTTGTTTCGTATGTAACAGCTTGCAAATTATGCTGCCTTTCGCAGACATTATTTAATACTAAAAGTTTTCCCAGCCACCAGTGAGGATTGAAATCATGACCCCTGATACAGGTCCGACATTTAGAGGGGTAAGTGGGAAGGGTGTCAATTGGCTCTGCCTGGTTTTGAAAAATTAATGGTTTTACTATAAGTGGACGTGGTTTTTAATGTTACCCGATAAAATTCGCATTGAGTACACACTTTTTGCTCCCCCCCACCCCCCAGAAAAAGGTGAAATGACGGGCCTACCCTGATTCCCAAGACCAGTGCTAGACTACTGAGCTACAATGGCTCTATTCGCCGTCGAGCAGTTAAAAATTTTGAGAATTGAACTTTATCGATCAATGGAGCGTTTTCTCTCTCTCTTTTTTTTTTGTTCCTTTTTTCAGTTTACTTCGGCAGTCAAAAAGTCCCATAAGGAACATAGCATAAAAAAAGGGTTCCGTAAGGAACATAGCTTTAAGAAAAAATGTCCCATAAGGAACGTAGTTTAAAAAAAAGTCCCATAAGGAACATAGCTTTAAAAAAAGTCCCATAAGAAACATAGCTTTAAAAAATAAATAAATAAATAAATTATAAAAAAACAAATCGTTTTTCAGTTGAATTTTGCTCTATAAAAAGTTTGAAACAAATTTACATACCAAAAATATGAGGATTATGAGTTTCTTAGAAAAAGTTTTATTTTGTATGCAAATAAGGAAAAAAAAAACAAAGCGAATGTTCATTGAAATATTTCGTTGCATATGAAGAATAGATAGGTTTTGTACATGACTTTACTGTAAGGGACATAAAATTTAAAAAAAAAATCAATCCATCAGCAATTACGAAGGTTTCTGAAACTTTCATCGTTCCTATCACGATCAACAAATATTGAACACACTAATGTTGGGTTTCGTTACAAAACGACGAAATTTATGCGGACACTTAAGTTTTTCTCCACATTTTCAAAAAACTGATTCATCCTCATAAAAGATTTCTGATTTTGCATGATTTTTTTTAAAAACTAGATATTATTCTAAATGTCAGAAATATGAATACTCTCAATTAAATAAACGATGGAAGAGTGGCGCAATAGTTATACGTCGGCCTGTTACGCTAAAAATGAACAGGTTCAAAACTGGTTCTAGTCGCTGAATTTTAGGCAGCAGAAAATCGCATGATAGTAAAAACATTTTAATTGATATAAATTAGTTAATTTTTAAAAAATGTAATATTTTTTTACGATTCCGTGTAAGTTTTTTTTTCGAGGAAAGAGTTGAAATGAAAATACAAAAGCACAAAATCAGTAAAAAAAAAAAAAAAAACGCACTCCAAACCATTAAAACACAGCATTTTCTAACCTGTTACGCTAAAAATGAACAGGTTCAAAACTGGTTCTAGTCGCTGAATTTTAGGCAGCAGAAAATCGCATGATAGTAAAAACATTTTAATTGATATAAATTAGTTAATTTTTAAAAAATGTAATATTTTTTACGATTCCGTGTAAGTTTTTTTTTCGAGGAAAGAGTTGAAATGAAAATACAAAAGCACAAAATCAGTAAAAAAAAAAAAAAAAAACGCACTCCAAACCATTAAAACACAGCATTTTCTAACCATCCTTTATAGAAATGAATGGAAGAAAATGTCTACTGCAATTCCACAACAACAACAACAACAACAACAACAACAAAAAAAAACAATTTTTTAACGATTGCGAGCTGTTTATTCATTGGGAAATGTTCATTTATTATTCGGTCTACTCTGCCAATCACTAAATGAGAGATTTTTTTTTCATTCATATTTCAGCATATGAAAGGAAAAGTAAATACGTCAACAGCTTGAAGAAACAAAGCATTTCCTTCATTCAGATAATTTTTAAATGCAATTTTTTGTGACAACATCCAGGAACTACAATTTTTGTTTTACAATTATTTCTTTAATCCTATTTTTTTCTTTTAAATAATTTTTCCTTTAAATAATTCCTAGTATGTAATTTTTTGCACCTCCTTTGTCTATTATTCTGATTTCTAACCGTTATCAATCTTCTTCTACATAAAAGGCTTCTTCAAATTGTTTAACATGCAGTTTTTTTCATAATCTCTCTCTCTCTCCTCAAGAGATTTGATCTAATGATAAATCACTGAAGCTTCTTGCATTTAACTCCTTGATTAGGAAAAAAAAGGATACAGATATATAAACGAAAAATAATTGACTTCGGGAAACTCTGGTTCAATGTCAAAAAAAAAAAAAAAAGGAAAAAACTGTATTGATAGATTATTTAAACTTGGTAGACGTATAACCCAGCTCTTAATTATTTCAGTTTTTTCTGTTGATAACAATATACTTTATTTTTTCTATGCAGACTCCATAGTGCAGAAGTGTGCTGTATAAAAACGCACTTTCTTTCAAAATCAATCTGCGTCTTTAATTGAAAAAATTAAATTATCCTCTTTTAAATAATTCCTAAGTTTGAAAAAGTGCATTTTTTTTCTTTTGCAAAGAAAAAGAAAGACTGATTATGTTTCACGCGAAAGAAAATTCCATGTATTTTACAGGAAAATTTGTCATCATCTTAGCTGCAAAAAAGTAGTAGCATTCAAAGTCAACCTCTCGTAACTTGCTTATGAATAAGTTAATATTTTTGCTCTATTAATACAGCAATAACGAATCAAATTGTAGATTTTGAAAGCTATGGTTCCAACGTAAGGGAAACATTAGTTTAGAAATAATTATTTAAACCATTGAAAAAAATATGTACATGCTCATTCCATTGAACATGGTCGTTTTATCCCGCACGTGACGGTTCCTTATTTCATAAAAAAGAAATAATTTTTCAAGAATGTTTTTGCTTAAGTCAGACTTGCGTTTGTGATTTCTTAAGCAACAACACTTTGTTCATCCTTTTAAATTGTTATTTTTTATGAAATGTATGAAGCGTCACGTGCGGGACAAAATTACCGTTTTCCGTAGAATGACCCTTGATAGGTAACATTTATTAAAATAAGACTACTAAGACCACTTAAAAAAATGTGTTTCGCATCATTTTGATGATTAACTAATAGTTTTCTTTTAAAATAAATATATGCATATATTTTTCAGATAGTTGTTTTAAAAACTCATCTAAAGAACACGTTTCAAAACTTCATATTTGAAATAATTTCAAGCATTAGTCTGCTGAAAAAAAGATGTAACTCCTGTTACAAAATCCTGTATGAATGCGGAAAAATAGCATAGTTAAAAAAAGTTGAAAACGATGCTATTAAAAGCCAAAATTGCAAAATTGTTGAATTGAAAATTTTTCAAGGTTACGAAATGTTTTCTTGCTTCTGAAATCACTGCAATATTTGCTTTTCGTGCTTCAATTTTACACTTGAATTGAACTTTTTTTTTATTTGGCGAATTATTTTAGTTATTTGAAGACTTACTTCTTATTTCATGTAATCATCTTGTTGACTATGTCCAAAAGAAAACAAATCAATTTATTAAGATTTTTGAAGAAGAAGACGAAGAAAGGTGAGCTACCAGATGTTGTTAGACAAGGTACGTCTATGTATTTTGTATTTTCTTTTCGTTTTTTCTTTTTCTGGTTCGACAAGTTTTGGTCTGTATGTGAGTGTGCGTGCATAGATATTTTTAACGCCTCATAAACACATGCATTAAAAATCGAAAAGACGGCTCGAAAATATTGTGAACTGTAATTGACGGTTTGTGTTTTAAGCCTTTGAAAACCTTGTTGTAGCCTTTGTAGTCCTTGCTGTAGCCTTGTAGGCTTGTTGTAGCCTTTGAAAACACAAAAACGAAGTTCCAGGATTATAATATTTATCAAAAATTAATTAAATTAGAAAAAACAAAATTGAATAAATTGACTAGGGCCACTCTAGCTGGGGTCAGTTTTATATTTTCTCTATGTGTTAAAAAAAAAGCAAGGTCAAAGAAATAATGAAAGGAAGTCTGTGGCGGGCTTGCGTGCAGAAGACCCCATAGCACCTACAACCTTGAAATTTTGTACAAAATTACTTTGAGCCTCCTCCCCTCAGGGTTTGCATCTGGGGTTTTATGTTTTAAACTTCGAATTAGATTTTTTGTAATTAATTTTTAAGGCAGGAATTTCACAATTATTGCCTATTACCGGGATGAAAGATTTCCCATACCCCCTAGCATTCGATGTCGTTCGAAATACATTTTGTTTTTCTGAATCGGATACAGCTTGTTCCAATATTATCAATGAATTAAAACAACTCGATCAATTTTTATCTGGGGAACCATACGATTTTGGGTCGGCTTTGGCTTACTATTTAATTTTAATGATTTAGAAAGAATGGTTCTTCAAAAAATTGGCATATTTTACTTCTAAATGCGTAAAACTTTTATTTTTTTCCAGCATATTTATTTTCCTCTTGCCTTGTATTATTTCAGATGCGAGTTTGGAAAATGTGAAACCTACGAAAGTTGTTGACAGTTGTTATAGTACACAAACACACACAAACACACACACACACATATATATATATATATATATATATATATATATATATATATATATATATATATATTAGGAGTATATAGACTAGGACCAGTCTAACTGGTCCCAGAGCCTGTTGCTGGTCATCATATTTGTATTTGTATATATATATATATAATGTTTGTGTATGCACGAGCAAATCAGGATAAGACGCTAACTAGTAAGGGGTAAATAATAAAAATCTATCGCTCCCCCCCCCCTTGAGAAAGTTTCTGGATCCGCCCTTGCATTAGAATAGCAATACTCTTTATAAATATAAAAAGAACGCATTAAGTAGGTTACTGTCAGCAAGAGAAAATTATTGATTTTAGATACATGTAGAAATAAATACAGGTCTTTAGCAAAGAGTAGAATTTTTCATCGACATCGATTCGATTCTCAGAATAAAGTAAATAAATATTTTTCTCCTGAACTGCATGGAATTTATTGAATTTTAGCGAAATAGAAGCACTGACACTTATGTTATGGATAGTAATTAAATACATATTTGTTAATCAATATTGTCAATTTTCAATTGATAATTAGCCCCGCTTTTGACTGGATTTTTTCCTGATGTTTTGTGTTGAATTTTAGTCAATGCCTTTTCTATTTCTTGCTTGCAATTAAGTAAATGCTTAATTCTTAGCTATTTCAGAACTATCAGTTCTAAAGAGGTCTATAGAAGTATGAGCTATTTTAAGAACAAGAAAATTAGCAATAACGATTAATTTTTTCTACTTAAAAATTCTGACGCCTTAATAGCGTCATATATATATATATATATATATATATATATATATATATATATATATATATATATATATATATATATATATATATATATACATATATACATGGTGTCTAGCAAAGGGCTCCCTTGTTTCAAAATTAAATATCTTGAAAACAAAGGACGATATTGAAATAAAATAAACGGTATGCTTACTGCGAAACCCATAAAAATCATGACAAGAACTAGGAAATTAGTTTTAAAAATTGCCGACTGGTGTCGCTGCACCCAATAATTACATTAACAGTCTCCACAAATATTATTACGAAGAGGTTAGTTGTTTCTGCAGTATTTTAGATTCTCAGTTATGCGAACATATTATACGCTAGAAATTACTGTCCAACCTCTTCGCAGCACTTTTTATGGAGACTTCTACTGCAATCACCGCTGGCAGCGCCAGCTTTTGTCAATTTTTAAAACTAAATTCCAAGTTCCTGTATATAATTTTTATAGGTTTCACAATAAAATACCGTTTATTTTGTTCCAATATCGTCCATTTTGAAACCAGAGAATCCTTTGCTGGACACCCTGTATATACACGAGCTTTTTCCCAAAAAAAAAAACTGGTACACATGGAGCATTGGAAACCTAGTCACCCTCAGAATAGTCTTCTTGGGACTCTGCAAACTTCTGCCACCGGTGCTGCTATTTGGAAATACTCCGAGAAGGCTCACTTCAGAATAAAGTTTAACTCGGCTGAGCTGTTGCAGCCATAATGTCCTCTCTTGTTTGAAATCATGTTCCTTTCGATTGTCTTTTGAGTTTGGGGAACAGTCAGAAGTTACAGGTTTATATCTGGGGAGTAAGAAGCCTGTTGAACTAGATGAGTTTGAGTTTTGGCGAAAAAAAGGTCCGACTCAAGTGCGAGAAATGTGCTGAAAAATCATCACCGAAAGCCATCTGCATCTTTCGAATAGCTTTCACTTGGCTTTCACCTGGTTTCCAGCATAATTTGATGCAGTCGTTATTTTCTTTGAACTTTCAAGAGAAAAAAATTGACGAGAGCACAACACATTACCTGAGTCAAATAGTGTTTGACGGCGATTGACGTTATAGACAGACGAGTAAAAAACTCACGCTTGTGCGCAAAGGTTCAAGGTTAGTACATGAAAGCACGATTGATACATGGTGAATTCCAGCGGTAACGGAAGGACGATTTTTACAAAAAAAAAATCTATGGTCTGTGAACATATCAAAATTCATATTTTTTCAAAAATCGATGCATAGACTTTTGTACACATCATAATAAGTTGCTAAAAAAGCCAAAGCCAAGATTTTTTCGTTAACAACTTTTTTTTAATCAAATTAAAAATCGATAACGGAAAGACATTTTTGTGACATAATTATCACGCTATCATGTTCTTCCTAAAAGTTCAGCTAAACTATAAAAATGAAAATTCTATAAAAACGAGAGCACATACGGGAGTGTTCAATCATTACAATTTCACCTCTAGTTTTTAAAATATAATTATTTCACGCATATAAATTATGCATTTGTTGAGGGTAACGGAATGACATGTCCAAAGCAATTCAACATGTTAAATTACATGTTAAACACATCTATTCAGCTAATACAGCAGTCTGAAACAATGATATCGAATGCCTGAGCCATCTGTTACCAATTCTAAATTCTTTAAATACTCAATAGTTTTATCAGAATCCATAGAACATTTATCTTCTTTCTCATGAAATACAAAGATCATTCCACATTATTATGCATTCTCAAACAAGCTATTTCTACTCCTTTATCTTCCGACTGAAGTACCTGTTCAATAATGCTCTTTCTTCTGTTCTTTTCCTTCCATCCAACTAAAAAAACTTGTCTGAACGTTAATGAATCACTTGGTATATTTTTATGATATGGTGATTTTGATTCAGCTGTATCTTAATTTTCAACATTATTTATAACTGTCTTCAGTCTGTAGACTTTGAAGTGAAATCTCCTTTGATTTTTTGAAGTACTTACTATATTCAATAACATAACTTGTTACGGGGTTCAAATTGCGCATATTTTGTGTGTCAGGATGAGAATGGATATTACTCCATCTTTTTAAAGGTAGATCTTTGAATTTACTGATCTCTTCGTAGTACGTTTAGCAGTTAAACCAATGCTTTAAACAGTCCTTTCTTGTGACTCGTAACAACAAATCTGAAAGCAGTTTTAATATTGTATTGTTACAATATAAATTTCAAGTTTGTAAGCAAATGTTTCTGCTTGAAATGGCTTGTCACATCACAAACATGTCATACCAAAATTAATTTCACATGCCTAGGAATTTTTAAATGTAGTTTTCGTGATTTTCGTCACATAGAATAGAAGAAATAAAATCACGAAACATTTTGAAAAAATTTAAATAAAAGTTTATTTTTCAAATAAACGCACTTATAATTTTTATACAAATATTGCTTATATATATATTTTAAATGTGACTACAAATATTACTTATATATATTTTAAATGTGACTACTAACTTTAAACAATAGTTTGTTTTTTACTAGCATTCTTAAATATTACCGTGTATCGGCTTATAGATAAATGTCCTTCCGTTACCAATAAAAATCATATAAATTAAATATCTATTAAAATTTTAACTATGCCTCCTTGACAAGGGACAAAGTTCTGCTTTGTATAAGAAAAAGAAAAACATTAGTTTCTATACCCCATAGGTTCTTGGTGAACTAATTGAGATGTAGTATTTCGGTAACGAAAGGACATCAAATTGTTACCCCAGTAAATGAACCTATATTATGGTTGAAATAAAAGAAATTTGAAATCACTTACCAAACAGTTTAACTAAACACTCAAAAGATAAAAGTTAACCTAAATATTATGTGCTGATAATAAGGTTTTTTTAATTACAGTATGTAACAAAACAGCGATTTTTTGCTCTGTAAAAACATAAAGAGAAACTTGACTTTGCACTTGATTTTCTGAAAGTCATCAAATTGTTTGGGAAAAACAGGGTAAGACTCAAGAAATTCATTTATTTCTGAAGAGAATGGTGTATGGCAAGTGACAGAATATTAATTTTTAAAATTCAAGTGTCATGTCTCCTTTTTCCTGGAATTCTTCACATATCTATCTAGTTTACGAGAGAAAAAAAAATCGGCTAATTTTTTTACAGCCCTTGTATAAAATTTATTAATTATTTGCATTGGATAATTTATAAAATAAATTTGCACTAACAGGACATTTTTGTTACAAAATGGTCTTTGAAGGGTAAAAAAATTTTGTGATAAAACTCACCAGCAAATTTGAGTATCTTTTTTAAAATAAAAGTTTACTATTAAACTATAAAAATCAACAGCAACATTGTGTAACATTGCTAATGCTCTGTAGGTACTTCAATGAAGAAAAAACCGAGAAATAGTAAAACATTTCAATAAAAATAATAGTTCGGTGTTAAACCAATAAAATGAAAAACTATCAAAATCAACCGCAACATTGTGTAACATTGCTAATGCACTGTAGGTCCTTCAATCAAGAAAAAACTGAGAAATAGTAAAACATTTCAATAAAAATAATAGTTCCGTGTTAAACCAATAAAATGCGTAAATCAAGAAGGCATGTTCAAGGAGAAAAGACGAATAGTTAGGCACCTTTCAAAAAGAAATGTTCATTGATTTCTGGCACGTGTCGAACATGGATCCAGCTTATTTTTGTACTTTTCTTCAAAGAATAGATTTTTGCCAACATCTATTATGTTTTACTTTCTTCTTACAATTCAATGGAATGCGAAGATATTTATTCATCCGTAAGAGAATGAAATTGATTTTTAAATAAAACCCGAAAGAGAATTGCCAAAAATAAATTCACCCCGGCCGTACTTTAGTACTACGAGCGACTAAGTTATTCAATTTAATACAACTATTCTTCAATCGGTTAGTATTGTCGCGATGACTTTAAAAAAAATTTAAGTGTATTTCATTTTTCTCCAAGTCATCAAGACAAAATAAATAGGTTTCCTCGATTAAATTGTGAATTTCAAAATTTCTCAGTCAGTTTAAAGAGAAGAAATCCGTAACATAAAGCTTTTTCTTAATCTATTTTCAAAACATCAATTTCTTTTCAATTAATTCCAGTGTTTGTTCCTTTTCACTTCCTTTATTTCAATATAAATGTATTTTTTTCTCTCAAGTAAATTAAAAAGAAAAATAGAACTCTCCATATTCATAAGAAAAGCCTTTTATTTACATGTTTATGTAAAAATGTGAGATTATATTCTTCCCCAACAACGGGCGAGAAATACAACATTCACACCGCATCAAACCATCTCAACTTTTTAAATTTCCTTTGCCATTGCCATTACAAAAAAAAAAAAAAAAAAACAATAGGTAGCGCAGATGAGAATAGCGCATTGTAGACGATAAATAAATAAATAAGTATTAAACGTAAAACACAGAGGATGATAACTTTACAAAAAGCAGTATCCAAGAAGCATTTTCAGCATATTAAATTTGATGAAATTATTCATTACTAGCCGCGTCGACCAGATTTGCATGGTATACCTCAAAAATATCGAAAATAAAAGTTATGTCAAGTGCCGCGTATTCAGCAATTGGGCTTAAAAAATAGCAGAAGAAAACAAAAATACTGTATTCCCGTCAAAATAAAAAGACCATAATCGTTAAAAATCCCCATTTAAATGTGGAGATTAGTCTCCAAAAATTCCCGATAGAATAAGGGCTATAGTTTTCAAATAACGTCAAGCCTAAAAAATGTTTATCTGGATAGGTAAAATAGCTCGAAATACCCTTTTCAGAACGAGAAAAAAATTCCAACTAATCTCAACATTATCTTTTAAACCCAATCAGATTAATAAGAATAGCATCAAAAATGATCCCTTTCTAAAAATTGTCGTTATGATAACGACATCAGTTCCTCAAAATCCACATTAGCAACAACCATTCTTATATAACATTAACGGTAAATCTATAAGTTCCAATAAAATCTAACACAACCCTCCATTTATGCAACTAAATTCCTTGATTATCTTCTGCTGGAAAAAGAAAAGATAAATGGCCAAAAAATATTCGAAGGGGGAAATTTTTACCTCTAAATTCTTCCATTACAGGAAAAGCCTCAAAGCAAACGGAAGAATTTTGTTTGTTTACATTCTAGAAAAAAAAAAGAGCAACAGATCTTTCTTCTCAGTGATTTTATTCACTCCAATTAAAACTGACCTCGCCGCAGACGATAAATTTCCGATTTAAAATTGATTTTCCTCTTCCTAAAATAAGCTTATAACTCTTCTCTTGGTGATTTTCAGCCTTTGCGGTTAAATTAACAGTGTAGACTTAAAACATTGTATTTTTTTTTCTAAATTATGAAATTTTAATGATGTGTCGCTGAGCATATAGTATATATGACACTAAGTACCAATTAAGCAAACTACCTTTGTGCGAGTTTTGTGGTAAGAAAGAGCTTTACATTTTGATTTTAAATAACAAAATTGTTACTTTTTCACATTTTTGAGTTGTTTCGCTTCTTTTGATGATGTGTAAAATTATGTCATTATAAAGATATCAGTTATTGTTACTTGAGAAAAATCTTCGTTTACTGTAGTACTCTTATGCATCGTTGCGCGTGAGACTCTATTTCAGGTAAAACTTCAAAGTAAATCTTTTCTTTTAATTAGATGGGATTCTAGAATAGTTAGGGAAGGCCATAATTGGTCTAGAAGATAGCGATCATACTTGCAGTCCAAAAACAACAATTTCAAAAATGACAAAAAAGTACTCAAATTTGAACATATCGCAGAGTCAAAACGGCTCCGACTATGTGGTAATCAAATTTAAAACATTCAAATACTCATCAAGTACTCAAATCAAAATGTGCTCATTTTTGAGGTATTTGCTTATTTTTGAATATTCAATAATTTTAAAATTGAGTATTAGCTGAGTTATGTACTGATTTTCGAGTATGAAATAATTCAGCACACTATTTGAAAACACGAGTACTCATATTTGAAGCAAAAGGTTTCAAGAAAATTTGAAAGCGTGAATGTACTTATTTTTGAAAACATCTTTTTTCTCAGTGTAGCATTGCGAAAGAATTTGAATAAAACAAACAATATTTAAATATAAAACGGCACTAAATGTTAAAAACCTGCAAATAATTCAACTTTTTAAATGCGAGTGAAATGAAGGCTTTCTTTCATAAATGTAACATTACACAAAAAGTTTTTATGGACATTCATGCCTTAGGCCAAATGTCGATCTCCTTCTTGATGTTTTATTCAGAGTTCTAAAAATATTTTAATGAAGTTGTATTAAAAGCGAAAATGAATAAATTTTTATTCAAAAATGCATGATTAGTCACTTCTCGCGAAACGCAAAGAATTCAAATTTTTATAAGTTAATCCCCCGTGTAAAAACTACCTAATGAACCAAACTATTTTTTCACACAAACAGTTTTTGATGCAACAATGAAAGCTATTTTTTCCTTCCAATGCCTACTCGGGGGGGGGGGGGATAGAAAGAACTGTGCTGCTCTTACCTGCCCTGTAAGAAAATTCCGAAACGTGACTATTTCCGTGCGTTCGGGATTTAACAGGTTTTTGTCCACTTCCGGAGAAAATAAAGTTACTTTGTCAAGAAGGTTCCTGAATTTGCTACAAGTTGCGTGAATGCAGACTTCTCACTGTCGTGAAAAATATTTTTAGTTATCAGTTTAAAGATTAACAGAGCGTACTTATAAAATGTATCGGTTTCAGTTCGATTGCGCCCAGTACAAATTGACTAAGCTTTCAATAAGAGCGAAATGCAAGCCTGGGTTCCGTAGTTTAGCAAGCGTTGTAGTTGAGTGAAATGCTTGCTACTTACTTGCAAATATGCCTTAGCTTTGACCATTGCTGCAATAATGCATTAAGAGCCTTCTTGATGAATCAGGAAAGTGTCGAGCTATTACTTTAAACCCACACCTACGTTTTCTCTAAAGATTCCATAGGCATGGCTGGCTTTTACCAGGAAATTTCTGAATTCTTCAGAAATATTTCAGAAAGGTTTTTGCACGATATGTTACTGACAGAAACTGTTCACATAAGCTGCCCATAATTTTCCAGGAGCGTTTCGGAGTTATTTTTACATAATGGGAACAGAGGCATATTTACACGTTTGGGGGACCGCAGTACAGGCGTCCCTCGTATAACACGGTACTCTTGTACAACACGGTTTCGATATTACATGGTACCAAAATTTCGATTATTATAACACGGTTTCGATATTAGACGGTACGAAACTTGAATTTAATACTTCATGGTTTTGATATAAGTCAAATGTTATATTTATAATAGATGGAATTTCATTTTGTTTAGTACATTCTGTTAATGGTTGATAACCGTAATAAGTTTTTACTTTGTTTTTATGAAACTTAGTTTCGATATAACACGGTACACATCCCTTGATTTACATTATTTCTAAGTCTCGTATAACACGGTTTCGATGTAACACGGAACACGGTTTCGATATAACACGATACATCTTATATATAACCTGATTTTTCTCATGCACTTACACAATTAGTATTAAAAATAAGTAAAAATGTTATTTAAACGAGCTGATGTGTGCATCACATGACTTCCTTTTGCTCCAATTTAATGTCATTTCCCCATTTTTGGCATTTTTAATGTGATTCAATAGTTTACTCTCTAAATATCACGAACAATGGCCAAATTAAAACCAAATTTAAAATGAAAAAAATAAAAAAAAATCGCCAAATTTGTCGCCAAGTTGGCGACCAAAAGAATGGCGATATATCGACAAGCGTCCGCCAAATTATAACACCACTTGAGTTTGCATCGAAATTAACAATGATTTTCCCGCAAAAAGGAGCAAAAGACCCCTTTAGAAACACCCGAATGCAACCAAAAGGGGAGGTGCACAACTAGACCCTACTTCAAGTTTACATACCAAATTTCAACTTACTAGAACATACCGTTCTACAGTTATGCGACATACATACGCACATACATACATACATACATACATACATATACGTACATACAGACGTCACGAAAATATTCGTTGTAATTAACTCGGGAATCGTCATTACGGATATTTCGCGTGTCTATACGTTCTTAGGCACTTATCCACGTCTGGTCGAGGAAAAAAAAAAAAAAGCAATATTCATTCGGGGGTGAGTAAAATGGAAATTAAGGTCGATTTTTGAGTGAAATTTTTTTCGCGAATATCCTTTTTTGTAAAAGGAAGTAAAAAAAAAGTCTCGTATAACACAGTTTCGATACTATACGGAACAAATTAACCGTGCTATACGAGGGACACTTGTATTGTATTTTTAATTCCCCCTTTGTCCATCACTTTAAAATAACAGTTTGAGAAACAGGTGCAATAAACCCTTACTGGGACTTTGTGTCGTAGGGACCCACCGCAATAGTGACGTTTGCGATCGCGACTTGCTAAACCCATCACTTCCAGGAAAAGGTTATGAAATATGTTTCCTACACTCTATTTACAAAAGCAAATTGGCAATATCGTACACAGCTCATTTCATCAGTCAATAGTTCGGAAGTTGGGGCCGTGGTAGCCCGATCGGTAGAGTGTCATATTCGGGGCCGGAGGGTCCTGAAATCGAACCTCGATGGTCGAACACCCACCGTCGTCATTAAAGGGGACTGGGCGACGTTAAATATGCTCGTGGTCTCAATGTCCTCCAAGTGAAACGATACCTCTGGGGGTGCTAGCACCAGGTAGCTATTAGCTCCTGGACTAGTTCTAAATTATCATTAACTGTTCGATCCGGTGATGGTGCTGCCATCTATCGGTATATAAAATAATGGAGGCAAGGCACTTAGTATGCAGTCCTCGACATAAATACAGTTGTAGTCAGTTGTGACTCTGAATAGGATAGGATAGTTCGGAAGTTGCTGTTTGGAAGCTATTTTTGAGTTTGTAAAATTGCTCCTCCTACATCACAGTACTCTACGCTAAGGCTCCTATACAGGGTGTCCCAAAAGGTCGTTTACAAACTTAACATGCAAGTCTGTCATATCATGATGAACAAGATTTACATAGGAACATGTGCTTGCAAACGCAATGTTGGCGCACTACATGCACTAAAGTCAGACAATAACGGATACACGACATGTCGCATATCTCTTACACAAAGACGATTTTACACAAAATTTTAGTTTTTATGGAAAGCTTGAAGCAATTGCTAAAATTTGCGACCCGCCAGCTCTCATAATCACGTTGCAACGACAACGCAGCTATCGGTGAAATCTTGTCGGAATAGATCGTTATTACGACGGTCGGTACTTTGTCGTTGCGACACGTGTATGGCAGTTAAAGGCAACAAATTTCAACAACAGCTATTAGCCTTCCTTGACAACTAAAATGTTGCGTAAAATCATTTTTGTGTAATAAATATGCGACATGTGTGCATCCGTTAGTGTCTGACTTTGTGTGTATGTAGTGACCAGCATTGTGTTTGCGAACGTATGTTACTATGTAAATCTTGTTAGTCATGATATGACAGACCAGCATGTTAAGTTTGTAAACGACCTTTTGGGACATCCTGTATAAGGGGAGCTGACTTATCCGACACTTTGATTCCAAAATTGTCGGGCGAAAAAAATAGAATTTGTACAAAAGTCTCATTGCAGAAAACTGGTGTCCAAGCTTTAGATGTGTTGCCAGATTGATGTTTGATTATTTTATTCTGTAGATGAAGACGATTTAATTAATACAAATTAAAACCAAATAAGGTGTGAAAATGAGGTTTATTACAGTAAACATTTCCCGATACATTTTTGTTGAATTTATGAACTAGATTATCTTTCTAGATTCACCTTAAAAGTGACATTTTACTCAACTTATCATCAATTGTTTTGCGGCATAGCAACCAGTGAATATCATAACGTATTTATAAATACTAGAAACGAGGCTGGATCTAATTTTGTCTTGGAACCAAAATGTCGGATAAGTCAGCCTGTACTTTTCAAGGGGCTCTACTCTACGCTATATTGTAAACGACAGAAATATCGTGATATTGTAAAGTAAACAAGAGGAGTTTTTAATCATTTTCAAAAATTGTTTTTTCTTTTTTTTTCTGCTTTGAACATGCCCTACTTTTATTGAAATACAGTGAAGCTTCGGTAAGTCGAAAACTTCGATTATCCAAAGTGAATATTCATTCTCGTTTAACTGAATGGAGAACTAATGTTATTTATTTTCGATAAAACGAATTTCGTTGAATTGAAATATTCGATGAATGGAATTTTATTTCTTGACTGTCGTCAAAGTTTCCTTGCTAACGTAACTCTATAAGCCGAAATATTTTCTTTTTTTTTTCTTTTTCTGAAAAAGTATGATCATAAAGAAAGAAATTGGCGCCATCGCGTTGCATCAAAAGGCGTCTAATTAAAATGGATCAAATAAATCTCTGAAGTCGATTATTAGCACATAATTTGGCAAGTTTTTTTTTTTTTTTTCGAATTATTGTTTGACTTATTTCTTTCCATAGAAAAGAAAAACCAGCTCATGAGGGAAACCAAGGCTTTGAAGTACATCCCGAAAATGGAACTTAAAAATGACAGAGAGGGGTGCGTATATTTGGGATTATAGAATAATCCCACATTTAGTCAAAGCGGGAGCAACTTTTGCTATAAAATCATTATTGTCAAAGCTGTTTTGGGGATTTGTCGGCCGGTCTTTCCAAGACTGACTTTTTTCTTCTGCTTTTATTTAAAAAAAAAAAAAAAAAAAAAACTGATGTTTGTTGCCGTTTCATTTATTTCTGAACTTTTGGAATTGAACTTTGAAATAAATTTATAGAATAATTAAAATTTAAATCTACGAAAATTTTTTGAATTTATTCGATTGTAGCGTAGCAAATAAGAGTGAAATTTCATTAAAATTTGATGTGCCTCTAAGTTTTCAACCATTTTAAAAAAATTGAAAAAAATGTTTCGAGTGTCGGTCTTCTCTCCTTGATGCTTTTCCTCCCTCTTTGATGCTTTTAAAAGTATCCAAGGACTATTTAACGAAAGAACAAATTTCTGCTGAAAGCAATGTTTGATAACAGAATTTTTTTCCCTGTAAGCAAAAATTGTTACAATCGTAATATAAATTTATAAATTGGTTTTCTAACTTATTCAAACTCTAGAACTCATAGCATCATATTATACATTGATTAGGTCAAGTATATATTGTTGCCTCAGGACAACAATAAGCCATCTAATCCTAGGAATAACAGTAAAATATCCTACAGGTGCTTTGAGGCGCGATATATTACATTTCATGCATTATTCTATCACTTTTTTGCTCATATTATAAATTTAATGGTTGTCAGTGATGGTATTTTATATTATTCTATGGTTTTGTTATCGAATTCGATAACTCGATTTTTTTTCGCATTCCCTACGACTTCGACTTATTGAAGTTTTACTGTAATTCATTTTGCATTCCATTTCTGATGTGGCTCAAAGGTACCCTGAGGGCAGGCTGATTGTTAGCGAAGTTAATAATTCATTTTAATTGGATTTAATAATTATTAATGCGTAGTTTTAGTAAACCGTACTGTAGAGATGGACAATATCGTTCTTTTTAATGATCCGTTCATCAGTGGACCGTATTTTTTTTTTTTTACCCGTTTGTTGGACTCATTCATTTTAACGATATCGTTCATTAAAAATTTGATGCTTTTGATCTTTTTGCAAGAGTCACTTAAATACATTGAAAATGTTTCATTCTTTTATTAATATTCTTTAAAGAGAAATTACCTAAAATTAGCTAGTAGTAAGATAATATGCCGATAAAATTTTAATCAAAAATACTTTATTCTGGTATAGATGTATAAAGCAATTATACAATGTATAACGCATACAGCAATTAATATAGATGTGTAAAGTAAATTCTTCATTTTGTAAGACATTTCTCGGTGACCGAGGGATAAGATATCTGTTTTCCAACCCAGAAATTGCCCGCCGATTCCAGCTTGGTACAAATTTAAAAAGTTATTTTTGTAAAAAGAAAAAAAGAAATTGACATAACGTCAGAAATTTAGAAAATTTATCTCAAAAAAAAATTAATTTGAATTTTGTCATCTTGAATTCAAATTATGTTTTTCGCAATCACGAGTGTGTGTTTGTATATGTGTGTGTGGGGGAGGGGGGTATGTGTATGTGTGTGTGTGTAAGCATATGTGTTTGTGTCTGTGTGCAGGCATGAATGTGTGGGCAGTTGTCTGTATTTGTGTGTATGTGTAGGTGTCTGTATGCATGCGTGTGTGTATGTGTGTAGGGGTATGTGTGTGTATGGTGGTGTTTGTGTATGTGTGTGTATGTGTATGTGTGTGTATGTGTTTGTGTGTGCGTGTATGTATGCGTGTGTGTGTAGGATATGGACGCAACCTGGAGACGGTTTTCGCTAGAGGAGCAGCATCGTGAGGCCGGCCGCCGCGACGGGTGGTGCTGGCAGAGGGTGGCGCCGCGCCGGTGGGAAAAATGATAGCACGCCAAAAACAGTCAAATGAAAGAATAAGCAATCGTGATTGCTCAAAAAAAACGAATGCCGTCCTCCATATTACTCTCAATGCCACAAAAATAATAATAGAGATGAAGAACAGAATATAAACTTACGTGAAATAGTGCTTAAGTTCATGAAAGCCATATCCCTACTGTACAATACTTGAGGAATGTTAGTTCCGTTTTCTATCAACGAATATAATAAAAACACTAAAGTATGACTGAGTCAGTTTAAATTAGAGGAATTGTGGATCGAAACTACCCTGAATGACTGCCGCTTTTCGGTTAGTATAATACTTAGACTATGAGAGAATAAACGGCAGTCCACAACTTTCTAACGCACAAAAATAGCAGGTTACTGCAGACACGTGTTTTGTGGTTAAAGGGAGCCCCCTTTTGCACTGCAAAATAGTGAGCTTTGGATATAAAGACGCCCATGCCTTTACATCCAAAGCTCAATATTTCACTCCGATGAAATATAACTTCATCGGAATTGGAGAAAATTGGGCTAATAACTGGAGAAAATTTGAAAAAATAGTAATACAACGCACCTATCTATTCGAATAGCCGGAAGTAGCGTGACAGTACGGTCAAACCCGCAGCACGTGCAAATCATTATTGTTGAGTACAAGAACACTTTTTCAGAAAGTTGATACTACTTCATAGGATGATATATAATTGGTTTTTACATTCGAATAAGCAGCTGACAGCCAAAGTTTAAAATCCCGGGGGAAATGTTATTGAGTATATTACGTGTGAGTGTTTTGATTTGTTTTTTAAGTCCAGAATGTCAAACACTCTGAACGTATAAAATCAAAATACTACACACGTTTCCCTATCGTCTGCCACTTCATCCTTAAAAAGTTAAGCTTTTTATGGAATTGATTCTTCGTGATTTTCACTCCTCTAAAAATATCAGGAAGTCACGGTAGTAACTCTGATTGAAAAAAAAAAAAAAAAAACTATAAATTATAAAAATATTTTATGAATTTCAGAATCCAGTTCATTACTCTTTTTTACTGCTATAAATGTTGGAAGAATATGTAATTTAAGTGGTCAAAATCTACCACAGGTTAAGACGAGGGCAAATTGAAGTTCCAGTCACGAGTTCTCGAAAGAAAGCCAAACGATCGAAAAACAAAATTTTCACAGCTTCTTAGATGCGATGAAGCTAGTTATCGGAGAGCACCTAGTGTGGAGAAATATTTTGTTCACTGATGCGTTTTGTTTTCCGTTGTGGAAAACGAGATAGAATAAAAGATGACTCAAAATCTGAATAAGTATTGGAACATGGGGCAAAGTGAAATAGCGAGGAAGGGAAATGGTGAAATATTTACTGTTTTTAGCTTCACCTATCTGCTATTATTTTAAATATATAGTACCATATGTAGTCTATTCAAGTCAGGAAAAAAATACCAAGTTTAAAGCATTTGGTAATGTAGGCAATTTTGAAAAATTGATACTCATATTGTAATATTTTGTTGTAAGCCAAAAATTATTTTTGTTACTAGAAAATGATAAAGTTCTTGTTATTAACATTTTAAGTATCAATTGAGACTCCCTAATATTCAATGCAGTATTAATTTAGCTAATATTAAGCTTATTTGTATTTTAAATAAATTGTTCAACTAGTCAAGTACATGCGGGGCAAAATGGATGGGGCAAAGTGAAATTAGTGTGTTTCATTTACTCACTCAATCATTTAATATAAATCACCGACTTTTTCGTTTATTAATTAATTCATTTACATTCTTTCGTTTAGTAATTCACTAATTTATTCATTTATTCAATTATTTTCTTATTCATTTATTCTTTTACTAGCTCATTTATTTTTCTTTATTCATTCATTAATTTATTTATCTAATTATTCGTTTATTGTTTCATTATAGTTTTCATTTATTCAGTTAACCTTTTATTTACTGATTGTTTTGATAAAAAATATGTTTAATAATCGAATAGAAAATATTTCCTTAGAAAAATATATTAATTTTTCACTTTGACCCGTGAAAAAAAAGGAGTGAAAATTTTCCACTTTTTTTTTGAAGACTCAAATTTACAGCCAAAAATAAAAAATAATGTGTCAATACAAGTTGTTTTGTATAAAGTACAATGTTCTTTCTTTGCGTACTGTAATTTTCAAAACAAATTTCGGATTTATTCCTTTTGAAAAAACTCAGTCATCTTCGCCATTTCACTTTGCCCCACATTCCCCTACTCATTGTGTCACATATTCAGCTAAAAAACTTGTATATGTATGCTTCCACGCGAATATAAGGTATGGATGGTGTCGTATAGTTAAGAGAGATTAATATTGTAGTGATCGGATTGGGAGGGGTCTAAGTCATCCTAATAGCAACCGTGTGCAACAAAGTAACAATAGTAAACGACGTATATAAATATAAAATTAGCAAATCGAATCTAAGAACTGAATGAATTCTTTTGTGCAAAAGAGTAACAATAGTAATCAGGCCGGGTCTGACCATAGACTTGACCGGTACTTTTCCCGGGGCGCCCTCTCGAAAGGCGCCCATCTGTTGTTTTCTGATTTTCCAAAACAATGTTTTAGCAATATGGAAATAAATTATGTGGAATCAAGAAGTGATTTTGCATGAATATTTTCACATGCAAAAGCAATGTTCTTCTTATTTATATAAACGTTCCCTTTTATTGCCCCCAATAAAGGCAATTAGTCTCCTCTCGTTTCGTAAACGGTCTGCTCCCAGGGCATGGTTTGTGGCTTATCTTTTGCTTCAAAGTTCAGTTCTGAGGACGAAGTAGCCCAGTCATATTAGGGGTTTCACATCGGAATGCGAGATAAGAAGTTGTAAATTCGTATATTCCTTCATTTTAGGCATTCTAAATGCTGTCTCAAAAGTCTCATAAAATCTCTTGTCCTCGTCATTAGATATTCAAGGTCAAAGGTCACAGAAATCAGTTTTTTGCAAATATCTCGTTTCCTATAGGCTTAATGTTATAAATATATATTTTAAATATTGTAGAACATAAAATTCTCTGCAATTTTTGTACAAAACTTTTTTTTTGTACCATTAACTGATTTTGAGATAGAGGCCGAAGATCGCGCAGCACTTACGCATTTTCAGCATAATTCAAGGTCAACCGTTATTCCCCATAAACAATACGCCGTTTAAAGTCTATATAACTTCAAAAATTCTATAATTATGGATGATTTACATTTTTTATTACTTATTACATCATATTTATTGTTTTTCATTAATCAAATATATACTTGTTTAATAACACTTACCTATTCGTGTACTTAAATTGTTTATACATTTTGTTTTCAATGCATTTGTTTTTTACATTTTACAGTTTTTAAGGTAGAGGGCAGAGAACACGCAGCCCTTAGAGTGATGATGGCTGGTTTACTTACTATGACAACTTGTCTAAAATTTAATGAAATAAAGTTAAAACGCTCTGATAAAGTTTTACTAGTTTCAATTTTCAACAAATCTGTGAAGATTAACGACTGCAGAGTATCTGTAGATCCATTGCTACACTTTCAAAGAATAACTGGTTAGCAAGCAGTTTTTGAAAAAAAACCTTGAGGAATGTCTTCATTATGAGCTAAGCCCATCGTATCCAACACCTTTATTTGACAATGTTGGAATCTGAGAAACCACGAAATGGACGTTATACGATAGTGAGACACCTGTCATCGCGTCGTTGTTTGGAGCAAGGATGATACGTTTTCGATTATCTATATATATAAAAATGAATATTTGTCTGTATGTCATCCATGAACTCAAAAACTACCCGGCAGATTTGGCTGAAACTTTCACCGTTTGTTATTTTTGGTACTGGGAATGTTTATAGACCAGTTCGAAAAAAAATCCGATCGATAGTTCCTTTTTTATTCCAATTTAAGTCACAATCCATTGGATAAATACGAATAAAATTATCGGCTGCAGAAATTAATTCGCGTGAAAGATCTCATTGATAAGAAGTTAGCTGTTGCCATTTTTCTTGAGTTTGAACAATAAATTCTTTCTTTATTGTTTTATGGCTTTTCATGCAACGGGGGGATTTAAAACTTTTTCTATTTGATATTTTTAGCGATTGATTGATCTTGCAAACTGCGTGAGTACAAAGTTTGAGTATAGTCACGGCTTCACTTGATACCTGGACCGATTATTATGAAAATTGCTATGTATATGTATTTTTCCACGGAGAAGGTGCATAATATGCTCATTGAAGCCACTCGCCACCAGGTGGCACTACAGAGTAACAACTTCTGCCCCGTTCAACCGATTGTCATGAAAATCAGTATAATGATGTATTTTTTTGTTGGCGTAGCAACGCGCGTCGGGTACAGCTAGTTTTAGATAAATACGTAAGATATTTGCAAACACATTGTGGTTCAAGAATTGTTGTGTTTGACGGTTACTCGGACTATAATAAAAACATGAAAGCAATGAAACAGCTAAGAAGGTCTGCTGCTCTTTCAAAATCATATGAAGTTTGTTTCGACCAAAAAATAATCGTACCATATAGTCAAGAGAATTTTTTAAAACAAAAATTATTAATATGCTTTTTGAGAAAATAGAAGCAGTTGATATCACTACAAAACAGGCCAGGGATGATGCAAATGTTCTTATCATTGAAACAGCTTTAGAAGAATAAAAATGTCAAAAGATCGCTGTCATAATAGGGGAGGATATAGATTTACTCACCTTTTTAATTGGGAGTACTCAGCCACATCAACAAAAAGTTTTCTTTTAAAAAGTTGGCAAAGGAAATGTTAAAACTCAATTATACTCCTCCAAAAGTTTTGATAAATATCATCGCTTTAAAAAAAAAACATATTTTATTTCTGCACGCATTTAGTGGCTGTGACACAACGTCTGCGCTGTTTAAAAAAGTGGAAAATACTTTCACTAGAATACTAAAGAAACTTCCTAATTTGGATCAACTAGCTCAAGTATTTCAACAAGAAAACTGTCCTGTACAAACATTATATGAAAATTTAGTACGAATCTTGTTGCCCATATACAGGGTGTCCGAAAAGTCCTTGACACGTTTAAAAAAAATCATAGAAAACCAACAAACTGTCGTATGAATTTGCCGTTTGCACCATAATATTTCACAGGTTCAAGAGTTTTTATGACACCGAAAAAAAAATGAAAAGGGGGAAAACAGAAGAAGAAAAAAGGCATTTCGCAGCCAGGGTGTCAGTATATGCTATGCTTGTAATTCTTCGTTTAGTAATTTTCATTCCTCTTTGCGTTTCACCATGTCAACAAAAACGATTTAAAAGTTACTTTTAAATTTAAAAGTAACTTAAAGCCTCATTTATGCATGTCACTAGCATCATGTGTACCGTAAACTATTTAAATACCATATCCATCAATAGTCCAAGCATTTTACTTCGAATTAAAACTCCTCCAAAGTCCTAATTTATGGATGGTAAGGGACGAGATAAATGACTTGTTGCTACAAATGCAGAAAATATGAGTTGGTAAAATTAACATAAAATACTACACTGATAAGTAAAAGAATGCTTTTGTGCCGTACTTGAATGAATTCTCAATTAAGTGTTATTATTCGGCAGCATTACTTAGATTACAACGAAACTAAACAATCTCTCAGGAGAACCGAAATCATTACTCAAGCCTCCCACACTCGGCGCATCCCCATTGCAGATCTCTAATTCAAATGGCTTCGAGCTATGCATTATGAGTTGAAAGAACGGATATTAATTATTGAGAGTATCGAAAAAGCAATTAAACTGAGGAACTTTTTGAAAGAAACCGAAATCTAATAGGCATAGGTTTTATTTGACGTCAGTGTCTTACTTATTTCGCAATTCTATTCTCCGGGCGATGAGGTATCATTAAAAGCATATTTTGAGCGGAAGAAACTGGCAGAAGTTCATGAGCCATTAGTGGTTTATAATATATGGCAGAGAAAACGCAGAAATACCATTAACTGTATTTTCACGACATGGATAAGGAAATAAAGGATGCATTAGTTAGTAAATATAATCATTTGAAGGGAATTTTTCACCCGGATCATTACATTCTAACAGTGTAAAAAAAATAGTCATTTACGTCAAAATTTATTTGTGTTTGGGAGAACATGTACTTGTTGTAGTTGAGACAGTGAGAAGCAAATGGATGGAAGAAAACTTTTCACAGTTTCGAGTAAAATGCATTTAAAGTTTAGGTAGAGGCTTAAAGTCAGGGTCATCCTACCGTATTACCCCGCATTATCCGGCATGCCGGAAAAAAGTGAGGTTAACCAGCAAGCCGGGAAATTCGAATTTTCCGGCATGCCGGATAACTCAAGGTTTATTTTGTAACAAAGCAAAAGTAAATTTCCACATTCAGTTCCAATCAGAAAGCAAACCACTGTAAGCAAAAAAATAAATCAATCCTGAAAGTAACCTTCTTTCAAATAAAATAAGTATTTCATATAATGCGAGCTTGATATTTGTGGCAGGTCATTATTAATGGATTTAATTATATGCCCATAGTAATCACATCAGAAGCAATCATCGTTACCGTGATTTGTTCATAATTTTTTTAAATAAATTAGGTTAGGTTTCTGTTAGAGAGGTAAGTCTAATTTTTATTTATTGAATAGCTAAGGTAAATTCTTTAGCACTGGTTTAGTAGCGGTAACTTACTGCTTAAATGTTTGCTTTCTTAGATTTAATTTAATTTTTATAAAATTATTCGCTATTAAACAATATTTTTCTTCTTAAAATAACAAATGATATTGTTAGCAAATATTTTTACAAAATTAAACTGTTTATTAATACTAATAAGATATGTATAGAACGTATATTCATTTTTAAACTGAACATATACATTTTTATAGTATTATTTTTTTCCTAACCTCGATTTTTTCGGCATGCCGGAAAGGACCAGGAGAGTGTTATGGAAAATCTGGTGACCCACGAATTTTGCGGCATGCCGGATAATGCGGGATAATACGGTAGGTAGGCTTTAATTTTTTTCTCCTTAAATCATGCTGTATAGCAGCATCCATTACGGTTAATTGTGCCATCTTTTGTTCTAAAAAAGAAGAGAGGTTCCCCTACTATTTTTACTGGTCATCTCCAAATTTTTAATTTTTGGACTTACATGCCTTTGCTTCTCACAGCCTCATTTATGCATTTTATTGAAGCAATTCTCACATTTTATTAAGGTATAACGTATAATACTTCTTATTGTGACTTACAATTCAAAGAGCTATTATTTTCACATTTGATTCATCTCTTATCTGTGAGAAGTTATGTTTATATTTATCTTTCAAATTATTGATTTATTTAAGCTGTATAGCTCGCTCAAAAGATGACCTAAATTAGTCCTTTTAGAACGATTCTCGCCGAAATTGAATCAGTGCCTGTTTCTGCGGAGGTTCACTTATTCCAAATTTCATCGAAATCGTAGCATTACTTCTTGAGATATAGCAATCACAATGAGAGAGAAAAATAGTTCAAATGCATCACCCTCTTACAGCTATTTAGTCGGGGGGCTACGGGGGAAGAAACTGCAAATTGTGATAAAATTATGAAACTCGGCATGCTTGTAGACATTGTATAAACAAAAATTTTAGGAAGGGGAGGCATTTTAAAATCCCCCCTAACCCCCCCCCCCCCTGGCGGCCATTTTTGGTCAAAAAGCAAAAACGGCGATTCTTCTAAAATTTTCGTTATTAGAATTTTTTAAATCATTGGTTGTGTCATTCCATGGATGTCTATTGCATTATTTACTGTTTAAAACTCCAAAAAATGTCTAATTTCAGAAATAACTTCACAAAAATAGGTTTTTAAAAAAGAAATTGATATTTTTGAATTGTGAGTTCCCTGAAGTGAATTCCCCCCCCCCCCCCCATAACAGAATTACAGGTTTCTGAAGTTAGATACATTACATTAGTGTTATATCAAAGTAGGATTCCAGTTATCCGAACTCTAGTTGACCGAACTATCCAATTATCCGGTCATGATGCCCCTCGTTTTAAATGACTGCGCACGCATAATTAAAACTAATTGCGAATGGTATAACAGAATAAGTACTTGGAGAAAAAAGGGATAAATTAATTTCAAGACAACATAATTCTAATAGAAAGAAATTTAAAGTTGAATTTTAAATTTCTGTCCATTATTATTGTTACTGTTGTTGCTGTTGTTAATTCTCCGTCACCGAATTGATCATCAGTAAGCTTTTTCTCATTTTATAAAAAAAAACATAAATATATATATATATATATATATATATATATATAATTCAAGTTTTGGAGCACCGTAGTAAAGCTGGTGCTTTTAAAATTAAAGTTTATTAGATCATAGATTTCAACCAACTTTAGTATCTTTACTGAAACTTTGAAGGAGTTGATTTTGTGTGTGTGTTTGTGTGTTTTTTTTTTTTTTTTTTTTTGCATTTTATTGCTATACGCTATACATATACTTTGGTATGGTAACTATGCTGGGTGGTTACCAGTTTTTATTCAAGATCTTTTTCTTTAACCCACCGCAAACCTTCCAGTCGTACACAAAGCCTTTGAAAAAGGAAAGTTTCTTGTAAAAAAGACAATGAACGTGTTTTCTGTTATTGAATCAGATCATGCTTAGCAAAACAATGCGATAGTGAAAAGAGATGGTGGGGCTATTGGTCTTTCACAGATCCAACTGCGTTAAGAAGATGGATGTTGGCTGGTCTTCAAAATATCGATTTAATTACACAGTTTGAAAAAGTTACTGATTTAAAGAAACGCTGTATATGCGCAATGAAGAAATGTTAAGTTTCCAAAGCATGTTCTCAAAAAAGGTCTTGAAGAAAAATAGTTAAATATGAAAATCCATTTTTAGAGTCATCGAAAGAATTGTTCTCATTGGAGACGAATGTAGCAGTAGACGAAGAATATGTGGATCAATTGATGAAGATTGGGCAAGTTGAGGAAAAAAAAACAGTGCAACAAATTTATAGAGAAAAGAGTTGTGACTCAAAAGTCACGTTATGTTCACGGGTAGAAAAGCAATAACTTTTTAGCATTTCATTTTTCCAGAAAAATCAGTAAGTCTGCTCTGTTACTGAAAAGATTAAAATCCGATACAGATTCGTTTTCAAAGCTTTTCATTATTTGCAATACCGTAAATTTCAACCTAGTTGAATTTCTCCTCTATGATAATCAACCTCACCCTCCATCGAGTTCAATAAATGGAGCTCTTTGAACGGGAAATAAGTCTGGTCAATAACAGTCCTGCTCAATCAGTTAAATTATA
The DNA here is from genome assembly GCF_026930045.1 of Uloborus diversus. Classification (NCBI taxonomy): domain Eukaryota; kingdom Metazoa; phylum Arthropoda; class Arachnida; order Araneae; family Uloboridae; genus Uloborus; species Uloborus diversus. The sequence goes on along the minus strand of NC_072731.1, from coordinate 241,283,198 downwards.
GTATTCCTACTGATGAAAACAACTCGAGAGAAGAAGAAAACGAGTTAAGATGGGATGATGAAGATGTAAATGATGAATGCTAATTTTAAAATAAGTGCAATGGAGATACATTGTGACGCCATTGTCTATGATGGTTCTTTCATCGTTCACATGAAACGACCTAGGACAGAAAATTTTTCGGTGGAGTATCTGCATTCTTTTCAAGATACAACAAGTAAGATATATAAGAGGAATAAGAGAAAGATATCATTTTAGAGAAAATGGTTTGCTTTCTAAGAAATGGTTCAGTTTCTACGAAACGCAGATAAGACAGAATTGTTTTCCATGATTGCACTAGCTATATGATTTTACGTTTGCTCTTAATGATGTGACGGTGATTTTCATCGAATAAGACATCTCTAGTGCCATAAAATCACGAGGAATCTAATTTCTGGATCTTCGTTCATGTTTTGCATGCTGCAATAAGAGGACACATGAGCATATTCGTTGGAACTGTTGACAATTATGCTTCCATCAGCTGTACAAAAAGGGGATAAAGAAGATTTTGGAGCTGGAAAACACTTTCGACTTATATTAGTCCAAGACTTAGCGTACAAATTCGGTCAGCCAAAATCAGTTGTTCTAAGAGAAATCCACTCATTCTCAGCGGAACTCTCATGGTTACCTCTTTTCTTGCAGGTTGGAAAAAGTGACGATGTGGAAATGATGAAAAGACTATCCTGATGTTTTATTGGTGTATTTTCATATATATATATATATATATATATATATATATATATATATATATATATATATATATATATATATATATATATATATCCTAACCTAAAAAAATGCACACCTAATTAAAAATTTAAAATATCTTAGTGATTCATTAATCTTTGCTACTACTTGTCTGCATGCAACTTGCCGTCCGTAAATGAAGCTGGAAACTGTTTCTCCACCAGCGAACAATGATCAAAGAATAACTTACCACCCACAGCTGAAGCCCTAAGGCAAGTTGTTTAATGCTTATCAAGGTGGACATCAGTGGCGCAGTATGTCCAAAAATTTAGCCTTAACTTCAATTTATGATTGGGGTTTTACAGTAACTGATGAAAAGCACGTTCTTATTTGTTCGGGTTTGCCCGAAGTTTCAAGTTTTTGCTGAAAGTCAATTTACGTTATGCAAGTGTAAAAAAAAACTGCTCTTCAGTAACTTGTGGGTACTTCAAAAATGGACTTATCTAAACATCTATGTGTAAATACTGCAATGGAAAATGTTATGTACTTGTGTAAATTACTTGTAATTTCAAATGGTTTAAATTACCTTCTATATAATCGTTGTATGCATCGCTTAATCAGATTTGTATTGCATTTTAGTTGTAGTTTTTGTAACAGTGAAATACATTTCAATAAATAACAATTTTATTAATAGTAAAAATATTGCTAGCTTTATTAACATAGCACTAAACTTCTTATTGTAGTAATTAAATATTTCTTCCTCTTACATCGTTTAAAACATAGAACAAACGCCTCAAATCGTCTAATGAGAAAAAACTTGAGACCTGTTTTAAAGCGTTTAATTATAATAAAGATTGGAGTTCTGTAAAAATAACGTCCATGCCCCCCCCCCCTTATTTCAAGTGTACATATGACTGATAAAACTGCAGAATGTGAGTGAAACTTCCAAAAAATTGCGTACTTCATTTAAGTGTTAGAAGTTTTTTTTTTTTCTTCGCCGATAATGAAAATTGATTTCGTTTTAACTAATCAAAGTGCTGTATTTATTCTTAAACAATAATTCAAATGTTTGTTTCAAGTTTTGAAAAATTACTGACTTTGTTTATGGTTTTAAATTTCTAGTTTTATTCTTAGTTTTGTAATAAATTTTTAATAGTAAACTTTAAAATATACGTTCGGATTTTCTGATGTTTCGGATTTCTGGGGTTCGGATTATTGGGTTCTACTGTAAATGAATTGATTTACCTTAGCACAGTGCTTTAAAATGCATAAAAGAACATTTGCCAAACGACCCCTCAAGAAATGTTAAAGACTTTGATTAGTTAAAGTTTTGTTTAAAAAAATCAAATTTTTAAAATTAATTTTAAAATGAGAAGGTTTAGAGATATTTTGGTGATATTTTACGCTTTAGTAAGCATAATAAAACTCCCAAAAGAAGATACAGTGGGTATTTTTCCAAAAATAAAAAAGAAAAGTAGTTTTGAATTTTTGACCAAAAATGGCTGCCAGGGGGGTTTTAGGGGGGATTTTGGATTGCCTCCCCTTCCAAAAATGTTTGTTAGTACATTGTCTAAATGCATGTCAAGTTTCATGATTTTATCCCAAAATGCAGTTTCCGGCTATATTTTCTACCATAGCCCCTCCACTAATTGGCGCCAAAATCGAATCAACTTCTGTACCCACTAGATTCTACCTGTAGACCATATTTTGCTTAATTCCGTTCGTTACTTTTGAGATTTCAGTCACAAGTAACGAAAAAAAACATATGATCGCTCAACACTCCTTTGAAATATTGGCACGAAAAGTGAATTGGCACCGGTACCCTTTAGGTCCACCTTATGGACGCATTTTGTTTTCTTTTGTTTTAGTATTTTTTACGCCAACCGTTACTTCCTGTCCCCATCATATTGCAGTCACGCATAACAAAGAAAACATTTGATTGCTCCATCTCCTTGGAAGTATTGACGGACAAAATTTGAAACTAATGTGCACCAATTTACATCCAAATCTTGTTCAATTTCAAGCAGCAATTTTGCGCTAGAATTATATCACAAAAACCGGTCATGCGCAATACTTAAAGACACACATATACATAGACAGACAAACTTTTCGAAACAATGGTCCAAAGGGATACAGCCACCACCTCCTACATAGAAGGCCATATCACTGGTTTCGTCAGGTGACCGAAAGAGGCTGATTCAGAGGAAATTTCCCGATGGAAATCGCTTTAATTTATGTCTCTTAACATACGAAAGCTATTATTTTGAGAACAGTAGTTCACCAAAGGAGAAATCACACGCTTATTTTCTAAGTTAACGCTCTTTCTTTTAATTGAGCAAATATATGAGAAAGAACGTAGGGAATAGTAAGATTACAGTAACCAAAATTCTCTATACATTGTATCATATCCGTATGATTTTTAAGGAGTCTTGTTAGATTCAAAAAATATTGTCTTAATTATCAATATTATAAAGAAGTAAACATAAATGAAAAATTTAAATTTTAACAATTATAGACTCATATTTAAACAAGAACGACATACTTCAAATTTTCCCATCCACTATCGTAGAAGCATTCTACTTAGTAACGCAATGGCTATCACAATAAAGTATTATAGAAAATGTATAATTGAATATGAAATGCATTCTGCATAAATATGAAAATATACATGGGAGTTATGTAAATAATGCGTCACTATGTGCAACATACAGTAATCAAATGAATATTTTGCGAAACAGAAAGCAATATTTGAAAGTTAGTGGCTGCATTCTATTAAAATTATTGAAATGATGACAAAAAATTTAGTGATCAGAATTTCTTTTATGCAAAATGTTAAAAAATATCTAAAACGTTAAAGTTCTGTAAATATTTCTTACATTGCAAAATGCAATTTGCGAAAACGAACGAGCCATTGATGGCTTGAAAAGGAAGAAAAAATTTCTTACCTGTTTTTATGTTGTAAATTATATCCATTATAGATTATTAAGGTTCAAAGGTTTTCATTTCTTTTTTATTCTTCATTACAATGTAACATTACTAAAATGCTTTTATAATTGTATAATCAATTTAACTATAAAAAGGAGTTTTACTAAATCCAGAGTGAACTCTGCTGTACAGTAGCATTAGTGAAAACAAAATGGCAAATAATCGAAACTTAATTTGAGATTGGCGCTCGCGTTGGCGAGTGCTGAGAGCGCTAAACAGGCAAATAAGGATTTGGCTCGGCAGTTTTCTAGTACGTCATCGCTCATTTAAGGTAATCGCTGATGAGGCCTTCTTGTAGGTAGTGATGATACAGCACACCAAAAAGGGTGAAAATGCGTCAAAACTCTGCATACGGAATTTTCCGCAAATCCGCAAATTAATTCTATGTATTATGTATAGAAAAAAGTCAAATTTGACCAACTTTCAATAAAAATTCTCTTCGTGGAAGCTCATGTGTGATATGTTTGGTTAGAAATTGGTCGCATGTATATATGGTATGACCTTTTTGTTTTAGAAGTACGTGTATGTAACACAGCTGGAATTTAAATTTTCTCCGCCAAAAAAAAAAAAAAGAAAAGAAAAAAAAAGGAAAGAAATCTAAACAAAAGCACACATGATCTCCAGACCTAGCATATAGAAAAAAAAAAAATATGTTCCTGCCAATAATATCCGTTTAGCGTGCATTCGTTGACATGTTTAAAAATAATTTTATACTAAAATAAGAAATACGAGAAAGAAATAAAGGTTTAATAATTATCAAGGAATTAGCTCTCCCCAGCGTGTGTGCGAGAAACCAAATTAACATTATTTCCCGTGGAGGTGTCACAGATAATTACATTTTAGTTTCTCTACCAAGACGAAAGTATTGCATATAATTTATCACTATTGATTTTCGTGTGTGGAATGATGTCTGTTAAGAATAGTATCTTTCGTTTCCGTTTATACAACGTTTATTTAATGGATTTGTAAACGAATCGTAGTATTCTTGTCGGCACAATTCCTAATTCTACACGATAATCAGAGGAATAGCTTTCATTATGTTCACAGTGTAGATTTTAGTTCAGAAAATTATGAAAAAGCATATCAATCATACATCGAGTAGTGAAATGATAAGCTTTATTACATACTAGTGGTACCCGCACGGCTTTGCTCGTAATAGAAAATTAAAAGGTCTTTTGGTTCACCTGTATATTTACAAATAATGTAAGGTGAATTTTCTCGCCAATTGGCTTGTGCCCATGTTACGGTTCAATGTAATGATAATTTCGTAATTTACTCGTCCATCTTATGAGAATTTTGTTCTTAAAATTGGAATAGAAAAAGAACCACTTCGAATTTACAAAAAATCGCTTCGAAATGCACACCCCCATGCTACAAACTAACTTTGTACCAAATTTCATGAAAATCGGCCGAACGGTCTAGGCGCTATGCGCGTCACAGAGATCCTGACAGACAGAGGGACTTTCAGCTTTATTATTAGTAAAGAAGTGTGAATCTTCTAACTGCTAAAAAATTTAATTACTAAATATATTATTTTTTTTCTCCAATAAAAACACCGTCTGTTACGTTCAATAAATTTTACATTGTTGAAGTAAAAATATTTCTTTGGAAATTGCAATTAAAGCATTGGGTTTCCAGCATTTTCATAAAAAGTGTCATCTATCGTCTCTTCGTAATATTATTCTCCGGTTCTACATCATGTAGCACCAAATAGTCTAATTTTACTCAATTTCAGGAACTCGGAGATATTTTGAAAGGTACTAAAAATTTTCGTAACCAAATTCGTCATTCCATCTAAACATTTTACTTAATAAGATAAATAAATACCTTTGTGCTGAACAGTAAAGTAAGAAAAACAACGTTAAAAAAAGCACAAAAAGCTCATTACTTTTTGCATTGAAAAAGGCGTTCCCTGTAACGCCGAAACACGTGTCTGCTGTAATGGGCAAATTTGTGCTTTTTTTAACGTTGGTTTACTTACTTTATTTTACTTAATGCATCATACAAAATAAGTGCAAGTATTTTTTTTTTCTAAATTTGTTTAAAAAGGACAACATTTAAAAAGCTAATCTGCACAAGTTGACTTTAATTTGTATAAATTAATACAGACCCGAAGATCTGAGAAACTAAGAATACTAGGTTATGTTATGTTATATGATTCGGTTACGATATGTTGTATAAGAGCTAAAAATCATATAGGGTAACGGCACCAGTAACAGTCATGCTTAAAACATCGCTCTCAGGTTAACTCAATTTTCTGACTCTTTTAATGTATTTTTTATTTTAAAACTGTTTTTCTCCCATGCAACTACGTCTCATCTAACGTTTGGCTGCTTCTGTATCCTCTGAATGAGTTAATTATATTTTTATTTGCTCAATTTCGGAAAATGATCCGACCCCCTAGTAACAGACACCGAAAGATCTGATGATATCCAGTATTAGATAGGATGAGGACAGGATGAGTAATGGACAAAACTCCCTTTTTCTCTTCAAAATGTGCAAAAGTTCTTTATTTTTTGAACTAAAACCATATTTATATTCAGTAAGTTACCGCCCATTAACCAGGGCTAAGGCAGAAATACATGAAATAGACCGCCAGCTCAGTCAATTCCAGCCGAGGACTGCAGTTTCGTGCTTATTAGCACTCATCAGCCCGGCATAGGAGTGACTGAGCTGCAGGCGGAAAACCTCTTAAGGAAGCCTAGAGTGCCAAACAAACTGGTAGCTAATTCAGAATTAGCAATGTCCAGACGAGTGACCGAAACAATGGTTCGGTTGGACTGTTTGTTTGGCACTCTAGGCTTCCTTAAGAGGTTTTCCGCCTCCAGCTCAGTCACTCCTATGCCGGGCTGATGAGTGCTAATAAGCACGAAACTGCAGTCCTCGGCTGGAATTGACTGAGCTGGCGGTGTATTTCATGTAAAACCATATTTAATTCAAATGAACATGAAACACCAGTTGACCGCGTGGTGGCTGTTCATAACCTTCCACCACTGCCTTGTAAATACCAATTGGCTCATAAAACTCACTCTGATAACACTAGATGGTTGCACCGTATTCATGGGCCCCGCAGCAATATCAGTTTTACCCACTTTAAATTCTTGTTATTTAAATCCAAACTAATGACGGTCTGTTACTGTACCCTTGTCTGTTACTGGTGCAGTTACCCTAAAGTGGAGAAATTCTTGTAATGTGTCAGCAACTAATTTACCTGGTTTCTGCTCGCTATAAAAGAAATTATAGTTTCTTTGTATTTTTTCATAATTTTCCATACGTTTTTTCCCCTTTAATTTATTGTTTTTTATGTTTCGTTATTCTCATCGCATTATAAAATCAAGTTTGTTAAAAGCATTTTTTTGAAGGATAATCAATCTTCATTAAGGAATATGATACTGAGAAAGTAGTTAGAAATAAAACTTTAATTTTCCACACAAATTGGAGGATTGATTTAGGAATCACAATTGTTTCTTATGAAAAACATATCAGTACTTTGGTCACTTTACTTTGGTAACATTTAAATATTTCACTACGCATTTCAAATTGAAATCAAGGAATTAAAATATATAATAATGAAAGGAACATTAATAAATGTTCAAGAAATGAATACGATCTGAGGTAGATTAAAAAAAACTTCATTATTAGTATTACAAAAAATCAAATGTAAATAAATTAAGCAAACAAGTACAGATGAAAGTAAAACGTTAGCTGTCTTTTGAGTGAAATGTCGGTCATTTAAAAGCGTGCGTCTATTCCCTTTCCTAACTATTTATGTGTAAACAATGGGTTTTCCTACAAAACCTTTCCCGTTCACCAAACAAAAAAGAAAAAACTGCTATCAGACACCTGATTCTAATACTTCATTATTTGCCTTTTTTTTTAGTCACAAGAAGTTTAGAAAGAGTCATCAAACGTTCCACTAGAAAAAAAAATCCTTTATCGTTCTTGTTTACATACCTAAAACAAAATTGGTTTGGACACGCAGCGAACAAATGACGTAAACAAAAAACTTTTATACTTCGAAATTTTAGATCGATTTTGTGAGCCATTGTATGCTATTTGAAAATTTAGAAAGTTTAAAAGGATTTTCATTGATGAAACTAATATTGGAAAAATAATTAGTGCAACTGATAAAATTTATGTTTTATAATAGTATGTTCTTTGTTGTTTTTGTTTTATGGAATTTTATGAAAATATTGCAATCAATAATGATTATTATCAGTATAAAATAATCATAATCATAATAATTTATTTTTACATTTAATACTTATGAGAAATGGCTTGTAAAATGCCTTAAGAAGATCATTTGAAATGCCTTTAAAATTGCAAAAGTAAGTTTATATACAGGGTGTCCGAGAAAGATCCGTACTACTTCAAAAATTTATTGAAAAAGAAACAATAGGGTTACAGCGAAACTAATTAGTACATTAGATAGAATAACTCAAAAAGTTTTTTTCCTGTAACTTAAGTTATTACCTTAGGAAATTTCTACATGAGACCCTTTCGTAGCACGAACAACATCAAAACGATAATCCAATTCCATCCACGACCGTTTCAGCATGCTAACATCAACAGTATCTACAGCTGTTTGGATGTTTTGTTCCGTTGTGTTTGCGTATCGGATTTTGTTTCGATAAACCACGCAACACATTGAGCTTTCTTCACGCGATCCTTCATTGAAATAACTAAAATGCTTTAATATTCCTTCGCGTGACACATAGCGCCATATATGGTCAGAAACATACTGCAGAAAAAAAACTTTTTGAGTTATTCTATCTAATGTACTAATTAGTTTCGCTGTAACCCTATTGTTTCTTTTTCAATAAATTTTTGAAGTTGTACGAGTCTTTCTCGGACACCCTGTACTCTTTTTAACACTTTGTTCGAAATCACCGTATTTTTTTTTATAATACCCAGTGAATTTAAAGTGAATTAAAAAGACCCCAAATGGTGTGAAAGAAATAATAATTTGAAGTTCAATCAAATCAAATTACTGACATTGCGCTAATGACAAGCATGCTTTTCTGTCATAACGAATAGGATATTTCGCGCACATATCGTCGCCTCAGAGCAACACTAGTATATCTTAGTGTTATTTCTGGGATTAGAAGACGTCATAGTGTTGCTCTGAGGCGATGATTTGTGCTTTAGTGATATTGGATCAAGAATATTTTGCACGTATCTGCTCTCATGATATAAATGGGTTTAATGCCAGTTTACAATCTGTTAATCTTTACTAATAATAAAGCGAAAAGTCTCTCTGTCTGTATGTCTGTAGGATGTCTGTGACGCGCATAGCGCCTCGACCGTTCGGCCGATTTTCATGAAATTCGGCACGAAGTTAGTTTGTAGCATGGGGGTGTGCACCTCGAAGCGATTTTTCGAAAATTCGATTTTATTCTTTTTCTATTCCAATTTTAAGAACATTTTCCGGAGCAAAATTATCATAAGATGGACGTGTTAATTACGAAATTATCATGACGTGGAATGGGAGAGCGAATGAACATAGCCAATTAGCGAGAAATTCGTTATCCGTTATTTGTAAATATACAGGCGAACCGAATGACCTTTTAATTTTCAACTACGGGCAAAGCCGTGCAGGTACCACTAGTTTCTAATAAAAACGATACTATTGGATGACAGAATCACAAATTATGTAACTTTAAAAAGCTTTTTTAAAACTATATTATAATAAAAACTTTTTATTTCTTTTTCTTCTGTTTTACTCATTTATTATTACTACTAGTGGTACACGCACGGCTTTGCCCGTAATAGAAAAATTAAAAGGTCTTTTGGTTCACCTGTACATTTACAAATGTATGGTGAATTTTCTCGCCAATTGGTTTATACCCATGTTACGGTTCCACGTCATGAGAATTTCGTATCTCGCCAATTGGCTTGTGCCTATGTTACGGTTCCACGCTATGATAATTTCGTAATTTACTCGTCCATCTTATGATATTTTTGTTCTTAAAATTGGAATAGAAAAAGAACCACATCGAATTTTCGAAAAATCGCTTCGAGGTGCACAACTCCAATGTACAAACTATCTTTGTGCCAAATTTCGTGAAAATCGGCCGAACAGTCTAGGCGCTATGCGCGTCACAGAGATCCAGACATCCTCCGGACAGCGAGACTTTCAGCTTTATTATTAGTAAAGATTTTTTTTTTTTTTTTTTTGAATGCAAATACATATCAGTTACGGAAAATAGCAATTTCCAGGAAACAACTCAGAAAATCAAATATTCCACTTCGAAAGAAACATTAAAAATACCTTCCTTGGACCTTGGCCAAAAAGGTTCTTCAAGTTTCGGTCTGTAATCAGGGTTAAAATAAGAAATTTTGCTCGTGTCTGGGGCTCATTTCCGTGTGAATGTGTTTTAAAAATGCGAGAAAGCAAACAACATTTCTCATAAAAAGGAATTACATACGTTTCAGGACACTTATGAAGGGGAAGAATTATAGCATTTAAAATATTGACTTCTGCAAAGCATTTAAACGTCTAATCACGATGTACGCTGGAAAACATCGAAATCTCATATTTCTTGTAATTAAGTTGCAAATACTAATGTTATTTTTCTAACTTTTGTGTGTCGGTAAAATGAGTTATCTAACATACTAGCCCTTACATCTGAATATGTAAATTCTAACACGCATTATAAAATAGAGCAGTCCCTGAAATTTAAAACTAAAACAAAATTTTAGTACAGTGAACTCCCGATTATCAGCGTTCAGATTATCCACGGCTCGGCTTATCCACGGATTTTTCACAATTTATTTTATTAATTTTTTTAACGGTTATTAAATATTTTTTAAACTTATGATTGTGTTACTGTTCGTTTTTAGCTTTAAATGCCTATATATTTTTTTTTTACATTCAGTGTTAGTAGATGCAATGTAGCAATGTTTTTAGCTATAACTTAAATGTATGTTTGAGTTTTATTCATATGTTTTAGCTATTGTATAGTTTTTTACCCATTGTTCGGATTATCCACGGTTACCGTGCCACCCTATTCCACGGATAATCGGGAGTTTACTGTAGTTGCAAAGTGCTAAAAGATTTACTCAAACGGACCTTGATCACTTTACTCGCTACATTAATTGCTGAAATCATCTTAATATACATATTTACAGCCCTTCTACTCTCTTAAAATTAACCATTCATTGGCAACTAAACCCCAAATTAATTTCTTTAGTACAAAAAATGTTTGAATTTTTAAAATTTTGCCGATGAGGTTTTTTGAATAAAGTTTTTTTTTTTGGAAATAAATCTATAATATTCTAAGTTAAGATCAACTGATCTACTTCATTAGATGTGAGAGAGGCATATTTAATTTTTAGAAAACAGGGGTAGGGGGGCTTTAAATGTTCGAAAGGCATGTTTTACATAATTTGCAGTCTTAATTAGGAGAGTATTGTTCAGATACTAGAAAGTCGTTGTTGGTACACGGGAAAGTTGGCTCGTTTAGTTTTGGACGGAACTTCCTGCTCAACTTTTGTACATTTCGGTTCATTAAATTTTCCTCCGTGACAGACCTTATCAATGTTCTTATTTCTGAGGTGAAAATAAATAATGGAGGGGAAATACATCAATAACAGGCATTCTACCAAAACTATAAATTGCCAGTCTATCCTCAAATTTACTAAATACCATTTTTTAACATACATTTGAAACTACTAATTCAGCCGTACTTTAATTATGAGAACTTACCATAATATTCCCACTAAACACTAAAATATCTTATTCTTGCGCAATTAGCAAAATTACTTCTTTGATATTAAATTGGCCTCGTTTTTTAAATAGTAAAAGTTTTTTTTCTTTTTTTATTTCCGTGAACAAGGCATTTTTTATTTTTATTTGAGTAAAATAATTGGAACTTAGCTCTGCTATTGTTTATGGTTATTTCTAGTAGATAACACTTTCATGTAAGAATGAAAAAATAAAGAAAACAAAAAGTTTCGAAATTGAAAAATATTTGCGTTTAAGAGTTACCTTTGCTGGAGAATGACCCCTATATTATTCTAAGCTAAAGTTAACTGATCCCTTAACGCTTTGGACGGAGGTACAATGAGGGATAATGTAAATTTTGATCTCTCTGAATATTTCGACCTTATGAGGAAGAGTCATCATTGTCATTGAGTTAGTCATCATTGTCCGAAGCACAGAGTAGTCGTTCAAAATTATTAGAACTAACTGAACTAGGGGTTTTTTTTATATGAATAAAATTGCTGTAAGGCATACAAAAATGTTTCTGCTATGATTTTAAAGAAAAGAAAAGTTACCATTGAAAATCCTGAAAACATTTTCTTTTTTTTATTAAATAGTGACTAGTCTGGGTTCTTGAAGAAATAATAGTGACAAAGATTCTATCTTTGCTAGCTATATTTTTGTTAGGAAACTCTACTTTCGAAGCTTTTGTGTATCTTAAGCAAAGAGCTTTTTCCCCTTCTTTTTGCTTTACTCGTCTAGTTTATCGTTCTTACCTAAAATTGAAAATAAAGTCTTCGACCTAACGTGAAATTTCTTTCTGTTTGCAAAAAATGGTTTGAGTTTCAAAGTTTTTGAGTTCATTTTATATTCTGAATGTTTTTTTTTAATCTTTATTTTGAAATACAATTTTATGGCTAACTTTAAATTCTTTGAAAATCGGAAAAAAAAACGCTAAAAGTCGAACTTGTTTTTAACGAGTCCTCATGTAACGAGATTTCGGGTTTAATGAGGAATTTAGAGAAAATTTGGTTAGTACAATGTCAGGTCGATTTACTCTTAGCGAGCAAACTCCGTTTAGAGCGAGCAATAATTTTGTGATTCACTAAATTTTTATTAACTTAAAGCTCGGCTTATTCTTTGTTGGAGAAATTCTTTTGACAGTCTGAAGTCAACCGAAAGCAATTTATTTCGAAAGTTTCATATTAGTTAATATTATTACCTTCGAGGGTATTTTAACTCAAGTTTGAACCAATACAGATGGAAAAAAAAAGTAAAACGACGATGATAATGTAAAAAATTTGAAGGTGAATAGCTCTTAACAAACTCGATGAGTTTTGATGCGCAGAAAAACTTTAAAACGTGTTTCGAAACCAGGAATGACGATGTTTGTCAGACATGAGTATTCCTTTAAAATAAAAGTCCCAGATAGAGATAATAATATATTTCAATACAAATTGACTAACTTCTTTGTCACTGTACATAAGTTTCAGAAAAAAAAGTATATATATATATATATATATATATATATATATATATGAATTTTAAGGATTTTTTGCATAAACTCGATTATAAGTATAGGATTTCCAGACGTCCCGGTTTGACCGGGACAGTCCCAGATTTCAGACAAAATCCCGGTGTCCCAGCCGATTTGCTTGGCACCCCCAAAAAAAATTTATATGGAAAAGACGAAAAAAAAATGTTTTGAAATAATAACTATAACTAAGAAGGATTATGAAGAATATTTACTTTCTCTGCCTTTCACCGCACTGTATGAAAAATTAAAACTCTAGAAGAGCGATATTCTACTAATAAATTGTAATGTCCAATATTACGCACTGAAAGGTGCAGCTTTAGCACCAGAAGAAATTTATTTCGCTGCACATATGGTGAAGGAATCTACGGTTAATGGCTTAATGACATGTAAATCGGATTGGATTGTACCGATTTTGACAATAAGATTAAATCTAAAAAAGACTTCCTGAAAAAAGTTCTATCCAACGAAAAATATTGTTAATTTTTTTTTTAATTCCTCATTTTAAATGCTTCTTGTTTAAGTAATTTGTAGAATATTGTCTTGTAAAACATTAATGTTTAAATTCATATGCTTGTGTCATTTATGATAACCCGTAATTTAAGTTTATTATTAGGACCATTTTTCATAGCATTGAGAAAAAAACTACACTCTAAAAACCAGTCAGCGATGAGTACCGCTTGAATACCCTCGACACTGTGGCGGGGGAGGGGGGCATTCCAGTGTCCCGGTTTAGCATTTCAGAAATCTGGCAAGCCTAATTATAAGGAACAAATATCGTTGTTCGTTAAAGATCGTTATAAGTAAGAAAGATTGTAAACATATAATGCAGCTTTTGAAAACAAACATAAATATTGTGGATAACAGCTAACTCCGAAACAGCTGTCCGAAATAAAAATAGAAAAAAAAAAAAAAAAAAGAAATCAGAATATTTACTGCAGAAAAAGAGTCATTATTTGTGCAAGTCATTACAGTTATGCAGTGCATTCGTGCTTCAACGTGATTCGACTTACGCGAAATGGCTATAACGCGAGTTTTTCACGAGTAACGAATTTCAGAGTGGACGCAAATTCTTCGCCCACAACGCGAAAATTTTTTGCAGAATAATATCTCCGGAAAGCTGATCAACTCATCTGCATTTCTTCTTCCTCTTCTGAAAAGCTGATTGTTGTGTATGTGCTGTCAAAAGAAGACTGATAGCAATCTATTTGCGCAGCATTAATCATCATCATCTTCATTTTTTTAAGTTAGAAATATAACTACTGCATTTACTGCACAGTAAATTATAGTGCTGCATTTTATTATTAATGCAAACTGTCAGCAGTAAGATATAATTAATTGATGAAATCATTCTGAGTTGGGGATGAAACAATGTTTACTCTATGATTAGGGAAAAGCTAACCTGGCAACGTTGTGAAGGCTAAGCAGAACACTACGAGGCAGAATACACAGCATTATGAAGCTACCAGGTTGGATTTTCATATGAATCCGCTTAATTTGACCACCGTTTAATCAGACCAGCCATTTATTCGGATCAAATCTTAAAGAACCAAAACAAATCCCATTGCACAAGCCTAATATTATTCGCTTATTGGGACCAAAAATCCGGTTAATCGGACCAAGGAACATGAGAAAAAAATGGAAAAAAATTTAAAATCGCCCGCTTGAAACGAGTTTTATGTGCGTCAATGAACTTAATGGTTAGTGCAATAAAAATTAATAATGAATCATTGTAACTTTCAATTAAATTCAGCAATATTTGTAGGGAAAAAAACGGTTAACAAATCTCTCTCATTGCATTGTAGCACTGTTAAAGCAAAAATCAAAATTTCAGTGAAACTAGCTGCTTCGCTCGGCTTTGCACGGTCCACTTCGAAAATAAAAGTTATGTCAAGTGACGCGTGTTCAACAATCAGGTTTGAACAAAAAACAGTAAAAATTTGAGACATTTCTTAAAAATAACCAAAAAGTAAACATTTCAAATCCCCCGATTACAGAAGCCTTTAAAACAAAACCCAGAATTTTATTTGTTCATATTCGAGATGAAAAATGGCAACATATCTTTCTTTTCAATGATTTTCTTCACGCTACAAATTTTAATAAAAGCATTATTGCGGAAAGTTGCGATGAAGCACTGAATAATAATTTGAATGGAGGAAAGCCTTCGAAAAATAGGGATTTTATGTCAAAATCTAAGTGTCATAATTAATAGTTTTTAATTGATATCAGTGCTAATTATTTTCGGAGGATTATGTTAAATAACCAACCATAAAGACGGGAAGATTACGAATCCATCGATACCTGATGGTTCGATGGTCAGTTCACTGTCGTTCGGGACATAAATAGATAGGTACATAGGCTAAATTTTTAATTATATAAGATTTTAAATTTCTTTAATTCAGTTATCACGTTCAAAAATATGTAAATTTGAAAAAAAAATGTTAGTAGTAAAATACGTATTTTTTTCATTTTATTGGAATTTTAAATGACCGATTACTACCCTTTATCACTGCTTTTTTCACGCTTACATTTTTAATTAGTTCAGGTTATTGAATTGAATAGGCGCTGACTGGAAGGAATAATTAAAACCGTATCGACCTGAACACGTTGTTGAACCAGCGTAAAAAGATTTTTTGCTTTATTTTAATTTATTTTTTAAATGAAACAATTTCGTAAACAGAAATTTGTCTTCTATGTATGCTCACCATGCGTATGGGACTCGCAATAATTATAAGGGCATTAAAATATTTCGTGTATAGCATGTTCGGTCAAGCTACACTGGCCCCGTTCGCTTAATCGGACCAGCCGGTTATTAGGACCATATGACCTCGTCTCAATGTGGTCCTAACCGGAATCGACTGTATATATTATAGTCTTGCTAGCTTCTACTTCGTCCGTTCCAGCCGTTCAGGTTGTCCGAGGGAATTGTTTCTTCTGAAAAAGATATGACGACGACGACGAAATAACTACTGTGGTTTTTGATGATTACGCACAAGATATGCAAAACTTTGGAAGAATAATTTGAAATCATTTGCTTTATTTCTGTGATATGCTACTATTGGGATTGTTTAACTTTTGTTTTTAAACCTTAACGTTGTTAAGATTAAGTTTTCCCCCTTTAAACTAATAAAACAAGTTATTTTATTTCGTATTAAATCTTGTTTATTCAATCCCACAGTGCACAGTAAAAGTAATTTTAAATCCAATTACTTTCACCCACATGTTGCTGACAATGAACCAAACAATTTTTCTTTCAATGCAGAAAAAAATCTTTTCAAAATGTTCTAAAACACGAAAAATGCTTTATTCTACAACTGATTACTTTAACTGTTCCATACACCAGCTGCTGCCCAACGACAAGATATTTCTAAAGACCGTTTTCAATTATTTCAATGATTTTTTACTTGAAATTTATTATTAGCAAATACAAAAATAAAAGTCCAACGAAAATCACTGAAATTTCCAAGCACATACAATTCGAGAATATTTAATTATTAACGTATGATCTGAAATGTTTATTATTTTCGAAGTTTTGTAAAAAAGGAACGATTTAATTCGCAACTCCAACGAACTATAGGGGGCACTGAAGTCACTGTCTAATGGCGGAATTGAAAACTAAAACAAACGCACATGGTAACGAAGAAAATGCTAAAAGTGTTGTGATTTTTGTTCGTACGTATGATTGTTTCGCTTTATTCTTTTTAAATTAATTTTCAAAGTCTTGTTGATATTCTGACCCACGTAGAAAGAAATGAGAATTCAAGAAGCATTACTGAACGTCAAACATTAATGCAAAGTACGTAGTTCGTAGTTCTAAGCAGCCATTTTCACGATGTTGAATTCGATATTTATCAATTCTTGATAAAACTAAATAATAATTGTGGCCTGACAAGAATAACAATTAATGCTAGAAAATTTAATATGACATTACAAATTATTACCAAAAGAAGATGATACTTCTTTGCTTTGCTTTGGCTAGCGCTTGTTTTCCATTTGTAGCTGAGCTATTTCTCTTGAATTCCCGAATCGGTTAATTTAAAAATTTTCTGTTTCGATTTTTCTAATTTCTGAGTTACGATTTAATTGTGTCATGTTATGCAAATCATCAACAAAATTCTCACGGATATATGGTGGTAGTTTTCTTTTTAGTTGATTGACAATTATTTCTTTTTACTTATCGAATTCTGTAATCTTACTACCATTTTATTCCACTCATGATAAAAATTGAAAATGGTTTAACTAAAAACGCGAAATCTCGCCAAGGCTACTTTGCTCGCACAATGCCAAAATTATAACCCTAAACAAATTTGGCGATACCTTTCAGCTGAGAATAAAAGGAATAAAGTAAATTCTTTCTCGGTTATTCATTTTGTTCTACGATAATATATTCAAGAAAATATTTTGCATACTGTCCATTCCAACTAAATGCTGCTGTAAAATATGGTAAGTTTAATTAATTTAAGATTAAAAAAAACTCCCATATTCTTACAAATTCATACAAAACAATAAAAATTTTTACCTTGTAGAACGTTATCCAAGTTTGTTAATCCAGAATTTTCGCTTTCACCTATTATTAAGGAAATAATGAAAACTAACATTATTTTGAGGAGCTCGAGAATACTACTAAGGGACGAATTAATTTCTGTAGCTGAAAGCAAACTAAGACACATCGATTGCGTTAATAAATACTCAGAGCAAACTGCCTGTGTTTACGTCAACAGACACACATGGAACGCAACGTGGCAAAGTTTTAGTTACATTCGCAGTTTTATAAATCACCGCAAGGTAGCGTATTCGAGCGCTGGAGTTCCGAATTAGAGAAAATCTTTTGTCTCTCTTTTATTCATTACATCAAGTCCTTCTGGCAGATTTATATTTTCCTTTTTTTTTCTACTAGTAATCGCTTCTTAAAATTAAGTTTATTTTTAGTAAATATTTAATTGCATTTAACTATTCTTCTGCAGTGAGTAAGAAATTGAAGCTGTTTGGTAAATGCGGTGTAAATAAGTTTTCTGATGATTGACCTTCTAGAGGCACTGAGACTGATAGCTGAGTTTTTCCACCGCTTATCACAACTTTTCAGACAATCAAAAGCACTTACTGCATTTATTTCAGTTCTAAATAATTATTATATGTATTAGAGCAAGGAATTAATGCTTAGGTGACTGTTAAAAACACTGGAGACACAATGTTTATCAATACTCATTTCTCATCCGTGCAGGTTTTTATTTGCGTCAATACATTTGAAAAAATAACAAAGTTAAATCAGAAATAAATTTTCGGAAGCTTGAACTAATGCAAATAATTTTAAAAATTAGGTTTCAAAAAAAAAAAAAAAGGTTTTTCATCAACAATATTAGGTTTTTAAATCAAAATTTAAATTGAACATATATTTGTATAAGTTTTACTTGTAGCCGTTTTTGTATAACTTTTTAAGACATACGTTACGAAACGCATGTTATGAAGCAAATTGCACTCTTTTTGCTTTTGGAGTGCTTATACTTTTACTTTTATACCTTTATGTTACAACTAGTGGTACCCGCACGGCTTTGCCCGTAGTAGAAAATTAAAAGGTCATTTGGTTCGCCTGTATATTTACAAATAATGGATGATGAATTTCTCGCCAATTGGCTATGTTCATTCTTTCTCCCATTCCACGTCATGATAATTTCGTAATTTACTCGTCCATCTTATGATAATTCTGCTCCGGAAAATGTTCTTAAAATTGGAATAGAAAAAGAAACACATCAAATTTTCGAAAAATCGCTTCAAAGTGCACACCCCCATGCTACAAACTAACTTTGTTTTGTAGTTAGTTACCGCCCTAAGCCAGGACTAAGGCAGAAATACTTAAAATACACCACCTGCTCACTTATTCCGTCCGAGGACTGCAGTTTCGTGCTTTTTAGCACTCATCAGCCCGGAATAGGAACCACATGAGCTGGTGGCGAAAATCCTCTTAAGGGAGCCAAGAGAGCTAAACAAACTGGTAGCTAATGTAGAATTAGCACACCAGATGAGTGAACGCAGCAATGGTGCGATTCAACTCAAATAACTGCAATCCTCGGATGGAATAACTGAGCTGGTGGTGTATTTTCAGTATTTCTGCCTTGTGCTTAAAGCACGAAACTGCAGTCCTCGGATGGAATGACTGAGCTGGTGTGTATTTTAAGTATTTCTGCCTTAGCCCTGACTTAGGGCGGTAACTTACTACAAAACACCATGCCTTGCCATCAATCTTTGAGTTGAACCGCACTATTGCCGCGGTAACTCATCTGATCTGCTAATTCTACATTAGCTACCAGTTTGTTTGGCTCTCATGGCTCCCTTAAGAGGATTTTCGCCACCAGCTCATGTGATTCCTATTCCGGGCTGATAAGTGCTAAAATGAACGAAACTGCAGTCCTCGGATGGAAAAACTGAGCTGGTGGTGTACTTTAAACTAACTTTGTGCCTAATTTCATGAAAATTAGCCGAACGGTCTAGGCGCTATGCGCGTCACAGAGATCCAGACATCCTGCAGATATCCTCCGGACAGAGAGACTTTCAGCTTTATTGTTAGTATTATTATTAGTAAAGAAGATGTATGGTGAATTTTCTCGCCAATTGGCTTGTGCCCATGTTACGGTTCCACGTTATGATGATTTCGTAATTTACTTGTCCATATTATGATATTTTTGTTCTTAAAATTGGAATAGAAAAAGAACCACATCGAATTTTCGAAAAATCGCTTCGAAGTTCACACCCCCATGCTACAATCTAACTATTTGCCAAATTTCATGAAAATCGGCCGAACAGTCTAGGCGCTATGCGCGTCACATAGATCCAGACATCCAGACATCCTACAGACATCCTCCGGACAGAGAGACTTTCAGTTTTATTATTAGTAAAGACAACACACACACACCACCACCACACACACACACACGCTCGCGCGCGCGCATATGCAGAGAGAGAAAATATTTTTAAAAAACGTACCGAAATCACATTTTCAAAATACGTCCAGTTTGAATAGCTTCAAAATCAACAATTAAGTTTCATAAAAATGGATATGGATGCCAAAGTTTATGTTTTTATGTTTTTAGTTGTGCACGCTTTCTGATTTTATCAAAGGATTATCAACGTTTTTAAATTTGTTGCTTTTAAAATCTATAATGAACTGTGCCGGTTACCACTAGTATATCATAAAATGTATATTTATCACATATATAATATATCTGATAAAACGTCAGTTCTACTTATTTTATAATATGATAAGTAACCAAATTTCGCCTGACTGTAGTAATGCCCAAGTATCGAAATATTTCGTTGCTTTTAACTACATAATATAAGTGAGGAGGGGGGGGGGGAGACAAAAAGTGAAATTCATCCTAGAGCAGAGATTTCCATCTGGTGATCCGGTGGACCAGGATTGGTTAGCAGACAATTTTGACCTTTTCTGGAATATTTTCAGTCGTCTTCATGAAAAAAAAATTCTCTTATTTATATCACATTTATATTCGTCGTTTTTTATGATAATATTATGAATAGTTTTCACAATTTTCTGAGATTTTTCTAGAAGATTCATTCATTTCGGCGCTTTTTGACATTTCAATACCATAGTAAGGTTATCATAATGCAAAATTAACAACTAACTTACTTGATAAATATTTAATACATTTAAATATCATTGTAAGAGAATCATAATACAAATCTTAGTTTACTTATTTAACAAATATTTATTGGTTAGTTAAGTTTTTCTTTCTTTAAAAAAAATCAAAATACCCTCACTAGTTCGCAAAAGTTTTTCACGAATTTTGATCGGATCAAAAAAGGTTTAGAAACGCTAATGAAGAGGAAGACTTTCGTTGCTGTAAAACAGTTTTTTCGGCAAGCATTTGAGTTGCGCAGTTTTGCCACATTTAAAAATTATGATTTGTTCTTCAATGATGTAAGCTGCTTGCTGGCTCACAATGAAAACCTCTGAAAAGGCAATTTAAGAAACTAAGAGGATGAGTAACTAGAGACATCTCTTCTTCTCTACATAGTGTAAAATGAAATCTCTAAAAAGCGTCTGTATGCTTAAACTCGCAAAACTCGAGAACTACCCGGCCGATTTCACTGAAATTTTCACAGTTTGTTCCTTTAAGTCCTGAAAAGGTTTGCAGACCAGTTCGAAAAAAAAATCAATAAATTTTTCTCTTTTTATTCCAGTTTAGGCCCAATTTTCACATAAATTCCTGAATATGGGGTGAAAAATTACTCGCACATATTAACATTATAAATCGTTGGAAAGAGTAGAATTTCTTGCGTTCTACGCAATTTGTTTCAATGCTCTAACTTCATTACGGCGGAAGTTATTTGCTTTTTTAGCTTTAATTGTTTTAGGCTTAGCTGAAATTTGGGCACTACTTCCTCAATTAAATATATCAATAAAAAGTGAAGGAACTGTCCCACAGTTTTCTTTTTGACACCATTGGAAAAAAGCGACATTTTTTACTCCAGATTTCCCCTTTTGGTCAAAAACTAAGCTTCTATTTTGAAAGGATAAAAAAATACAGGCATTTTTAGATCAAGATCGAAAAATCTCATCTCTACTCAAGTTGTTAATAATTTTATTTTCGCGTTTCCAAGGTTACGCTTTTTAAATCCATTAATTCTTTCCATCTTTCTCTTTTCAATTTCTTACTTATTTTATTTTTTGTTTCCATGGTTAAGCTTTTTAAATCCATCTTTCTCTTTTAATTCCTTAAAAGTATTTTAATATCTGTCATCATTGTTTGAAGGGAAATTTTCCATTATGCTTTTTTTTTTCTTTTATTTAAGCCTGATTGTTGAACATACATCACTTGATACAACTTTTATTTTCAAGGTAGACCGGGCAAAGCCGGGCAATGCAGCTAGTAGTGAATAAAACTAAAAATAAAATAGATTTCAGAAGAGTAAAAAAAAACTCATCAAGCAGAGGTTTTAGAACTATCAAAGCAAGCCTCTACGTGAGTAAAAAATAAATTAATGCCTTTGTACAGAGAAGTAAATATTAATCAACACCGTTTTAACGCACAAAAGTTACCAGATTACTGCATACACGTTTCTCGGGTTACATGGAACCCCTTTTTCAATGCAAAATAGTGAGCTTTTGGGTGAAAACACATCCGGTGAAAGCTTCTATTGAAAATTTGTTCCTTTTATTCGTTCTATTTACTTTTTTAGTGTTGCAATTTCAGATGTCATACGTCAAGGGAAAAAAATCAATATCTTTTTGAATTTTTGAAAGCTACTCTATGTATAGATACATAGTATGAGAGGATGACTTCCAGACTTCCTACCTCATAGATGTAGGAAGTCTGGTGACGTTGTCCGGGGAAAGCTTTTACCGGACGTCTTTACATCCAAAAGCTCATTATTTTGCATTGAAAAAGGGGTTCATTGAAACCCCAAAAACACGTGTTTGCAGTGATCTACTAATTTTGTGTTTTAAAACGTTGTTGATTATTATTTTGTTTAATCAAATGGAGACTCAATTATGAAATTGCTATAATTGTACTGAAATGAAATTGATATCAAATCATCAATATTCGTAGTAAATCTGAAGAAATATTTAAAAGAAAGTTGAATATTAAAGTCATACTAACAGAGACAACGAAAATGATAGTTCAACCGGACACCCAGCTTTAATTTATGTTAAATGTCTGGTAGCCAGCAAAATTGACGTCCGTTGCATCTCATGGTATAACCAACTTTGTTCCCAGATTTACAAAGTAACAAAAAAAAAAAAAAAAAAAAAGACGCTGGAATTCATAGCACTTTAAATAATTAAAAAGCTTGGGAGAAATACCTTTTGTTTTCGTTAAACTTCGCTTCCTTACTTATAAAAAGCTCCATGTTCCATTTTGTTGTAAACAGTTACTATTTACATTCATGAACGCTGCTTATCATACCTAACCTTCGCTTAACGATGCTTACTTTACCTTAATGGATTTGCCTTATTATTATTATTTTTTTGCTACGGAATATACAAGGTTGGCATAAAAGAATATCCCGATTTTAAAATTTATATTTCATAAACTATTACACTATAAAATGATAGATAAAAATAAAGATACATTCTGAAAAAAAAAATTTTTTTTTTTGAACGCAAGTAACTACTTAAACGTGCACGTTCTGCACTAGCTCAGCCGGAAGAGGTTTTTTGGTCACAACAGTCCTTACATGTGTTTTACTACTGTATTAGGATTAGCAACAATGTTAAAACCAAAGCCTCTGGGGCGTTCTTATACCCACAAACCCCCCTCTTCGCTGCACCACTGATGCTCCGCAACGCTGGATTGGTCGTGCAGATGATGATGATTAAAGGGCTGTTCACTTATCGGCCGTCCGTCCCGTCCATCCCGTTTTTTGACGTGACGGACTGCCGACGAAAACAAAGTAGCATTTACATATGGTCACTGTGCATCAATCACGTGACTGAATTAACCGCCGGAGAGAAGAGCTCGCTGCTCTGCGGAAACCAATGAAATGCTGTCCTACTTTTGACGGCCGTCAGATATCAAGATCTAATCGAAACGGGTCCCATCTAAAATGGCTTGTTGCCATGGCAAAGAGCAAAGAAAACCTGTTTTGCACGGAGAAACTCGGTGAGAACGTGTACGGCCGATAAGTGAACAGCCCATTACAATTTCGCCGTTTATGTGTTGACCAGCCAGATTCCCAAACCTAACTCCATGTAATATTTTTAATGAAGGTTCGTTAAAGACAGTGTTTATACACCACCATTGCGTGCAACATTGCAAGAACTGAAAGATTGCATATGTGTAGTATTACGAAAAAATGACAGTGAAAGACCTCAAAATGTATGTTATCGATGTCTGTCGCGTTATATTACGAAAGTCGTACACATGTAACATTTGTGAATGGGAAAAAAAATCTTAGACAGTTTATTTTTTTTATGCATCATTTATAGTGCTAAGTGGAAAAGTTTATGAAATATAAATTTTTAAAACAAGATTATTCTTTTATGCTAACTTTGTATTTTAATTTTAAGAAATTATCATTACAGTAGCGAAAAGTTTCAATTATTCAAAGATATCAATTGTTTAAGCTAGTCGAAAGAAAATAACAAATGACATGGAAGAAAAAAAAGCAATCTTTTTTTTTTTTTTTTGTACTACCGAAAAAGATAACGTATTAATTAGGTTTAAACTCATTAATATCTCTGCTTAAAATATATTTCGCACCTCTTTCAATTAATTTAACCATTTATAACTACGAGCAAGAACTAACCAGTACTGAATGATTCAAATGGCATAATTACATCGCTGTATAATCAATCATTCATTGTCCTCAACTTCATCATGAGTAAACTAGTTTTAACTAACGTTAAGAAAATAACTAGTTTATTATAAATCTAAATCTACTTCTGGGTTTCTAAAATCATTGAATTGGAATATTTTATCGAGCAATGCAATCTCAAATTACGTAGCTCTTAATTATGAGGATGAGACATATTCAATATCCACCCTTCCGATGCCTTTGGATAGAAGTCTAACTCGTAAATTGATGTATCGATTGATATACCAGTAATTGATTTGCTACAGATATGCGTAATAAGGTTTCTTGCTTAAATATAAATGAGATTGCGACGATTGATGTATGATAAAATAAATTAACACAATTAATTACGTTTAAAAGTTGTAGTGGGGATGCTTCCTTCAGTCAAAAGTACTTATTTTAGTCGTTAAAGTTGATAGAATAAGCAAAAAAAAGGGACCCAAAAAATACTTTTAATTTCCCAACATTTAATGTACAGTGGTGGTGAAAAAAAATTGCATCATCCGCACCGCAAAGGAGAGGAATATTATCCCGACTGCATTCAACACACAGTCAAGCATCCCGTATCCCAGATGATTTGGGGATGTATTTCTGATTGAGGAGTTGAGGAGCTTCACTTTGTGCAAGGAACAGTCAATGTTCAGGTGTATATTGACATTTTGGAGGAGAAATTGCTTCCTATTATCCGGGATCACTTAACTTCAGTTCCAAACGTCATTTTCCAGGATGATTCTGCTCCGTACCATAGGGCAAAACTGGTAAGTAAGAATTTAAAAACCTTTATCCTGCCATTAGACTTAAATAGACATGGGGTTTAGTAATTTTTTTTCTCTAAACTCATACGCAGGTTCAGAAGTGGAAAAATGAGCATGGGGTCAGCAGTTTGCCTTGGCCCGGAAAAAACCCCGATCTACGTAAACAATGATCGGATTCCTGCTGTTAAATGTTTATTTTATAAGTTTTGCAGAATTTCACATACATTCGTCGTTAATCGTTCGACCAAAACTTCTCACATAATCCCATTGTTGTGAAAATGCGAAAGTGATGCAATTTTTTTTTACCAGCACTGTAACTCCACCAGTAACAGACATGCTTAAGACATCGCTCTCCGGTTAACTCAATTTTCTGACCCTTTTAATGTATTTAGAATATTTGAACTATTTTCTCTCATGCAAATACATCTCATCTAACGTTGCTGCTTCTGGATGCCCTGAATTAATTACCTCTATTTTTATTTGCTCTATTTCGAAAAATGTCCGACCCCTAGTAACAGACAACGAAAAATCTAATGATACATAGTAACAGATGGGATGAGGAAATAATGAGTAATGGACAAAATTCCCTTTTTCTCTTCAAAATGTGCAAAAGTTCTGTATTTTTAGAGCTAAAGTCTTAATTAATTGAAATGAACATGGAACACCAGCAGACCTCGTGGTGTCTGTTCATAACTTTCCTCCACTGCCTTGTAAATACCAACTGGCTCACAAAATTCACTCTGACAACATTAGATGGTTGCACCGTATTAATGGGTCACAGCAGCATCAGTTTTACCCGCCTAAAATTCTTATAAATCCAAACTTATGACTGTCTGTTAATGGTGCCGTTACCCTAATTTTTAATTATTTTTCTAAAATGTTTGATTTTTGAACTAAAATGGTTCATTTTGTGACGTCACAAAGGATGAAAGCCATTTTGAACCGGAGTGCGTGGATCTCTTTTTTTGGCAAGATATCGTCTTTTAATGTTTTTTTTCTTCTTTTTTTCTATTTTACTGAAAGAAATTTATTAGGGGAACGAGAATTGCTAGTTAAATAAAATATTCATTTAGCGAAGTTTGGCAGTGTCCTGAAACTTAACTCTGGTAACCCTAACGATTTGCTCACTTGTGACATCATCAGTGAAAATGAAAACAACGGCAGAATGTCGTTTAAGAATATTTTTTTAAGCGACAAAATAAGTAAAAATTAAGAAAAAAAGAAGTAATTACCCCATGTTTTCGACCATGTTCTTTCAGAAAAAAATATTTTTGAAAAAATGTAAACAACCCTATTGACACTGTAAAAATTGCAGCATTTTTCTTTTAGAGTGTAATGGGGATTTAAAAACTTTTGCCAGACCCTCAAACAAGTTTAAAGTAACTTCTAAACGTGAGTATGGGAGATTCTGCTCTATCTCCATTTGCCTATGTCAGATAAATTTACTTTATCTGCCAGGCCGGCGCTCTCAGCTTAAATGGGTTGATATCTTTCTCCAGCTCGTTTATTCACTATTCTAGACTGATGAGTCCCTAACGAGAATTAAACTTCAGTCTCTGGATGTAATAGCCGGGCTGACTGGTATATTGCATGAGTACGGGGGTTTACTTGAAATCCTACTTTGATTAAGACATTACTGTACATTTTTTGCTCAAAGCCATAGTATAAATAAATTCATATTATTCTTTAAAAATATTTCATTTTAAACTTTGTTGCTATTCCATTAGCGAAATCGTAACTGACTTTAAAAGCTGACATTTTATACAATATACTCATTGGCGTTATTTTTGATGTCTACATTTTGCACCAAACTGCCCCCCCCCCCCCCCCGTCATACGAAAATATTCATTATCTTTATAATCAACTGAAAAAAACTAAAGTCTCAGACACGCGAAGAAAAAAAATTAAGTATCTTCTACAGACAAAGACACACCATATTCTCTTTCATCTTATGGAGCTTACGGGACCACATAATGCCATTTTTATTGGAAAATGCGCTCTTCCTATAGCTTTCTGAACCACCTGTCTATCTTCTATTCATTGCTAAAAAGCTCTTCTGAGCCAGAAATCCCAACAAAGGAATCATTTGTAGGGTCTTTTAAAAAAGATGGAACCGCTCAGACAGATTCAGCTCTTTATATCTGTCATTCAAATGACAAGCTAATGCCCCGGATGAATTGGACTTCTCTTCGGTTTCGCTCGAGTGATTGATTTAGCAATCCCGGAGAAGATAGGAATAGATTGTAGATTTGAGACTTAGAAGCTCGTGAAAAATGATCCAATATTTTTATCGTATATCATAAAAGTTTGTATCATTGTTTCAAAAATTTTCAGTTGATATTTCGAAGCCTATTGTTTTCTCAATCTATTTGCACGGGTGTGACACTTTTACGCGTATATTTGCGCTTAATTCCCGGAATTTTAAACTTTGTCTTTTATTTGTGATCTATTCGAATGTAAGGAACCATCGTGTATCATCATTAAGTATCAACTTTCTGAAAGAATATGATGTATCAACATCATATATCAGGCAGCGAGAAGTAAACGGATGTAAGTGGACGTTTTCAAGTTTGGAGTAAAATAAGTTTTTTAAAGATAAGGTCCTTGGTAAGCTTTCATTGAAAAGTTTTTCTAAATCATGCTGTATAGCAGCACCTACCAGGGCTACTAGTACCATCTCTTTTTAAGCTGAACAAATACGTTTTATAGTATTATTTTTTTTTTCTAACCTCGATTTTTCCGGCATGCTGGAAAGGACCAGGCAAGCGTTATTAAAAATCTGGTGACCCCCGAAATTTGCGGCATGCCGGATAATGCGGGGTAATACGTTAGTTTTTATAGTAATTTAAAAGACTAAACTAGGTATGGTGCAAAATGGTAACACGATAAATTTAAGGGTTAAGTCTGGTTATAATTTTTCTAAAACTTCAACTGAGGCAGTGAGCAGCAAAGGGATGTAAGTGTATTGTAGTTTTGCCACTTACATACCTTTGCTTCTCATTGCCTCAGTTACGGTTATGACTCCAGACTACTAAAAACTTTTAGCGAAGTATTGCACTCAAAAAGTAATGTCGGCTGACTAGATTGTATTTTTCAATTGGCATAAGCTTGTGAAAAAGGGCTTACTTTTTTTTTTTTTTTTGTAAACATTGATCAGATAATTTACAATATTAAGTTATTATTTTGTGAACAAAAATTTAATATTGAATTTAAGGAAAAGATAAATTTTTACTAATAGTCTACAGATGATAATAACTCTAAAGATCAATAAAATCCTGATAGTACAGTTATTCAGAAATAAAGAAGAAAAAAATTACTGTGACATTTTTGAAACAAAATAGTATGGCTTCCGCTTTTTTAATGCAAGCAAATGTTGTTGTTGACGTGTCCGTAACACACTACTACAGAAAGATTGGTGCCATTGCCTCGAAAGGTTGGACTTCTTTATCTACAGACAAGACAACACAAGAAAGATTTCCAGCATATAGAGAGGAAATAACACCCAGGGCACCGGCGGGAATCGAAACCGCAACCTCCAGCATTTGAAGCGAAGCTTCTACCTTAGATCCGTGGAAGCACAGGTGCAAGCAAATAATGAAATGAAATGACATACTTCCATTTAAAAGTTATTCAACTTTTTTTGTCGTGTAAATACAGCATGAATTTCAGATACAGTTTTAGAAGTTAGTTACAACAATTCTTCGTGTGCAATACTGTATTTTCATCGCTATCATTTTTTCCCTTATTTTTAGTGCCTTGGGTAGGGGTTAGAAGATGGTTTACAAAAATTGAAACATTCAAGTAATTTATTTTTTTCTTGTTTCATAATGCGTTTAGGTTTGATTTCAGAAGAGGTGAACAGAGAGAGGATATCTTTTTTTCCCGCGCGTCCTCGTGAAATAAACCACGTGATTTCAAAGAAAGCTGCGATGGGTTCAACTTGACTTAATCTCTTTAGGCACAAAACTTACTTATGGGTTAATTCTTTTCGAAAATAACAAAAATAAAAAAAAAGATTTTTACCCTTTGATTTCAATTTGACTAAACTTAGTTTGGAGAGATATAAGTACTTATAGTAAACAATATTGTTAAATAGAAGTTGATATCTCTTCCATCAAAAGTCAAATTTAGAAAATGTTTGACTTTACTCCTTCTGCAAACAAGCTCGTCAAAATCGTGTGTAAAAAAACTGCAATACGTTGTACTGCGTTGCTTTTATCACTTACTTTTTAAATTTACACATTGTTTAGTTGCTCATGCTTTCAGATCTTTCATTCCTTTGAAGTCTTAGAGTGAGGTTTTCAATGAGAAGCCAAAGAGGGTCGATCAATGGATCAAATTAAGCTGCTTTAGATTTTTTCTGATCGATTTAAGAAGGTGGAATGTTTGTTACGCCAGCAAACGATGAAGCTATTCCTAAACTCGCGACTTCAAGCTTTGTCAGTTAATTTTCCGTTTTAACATTTCTTTTTTAATCATTTTTTATGAGAATTTTCACCTTTCGCATTTTATCAAAAATAAATGAATAAATAAATAAAATTAAATAAAAATAAATAAATTTTAAAAAATACCATAAATAATGCAGACGCTTTATGTCTGTGTTCAGGGGCGTGCACAAATGAGGGGGGGGAGAAGGGACACCTGTTGGCCCGGGTCCAAACCTGAAAGGAGCCTGAGACTTTCAAAATAAGGAGTGAAATATATAATGGGACGTAGAGGTAAACAGTATGGAGGGGGCCCGTAAAAGTCATCCGTGACGAGCCCCAAATTTTTGTGTTAAATTCTACTGTTTGTGTTAAATACTACTTAAATGGAGCAGATCATGAAAATGAGTTATGCACGTTTAAAAGATTCATAGAAGTTGGAAACTATCATACAAATGAAAAGATCCCGATGTTTAAATCGTTTGAAGTACGAAAGTGCATTTTGTGAGTTAAATGACAAAATCACAAGGATAGTAGAATGTCAAAAAACCGAACGTCAAAAATCCGAAACGTGAAAAATCCAAACACACTCCCGTTAAGTTTTAATAAATTTCTCGATGATTACTCGATGAAACTCGATGATTGCTAAGTAACAAATACATTTCATGTAATAAATAATTACATACAAGGATGTAAAAAATAAAACTAAGTACGTATTATATATGTAATAGAGGTGGTGTTTTACTTCGTAAAATGGTACGGATTTCATCACATGGGTAACCGGAAAAAGCAAAAAATTGGCTAGGTTTGAAATATAGTCAGAATCGAGCTCAACTTTAACTACTAAAGCGAATGAAGGACTCGTCAAGCTAGGAAGATAATTTCAAAGTTCTCTCAGTCAAAATCAGTTTTTTTCTCTTTTTTAATAGTAAGGCTCTTTCTTTTTTCCATTCCTGAAATTAATTCGACTATCTTTGTGCTAAGTTTGGTGCATTTTTCAGAAGATTATTCAAATTTCTTCGCTTAATTACTGTATAATAGTTTCTCACAGACTTACATAAAACACTGTAAATATTTTTCGTTTATGCTCAGACAAACGGTGAAAGCTATTTTTTTTTAATGCAATAACAAATTGTAGCATTATGTACTACATTGTATATTATGCACATACATAACCACTTTCTTTGATTAAATGGCATTAGCATACAATTTTTTTAAACTGTATATTTAGGATTATTTTCGTAAACCGGAACAATTTGAAAATCCGAACTACCTGTGGTCCCAAGGAGTTCGGATTTTCGAAGTTCTTCTCTGTTATAGCGACTTTTCTACGATTTTTTTTTTTTTTTTTTTTTTTTTTTTTTTTTTTTTGTGCGGTGTATGAAAAATTTCAATCAGATTGGGACTCAATTGGCGAAATCTTTACTAATAATAAAGTTGAAAGTCTCTCTGTCTGGATTTCTGACTGTCAGGATCTCTGTGGCGCGCATAGCGCCTTCCGCCGATTTTCATAAAATTTGGCACAGAATTAGATTGTAGCATGGGGGTGTGAACATCGAAGCGTTTTTTCGAAAATTCAATTTTGTTCTTTTTTCTATTTCAATTTTAGGAACATTTTACCGAGCAAATTATCACAACGTGAACAAGTAAATTACCAAATTATCACAACGTGGGACCGTTAACATGGGCAAGCAAATAAACATAGCAAATTGGCGAGAAATTCGTCATCTATTATTTGTAAATATACAGGCGAACCAAATGACCTTTTAATTTTCAACTACGGGCAAAGCCGTGCGAGTACGACTAATTATTTATAAAACGAGTGCGAGGTAGTATCTTCAAGTGACGACAAGGGCGATGGGAGGTCACCTTCTAAAAATTTCCTTATTTGGGAATTTTTGTCCGACTATTCGGCAAAATTATCATTACTTGGTTTCTTTTCATTTTAATCAAAGAAGCAATTCCTAGTTATTTCGTAAGTTTTTGGGTTATTTTCTACGACTTTTTTCCATGCGGTAGATAGGGGCTGCATAAAAAAAAATATTTTTTAACTGCGGTGCGAAAACAACTTTTAATAGATACTCGTAAAAGTTTCAAACAATTTTTATGCGATATTTATGCGGTTCATATCCTCCGCATAAAAACAGGTTTGGGTGTATTATGATAAAAAGTTTTGATTCGTGCATTAAAACTTACATATATGTATTATTTTTCCGCTCCATCTCTCTACTATTATAAACTATACTAGCTACGTCGCCCGGCTTTGCACGGTCCACCTGGAAAATAAAAGTTATGTCAAGTGACACGTGTTCAACAGTTCAACAATCAGGCTTGAACAAAAAAAAAAAAAAAACATTAAAATTTTGTGGCAGATTTCGGAAAAATAACCAAAAAGAAAACATTTTTAAACCTCCCGATTACAGGAGAAGCCTTTAAAATAAAACTCAGAATTTTATTTGCTCATATTCGAGACAAAATTGGCAACAGATCTTTCGTCTCAATGATTTCCCTCACGCTACAAATTTTAATAAAACCATTGTTGCGGAAAGTCGAGATGAAGCACGGAATAATAATTTGAATGGAGGAAAGCCTTCGAAAAATAGGAATTTTATGTCGAAATCTAAGTGTCATAATTAATAGTTTTTAATTGATATCTCTGCTAATTATTATCGGGGGATTATGTTAAATAGCCAAACATAAAGACGGGACGATTACGAATCCATTGATACCTGGTTCGATGGTCAGTTCACTGGCGTTCGGGAGAAGAAACTTGGACATAGATACATAGGTACATACATACGTACATACATAGATACATTCGCTCAGTTTTCAATTATATAAGCTGTTTATTTGTTGGTTATTTTGAAATCGTAAAATTTATGACCTAATCACCTGCCTTGCTCATCTTTCTCTTTCTATATGAGGCGTAGAATCCCGCTACATCCATTTTTTAAAATTTTGCAGAAGAAATAAAGTAACAATATTGCTAATAATAATAACATAAAACAAAACATATCAATTTCTGACCACTTAGTTATTCCAAATGAATTAATTTTTCTGCGAAAAACCTGCGATGCACGTATCAATATTCGCTTCATTTTTTAAAAACTAATTGTATCTTCTAATAGTTTAGATAAATAGGAATATTGGTTTGGGCTGGTTTTGAAATAAATCATCCTTTTTCCCTTTATTTTCGTTTTAAAATTTATTAAAATTCATCCGATATCTCAATTTTATGAATGAAAATAAAAAATGAGGGTTGATTCAAAATGTTGTTACGTAAATACCGTGACTGTTCAGTAGATGTATGGAATAAGCTGGTATTGAAATAAAACCAATTTTTGACAGCGGGGTTTTCAACCTGATTTAGAAGGATTCCTTCCAAATCGCTTTGTGACGTCATAGCATCGACCATGAAATAAGTATCGAATTTAAAAGACATGTTTGAAGATGTACATATTGAGCTGTTTTTTATACTAAACGCTGTCGAATGCTTAACATTTTGTCAATTACACTTTATTAAGAACTCGAACTCTTGTGTATTCCTACGCGCGGAGTGAGATTGTGCGTGACGCGACCAGTTTTGGCGGATTGAAGAGGAAGATGGGAGGTGTGATGGAAGATGTGTTGTTCTCGATGTTTTAATGTTTCTTGTTCTATGTTCCTGTATTCGTCTTGTGCTGTCAATTATTAAATGTTTATTAGTGTACGATGCCATCATCATGCTTTGTTGTGTGAAGAATACCCCTAGACCAGCCGAGATCCTTACATATATATATATATATATATATATATATATATATATATATATATTTATTTATTTATTTATTTATTTATTTATCAGTTAGTTAGTTTTCGTATAATTCCTGAAACATTTATTTGCATAGTTTTAAATAATAATATATTCATATTATATTCAATATAATTCTATTCTCTTATTTTCCTCCTTTCTTCCTCATTTTGCAAAAAAAAAAAAAAAAAAAACATACGGATACTGTTAGTTAATAATACGCTATAATTTTTCATATTTGTTTTCAGCCATGAGAAGAGCATAAAAGTGTGATAAATTTCTGAGCAACTTAAACCTCCTTTTTTAGAAAATATTTCCATGATTTACGCAAAAACTCCGGGGAAAATACTTTAATACGAACAAATTAATGTTCTTCGCCAGTATGGTTGATGCATAGAGGCATATTTCATGGTTGATAAAACAAATTTTTACTCTTCAACGAATCTCTGAAAAACAAATTGAGAAATGTAAGAAATGAAGCTTTTGAAAGCTTAAAATATGGCTGAGTTCCAAAAATTGACGTTACATTCCCATTTTCTTGAAATAAAAGTCTCTAAATTATTGCCCTGTCATTACTGAAGTGAAAAAATACACAACCAAGGTAATATATTGTTTAAAAATAAGTATTTTTCTTTCAACTGCCCAAAATGTCCAAATACGTATGAAGTGCGGGTAAATCAAAAGAAAAAGTTTATGACAAGTACATATTGAAGCAGAAAGGATTAAAATGAAAAACATATGTAAAATGAATTCATGGTAGTAAGGTAGCAATTGCCAACCTACGGCACGCGACCCACACTGTAGCACGGAGTTTGTCGGAGTTTTTACAGCAATACGCGAAGACACATTGTAATATCATTTTCAAAGACGATCGAGAAAAGCTCAATCATTCCAATTTTACCTGTTACTATTTTTCCTATTTATCTTTATCTTTACTAATAATAAGCTGAAAGTCTCTCAGCCTGGAGGATGTCTGGATCTCTGTGACGCGCATAGCGCCTAGACCGTTCAGCAGGTTTTCATGAAATTTGACACAAAGTTAGTTTGTAGCATGAAGGTGTACACCTCGAAGCGATTTTTTGAAAATTCAATTTTTTTTTTCTATTTCAATTTTAAGAAAATTTTCCGGAGCAAAATTATCATAAGACGGGCGAGTAAATTACGAAATTATTATGACGTGGAATGGAAGAGCGAATGAACATAGCCAATTGGTGAGAAATTTGTCATCCATTATTTGTAAATATACAAGCGAACCGAGTGACCTTTTAATTTTCAACTACGGGCCTTTAAATTTCAACAACCGTGCGGGTACCACTAGTCAACAAATAAAGTACTAGCATTTTTTTACAGTACAGATTCTGAGGCTTTTCCAGTTATATCGCAGTCTAACATTACACGCTGATTGACTGCTGTTTCGTTTTAACAGACGATCGAGTAAAGCTCAATCATTTAAATTTCAACTGATGCAATTTCGGTGTCTTCCTAATTTCGCCGACACAACCCTTCCCCCCTGTTTTTCAGTATCAATAATATATTTTCTGATACATTAAAAGGAGATTGTTTGTACTACAGATTCTGAGTTTTTCTCGCAACAAAATCTTTTCAGCTTTCCCTTTTAATCCTTCTTTCGTTACTTATTGTTTGTTCCTTGCAGCTGTCAAATGGTCGATAGAGGTTCTATTTTATTTTGAAATTTAATAGAGATCTCCTATGCTATTCTTATTCTAACTGAGATCTATACGCAGATTAGAAATTCATCTACGATCACTTTATAGCGTCAACCTGGTAGCAGTATTGCGTTAATTTAAAACGCTCAAAAGGCACCAAATCTTAGTTACGATTTTAAGCATGATCTAAGCATTCATAAATATGCAACAGAAAGTTCTGGGATAGCTAAAATATACTATTTTAGTGTTTAGTAAAAATTAAAAGTGGCAAGCATATTTATTTTGCATCAGGAAGTAGTTACTATTTTCTTAAGATTCATCAGAAAGTCCTTCTAAATAGGTTAGCTAAACCTGGTATAAAGTATCCTTAAGTTTGATATGACTTAAAGAATAAGCATTAATAACTAGTATATCTATGAATTTAAAGCTAATTAGCATTCCATTAATATGCAGAAGTAATTACAATAACAAATGCATACAATTTGAAAGAATTATGTCAAAAATTAATTAAATAAAAAAATGAAAAACATTATTCTAACATGCGAAAAAAATTAGACGATACGATTAATTACTAGACGCGCGATTTTTTCCTTTAATAATTTTCATTTCGTGAATTTCATTTATCGCGTTTGCAATAAAAGCAATGGATCGTGTGTCACGCTACCTACCAATCACAAAGTAAATACAGACACTCGGACGTCAGCCTCGGAATCGTAAAAGAAATTTCTATTAAATTCCAAAATTAAATAAAACCTCTATCGACCGTTTGACAGCTCCATTAACAAATATTAATTAACGAAAGAAGGATCAAAAGGAAAAGCTGAAAAAATTTTGTCGCCGGAAAAACCCCAGAATCTGTACTACAAACAATCCCCTTTTAATGTATCAAAAAAAGTTATTGAAACTGAAAAACACGGGGCGTATCGGCGAAACTAGGGAGACAATGAAATAGCATCAGTTGAAATTTAAATGATTGAGTTTTTCTCGATCGTCAGTGAAAACGAAACGGCAGTCAATCAGCGTGTAATGTTAGACTGCGATATGGCTGGAAAAGCCTTAGAATATATTTATTGCATTGAACTCAGAGCAACAATAAAGTCGTTACATAAATTCAAAACTCTATAAATTAGCAGACATCATATACATACCCTTTGTTAATATATTACGGGATACAAAACCTTAGCGAAATAACTTAATAATTAACGAAGTTGGAAATATAAGCATATCACCAGCATTTAGAATGCATTAGCAGTATTGATACAAATTTTGCTGGCACGAGAGCTCTTTAATTAGTAAATGCATATATGCAATATCCTATAGTAGAGAAAATGGTGAAAAGGAGATAAGTAATTCACAAAACGTCGCTTCGATCAAATGCGGAAGAAATAGTTGCCATATTTGCTTCAAAATGTTTCAGCACTACTTAACTAGCGGAGAAAGAAATCACCATGCATTGGGCTTATGAGATAACGGAGAAATAAAAGATCTTATAAGGTAAAAGAACACATTCTTATTTCAGGGCAAAATGTCATTGTTAAATAAATTATGCAATACTATGCTTCTAATTAAATTTAGTGTTACAAAGTATTAATAACTTTTTAGTTGTTATTCGATGCAGTTTTCGGGAGACAAATAAATATGCATTGCATTAAACTTTTTCACTCGTTTTATGATTTTGTGGAGAACAAATACATTTCTGTCATGTATATTTTATAATTTGGAACTTTTACAGGATTTTCTCCAACATGGATAGCAGAAAAAATAACGTCATTAAATTTCATTTTTTAAAAACATTTCATTTATTTTACTTTTGTTTTCGGTAGACAAATAAATATGCATTAAATCTTCTCCCTCGTTTTATGATTTTGTGATGAACATGTACATTTTTGTCATGCATATTTTATAATTTAGAACTTTCTCAGGATTTTGTCCAACATGTATAACAGAAAAAATAACGTAATTTAATTTAATTTTTTAAAAAACATTTTTTTTTTAAATTTTGTTTTCGGAAGACAAATAAATATGCATTAAATCTTCTCGCTCGTTTTATGATTTGTAGAGAACAAATACATATTTTTCATGGAACTTTTCCTAGGATTTTGTCAACATATATAACAGAAAAAATTACGTAATAAAATTTCATTTTTTAAAAAACATTCAACTAAAAATAATTTAAGTATTTCACCAGTTAAAATTTTGTTCACCAGGATAAATGACAACAGGAAGGTAGTATAATACCGAGGGAAGGTAAAGCGCAGTATCTGTGGAAATGGGTTTTTGAGATATTTTATGAAACGCGTCTTTTATGCATCAAACAATAGGGTCTACTAACAATAGGGGAATGAAAGAATTTGACGGTTTTTTCTTGCTTTATTTTCAAAAGAAACAAAATTAACAATCTTGTACTATAAAGCTAAAGTGCAATAGATGACAAAAAAGGAAAAAAGAAAAAAATGCAGATACTTCCCACGGCAGTTTCATTAAACATCCTAATATATATAATAACGAATTCACTGATCGAGTAATGCTCCTGACGTCATCAACAATGAAACTCGAACCACGGCATGATAATTGGATAATATTTTTTGGTAATGTTTGACATGCAGGGAAATGCTTTCTATTGACAAGGCTTAACTGGATCCGGTAACTTAACTATTTTACTTAAGAAAAGAAAAAGTGGACAACAATGAGCGCTATCTACTGGAACTTAAGGTTCAGTTCCACTGGAGTTAGGGTTAAAATTTCAACTATTAAAATATCATCAAACAGGCAATTGTTTCGTTCAAATGTAGAAGCAAATTTCACCCGTCATACCTTGACGGGCGACTTTCTAGTTGTTTAATATTTTAACTTGAAAATAGCTAAAATACTTCTGTGAATACTAAAAAACACATTTATAAGCTTTTCAAGTTTTTTTTTTTTATTTAATCGAGTAGTGAAGTTCCGAAGATATTTTACTAAAAACTATTAAATGTTTATTTGTTTTTTTAATGATTCTAAATGCATATATATATGAATCTTTACTTAACAATTTATCTAATTACCTGTAACCAGTTTTATTCATAGAGCAAGTTGACTACATTTAAAATAATCATATTTTCCTCGTAAATCAGTACTTTAAATTACCAACTACAATATGTTTACGCTTCTTGTTGCATTAAATGCTCATCAAGACTTCCTACTAATGCAATAAAGGAGACTTATCTTATACATATAAAATCTGAGTATCTATCTATCTATCTATGTCCAAGATTCTTCTCCCGAACGACAGTGAACTGACCATCGAACCAGGTATCGATGGATTCGTCATCTTCCCGTCTTCATGTTTGGCTATTTAACATAATCCTCCGATAATAATTAGCGGAGATATCAATTAAAAATTATTAATTATGACTCTTAGATTTCAAAATAAAATCCATATTTTTCGAAGGCTTTCCTCCATTCAAATTATTATTCAGTGCTTCAACTCAACTTTCCGGATGAACGCTTTTATTAAAATTTACAGCGTGAAGAAAATCATTGAGATGAAAGATCTGTTGCCATTTTTTTTTTCTCGAATATGAACAGGTAAAATTCTTGTTTTTGTTTTGAGGCTTTTCGTGTAATCAGGGGATTTAAAATGTTTACTTTTTGGGGTTTTCCGCAATCTGCCGCAAAATTTCAGTGACTTTTTTTTTGGTTCAAGCCTGAGTGTTGAACTCGCGTCACTTGATATAACTTTTATTTTCGAGGTGGACCGTGCAAAGCCGGGCGACGCAGCTAGTATTTTTATAACAGTTGCAAAACGGAACATGTACGTTTTGTATTCAAATTTAAAAAATGAAATCCATTCTTCTATCATTGTAGTTGTCCATAAAGTATATCCTAAGCTTAGCTCAAAACATACAGAAATACAATTTTTATCGAAATACAACACCCCCATTGGAAAAACTTTTTCGGTTCTGCATCAGATTTTTGTAGGGTTGAAATAAAAAACAAAGCACCAACCCCGTGAATGAATATCCCAACCCAGTGGGAAAACGCAGCATTTTAGCCATTTTCATTTTGTAAATGTATAGAAAGAAGTTACTACTGCCAATTTATT
Source organism: Uloborus diversus (assembly GCF_026930045.1). Lineage (NCBI taxonomy): Eukaryota > Metazoa > Arthropoda > Arachnida > Araneae > Uloboridae > Uloborus > Uloborus diversus. The sequence continues at coordinate 241,244,221 of NC_072731.1, read as the reverse complement.
TGAGAAACAACTTTTAACACCTTGTTTTTTGAAAGAATTACAAGCTCTTTAATCAATGATCTGTCTACTCTATTGTGAGGCTCTGAGAAGTTGAGCTCCAACTCTGACAATGTTTACCACTGTTTCCAAAAATAAGGAGGGGTAATTGGCGCTAAGTTGAGTTAAGAAACTTTCTTAGTAGTTCTCGAAAAATATTCTAACTAAAATCCGAGCCAATAATACGTCTCTTTTTCACTAAGCTCCCCTTAAACAGGTAAACATAGTCAAGGTCACAGCTCAACTAGCCAGAGGTGCACAATACCTTTAATTAGTTGCTTTAATCGCACTCCGAGTAAAGTTCATTCATCCTAAAACCAACAACACTCTCCAAGCAAGTAATAAAAAGAAAATGTTCAGAAACAGATTATGGTCCTTCGTAGTTTGTTATCGGATTACTTAGTCAACACTTAATTCGTTTCGTAAATTAGCATAATGAATTACGTTTTAACTACTGGATGGAAACTAAAGTTGTTACCATTCAAGTACAGTTAATAAATGATAGACTTCATTCAGTTGAGACTTTACAACATGTAAAACTAAGAGTATTAAAAGTCTGATTGTAAATGGGGTGGTTAGCTTCAGATCACGTCATTCTATTTTTGAATAGTGTACAGGATAGACAAAAAGTATTTCGATCTTTGCCTGCGTACTTTCAAAAGTGATTATGAATTGATTCCTTTTTGTGCTTTCAAAAGGAATCAATTTTCGTTTGAATATTCCTTGATGTTCACATCATTTTGTTTCCATTTTTAAATTCGCTGTAAAAAATAATTGAAGAACTCGGGGCAAGAATGCTATATGCTATATGATGTGAATTTTTCATTCGGCCAGTTTCAACTTATAACAATATTACTTCTAAACTTATAGCTTATACACGTTTTGTTTTCTTTTTACACGTTTTCGTTGGTATATTTTTACCTTTTGTTCGGCTAGCAGTCATATTTTGTTGTTAAGTTTTTGTTTAATTAACTCATATTGTACTTTTATTCTAAGCTTAGATCAACGGGGCATCAACACCAATTACAAACTTTTTAATACTAATTTGAAGAACTCCAGAAATTTTTCAGTTTTAAGTATCGTTTATTACTAAAAACTAGTTTCGTCAGAGGAAAATTCTATCAAAAATGTTGGCTGTATGAAAAATGTAATGCTGTTACGAAATTCACAAAATTCATTTAGAACGATTGCTAACAATTTTCCTCAATCACCTTTTATGAGAAGCCTTATAAAAGATCAAAAACAACTGAAACCTTAAAAAGATTTTCCAACTTCGTTCGACTTTTGCATTAGTTTTAAGCATTGAACTTCAGGTCGCCTTGATAACATTACAATAGATCATAAATATTGTTTTAATTAAATGATTATTTGTTTTGCAAAAATGGCCAAAAATTATGGCCAAAAAACAGGAAAACGCGCCTTATTAGTGCCTCAAATATGACAATTGATTTTCATCCTTCTCATTGAAGTAAATATAGAATTTTGGTTATGTTTTTGAGTGTATCAAATGTGGTTTAACATCTTTTCAAACTGATAATGAAGACCTTTTTTTTTAAAGTTTTATTGTACCGTTTTAGCGTTTCTTGGAGTTGACCTTATTGGGGTTCTTCGTTCCTAATAACGCCAACGAGTCTTTTTTTTTTTTTTTGTCAAACTGCTGGAAAACATAATGAGTACTTTATATTTTCATATGGAATGATATTTTTCATATTTTTTGAGAGTTATTTGATGAATGAACAAATTTGGATCTGCATGAATCATAAATGAGCAAAATATTAGGCTCTGGAGCTTCGAATGGCAATAATTGGCGACCTTATCTTCGTATTATTTTAAATAAAGAAAAAATATCATTCAATAGTTGTTTTGCAAATGAGCACATTGTACAAGTTGAAATCGAGAGTAACCTTTTTCCGGTCTCCAAAAATTTATATTTAAGTATTTTCTTTTAACCGGAAATTTTGATTTGTTGAAGGTGGAGCAGTCGCAGTTAATTCGGTTAATCGAGGTTCTACTGTAGCTTTTTAAGTTATATCAAAAGTAACTATAAAAGTTGATGCGTTTTTGCCACTCTGTGTTATGTAGTTACAAGCGAAAGACAACAAATTCATCATTTTATTCAGAAAAAGAAGGAGTAATTCCTAACATTTTGTGGAACGTAGTATTAGAGTACTAAAACCCAGTTTTATTAAATTAGTATGCGTCTATCGTCGAAGATTCTGAAAGGAAATAGCCTACTTTAAGCTCATAAACAAACTCAAAGTTTCCCTGGAGAAAATTAATATTTTGTCATTAGAAAAGATGGAAATGAGATCCAGAGGATTAAGAAATATCCGCTTCTAAGACTTAACGGAAATTATGAGCCAAGTAATAGTTTTATGGGGCTTCTTCGTAAGAGAAACGCAATTTTCTTTAATTGATTTCAAAGAGTTATTTATTAGTCGCAAAAGATTTTAAAATTTGCAAGGAAGCGTTGCTGACGGAGTGTTTTATTGAGATTTTTTTCAAAATATTGCAAAAAACCGTCCTTGATTTAAAAAAACTATACTTTTGACTAAAGATCAAAATTAACGGTCGCCACTCGCCATTTCAAAGAGTTATTTATTAGTCGCAGAAGATTTTAAAGTTTGCAACGAAGGGTTACTGACGGAGTGTTTTATTGAGTTTCTTTTCAAAATATTGCAAAAACTCGTCCTTGATTTAAAAAAAAAAAAAATTATACTTTGGAGTAAAAATCAAAATTAACGGTCGCCACTCGCCATTTCAAAGAGTTATTTATTAGTTGCAAAAGATTTTAAAGTTTGCAAAGAAGGATTGCTGACGGTGTGTTTTATTGAGTTTATTTTTAAAGTATTGCAAAAACCCGTCCTTGTTAAAAAAAAACTATACTTTTACTCATTAATTAGTTATCTAAGCCTTTATTCAAATTGATAAGTTTTTAGGTTTTAGTAGCAATTTAATACGTTTTTTTTTTTTAATTTGGGTATTTTTTGACTTACAGAAAAAAAATAACATTATATAGTAGTAATAATTATAAATAGATAAGATAGAAATGAAAAAGGTAATAATAAAAAAGTTGCTTAATCAACTCACATTTTTTTATTTTCCTGGCTAATACATGAGATTAAATGGAGATACAACATGAATTTAACTGGAATTTGAAAAGAAAATGAATTCAATTTGTTTCAAAACAAATATAATCCAAATTGTTTTCATCCGTAAATAATCAGACAATGCTGCTACTTTTAAAAAAATAACAAGCATGAAATTGTACATCAATGCTATTCGAATGAAAATTAATTAATTTGGAAAAAATAAGTGGGCAGAGAGTGAAATTTTTCTTGTCTCTCCTGTTAAAAAAATGGATTGAACTTGTTTCGGTATAGTAAATGCCTCAAGTGTTATCTTTTTCCCAATATTGGTATATCATAAAATTATTTTTGATTTACAATACAAAAAAGAAAGTTGATTTGAAATTGATTTGTTGATTATTAAACTATGAGTGTTTTTACTTCCTTTTACAAGAAAGGAAGTATTGTATTCGCGAAAAAAATTTCACCCAAAAATCGACCTTAATTTCCATTTTTCTCACCCCCGAATGAATGTTGAGTTTTTTTTCGACCCGATCGCACGTGGTTATATGCCTAGGAACGTACAGACACCCGAAATATCCATTTTGACGATCCCCGAGTTAATTACAACGTGTTCTCTCGTGACGTCTGTATGTACGTATGTATGTGCGTATGTGTGTATGTATGTCGCATAACTCAAGAACGGAATGTCCTAGAAAATTCAAAATTGGTACGTAGACTCCGAGTGGGGTCTAGTTGTGCATCTTCTTTTTTGGTTGCATTCGTATGCTCCAAAGGGGTTTTTTTGCCCCTTTTTGGGGGGAAATTATTGTTAATTTCGATGTAAACTCAAGTGGTATGGAAATGTTCGACAGGTTCGATAGTGCAATTGTGGTTCAGTGGATAACGTTCGATAGTCGATAACAGCACAATTAGAATTTTATTCACGGACACAATCATTACACAACATAAAATATCATTTGAGTGAAGAGATGCACAAATCTTATTTCGATCTTCCTCGTTCGAGGCCAACTGTTCGAATGACAATAAAACTTACTCCAGCGCCCTCTTCAGGCAAACTTACCGAGATTTTCCACAAGTGGTGTTATAATTTGGTGGACACTTGGCGATATATCGCCAGTCTTTTTGTCGCCAAGTTCTGTCACCAACTTGGCGATTTTTTTTTTTTTTTTTTTTGGAGCAATCACGATTGTTTATTGTTCTCATTTGACCGTTTTTGGTGTCCGTGCCTTTTTCAACTTGGACCAGAAGCCTTTGCAGTACCACCGCCCACCGTCCTCTGCTGGCGGCGCGGCTGCTCCGGTTTTGAACTATCCGCTTCTCCTGGTCGGAGGCGTCCATGTCCTACACACACGCACGTTCACACACATACACTCACACACGCCTACGTGCATGCACACAGGTCTACACACACACACACAACTATGCCGCCCAGGAGGAGAGGCAGACTTGGGGGGGGGGGGGGGACAGGAGCCGTTTCTAGAAACAATAACTCCAATGAGTAGGGTCCTGTCTCAGTTCGTGATTGCGAAACATATAATTTAAATTCAGAATTCAAATTAATTTTCTTTTTTTAAATCTGGTTTCAATTTACCACTGTGTGTGATATTTAGAGAGTAAACTATTGAATGATATTAAAACTGCCAATAATGAAAAAATGACATTAAATCGGAGTAAAAGGAAGTCATGTGATGCACACGTCAGCTCGTTTTTTTTTTTTTTTTTTTTCTTTTTTTAATAAAGCAATCAAGAAAAGCAACATTTCCTTTTAAATACGCTTTGAAGCTTTTTTGCCGGTTTTCTTCCTAAAATAAAAATTAAAAACCTTTTTATCCAGAAATATATTCTTAATTGTATTAACCGTCCAGAGTTTTAAAATTACGGTTTAATTCACTTTTCCTTTCCCGGAAACGAGTTTTAGCATATTTCAATCATTACTCGCAAAAAATGTAAAGCTTTTTAACAATCGCAAGCAGATATTGTTTTAACTTACCTTCGTCATTTAATCTCATCATGAACATCGTTAATAAAAATTTCAGAGGAAGATATTTGTTTTATGCTCATGCAAGTTTAGCATTTCAAAAGCTGGGGAAAAAATTTTTCTTATTGCCTCATCATTTTTCTGCTCTGTTAATGGAACATATTTTTCTTCACAAATGTAACACAACTTTTCAAAAGTAATTTTCTGGTTCAATCCTTAATCTTACTTACGATTTGTAATATTTATGAGATGAATATAAAATGCGTAATTCCGTAAAAGTTTTATATTACATATTAATAGAGAGAACATATCGAGGTTTTAAAAAAATTACGAGCATACAAGTCCATTTCAAATGTATAAATTTTAAGAAGTGGAGTAGCACAAATTTCACGTCAATACACATATATTTCAAAGAAAAAATTTTATGTATGGCATTAATAATCTTTGTTGTAGAGAAATGTGGAGCAAAGGGAAATTGTGTGTGTGTAAAGATAGTTTCCTTTTTTATTTTTTTCAAAATAAACTAATTGACAATTTACTCTTTAAAATACACAAAGAAAAAATTGTATTTTATAATGAAAAACTTAAACATTATTTTTCATTTTTGGCAGTAACTTTGCAGTATCTTCAAAAATAAGTGGATTCTTTCTTCTTCACGGGGCAAAGGTAAAAATAAAACATTTCTGTAATTTTGATTACAGAAAACATTTTTCACTAAATGCTCGAAAAAATATACTTATGAATGCATAAATGAGCAAATGATGATACAATAAATGCATAGTTTAATTAATTAACTAATTAAAATATCAGAAAAATGAGTAAATAAAATAGCGAAAGAATAAGAAAGTAAGAGAATAAGAGAATAAATAAGTAAATATTAATAAATGAATGAATGTGCAATAAATCATCTAATACGCAAATGATTTAATTAATTAATGAAGAATTGAACGAAATGAACTATTTAACTTTGCTCCATTCACTTTTTCCGCGTTCAGTTGACATAAAATTAAACTATGTCCAATGTTAACTGAATAGGTACTGCACCGAATATTAGTAGATCTCAATTAATACTGAAAATAATCATTAAAAAATCTTTAGAATATTATAATAACAAAGAGAAGAAAAACAGTTTCGAAAGAACGAATATTTAACGATTCAAAATATGTTTGCTGATTTGGTATAGCAAAAACGTTTTTCGGGGAATTAGTTTTGTCATGTTCATTTTAATTTTATTAATTTTTGAATCAACTGATTTTTTTTTTTTTTTTTGCATTTAATTTTATTTATCTTTACTTTTTTTGAATTATTATTTAACATGTTTTATACAAATAAAATTTCGTTGTTTTTACAACTATGGGCTCTTGCATGATTTCCGCAGTATATTTCACTCAACATTTCCACACATGGAAAAAAATAACAATAAAAGTTTGGAAGCTACACAGGGCAAAATTTGACCTCTCTCTCTTTTTTTTTCTGCAGACAATAAAAGTTACCGAGTACCAAGCGGCTGTTATAAGCCGTTTGAGTTGTTCCAAAATTTAAGCCTTTAATCTACGCGTGTCAAAAAGATTGTACTCATTTTTACTTCCTTTTACAAAAAAGGAAGTATTGTATTCGCGAAAAAAATTTCACTCAAAAATCGACCTTAATTTCCATTTTGCTCACCCCCGAATGAATGTTGAGTATTTTTTCGACTCTACCACACGTGGATAACTAAGAACGTACAGACACGCGAAATATCCATTTTCATGATTCCCGAGTTAATTACAACGAGTTTTCTCGTGACGTCTGTATGTACGTACGTATGTATGTCGCATAACTCAAGAACGGTTTGTCCTAGAAAGTTGAAATTTGGTACGTAGACTCCTAGTGGGGTCTACTTGTGCACCTCCCCTTTTGGTTGCATTCGGTTGTTTCTAACGGGGTCTTTTGCCCCTTTTTTTGGGGGGGGGGGGAAATCATTGTTAATTTCGACGTGAACTCAAGTGTTGTTACAATTTGGCGGACAATTTTCGATTTATCGCCAGTCTTTTGGTCGCCAACTTGGCGACAAATTTGGCGATTTTTTATTTTTTTTTTTATCTGGTTTTAATTTGACCACTGTTGGTGATATTTAGAGAGTAAACTATTGACTCACATCAAAATTGCCAATAATGGGAAAATGACATTAAATTGGAGTAAAAGGAAGTCATCTGATGCACACATCATCTCGTTTCCCTTAGCGTACATATTTACCTGAATCAATGCATTAGCGCTCATATAAGGTCACCGTAAGCTCTTGATTTATTATATCACCGTATACTCTATTTTTGTTTTCTTTGTGGGGTACCTGAAACACGTGATCTACCTATAACTTTCATTGACTCTCAGCAATAATTGTTTTTGGAAGTGCGAGTGAACTCCATAATCTGTCCAATACATACGCGAACTGAGGCCATAAAAAATTTATTTTGCAAAATGTAGTCCACATCGATTTTTGACTTTTGTTGCTATGCACTTATCCAATCTCCTTTTCCACTCTTTAAAGCACCTTTGGAAGCCCTCAGCAGTTAGGCTCTTTAGTTGTCTCGTCCGTTTCTCGCTTTATTGAGTCCAAATCTTTCCAGTGATGTCCTCTCGTCGCATTTTGGCATTTTGGGAATAGGAACAAGTCGCAGGGTGCAAGATCTGGCGAATAAGGAGGATGATCAGGGATTGCGATTGAATCTTTCGCCAGAAACTGGTGAACAATCAATGCTGAATATGCTGGTGCATTGTCATGGTGAAGGCACATGATCTCTCAAGCTCTAATTGATTTACTGCTCCATGATTTTACAATTTCCATTTTCGAAGAACAGTAAAACAAGGACAACAGAAACTAACATACCTTGCAACATACGCGCAGCTTGGTGATCTGCCAAGCCCTGACAGCTTATTGGGCGTCAGGCAACTATCACCGACAGTTAGCGGGACTATAATCCGCATCATGGCGGCAAGATTGTATGAGTTCGCGTATTTATTGGACAGACTACATACATGCCGTTTTCCAATGGATTCGCAAAGCAACCTATGGCGCTAGGAAGCTCTTTTTGAAATCAATAAATCTTTTCTCACTTTTGTTGATTTGTTTTTGTTTTTTTTTCTTTCTTTTCGCAAAAGCTATTAACGAACGTTGTGTTAATGTTTACAGCAGAAAAACGTCTTTACTGCACATTAATGATTTCATTATTATTTTTCAAGATTTCAAAAGTTTTATTTTTATTTATTTATCAGTTTTTTTTTTTTTTTTAATACGTTTCATTTAATATTACAACTTGGCACATTTCTTACTGCATAGATAATTTGTTTTTTAATGCTCGCTTCATAAATCATGATATGACCTTTAAAATATTCCAACTTATTAGTGGTCTTTTCGAACGATATAATAAAAATATTAAAAGATAGATTACAATTTACACAAACATTAACTTTTAAAAACGCGAAGTAATACACAACAGAACGTTGAAATTCGAAAAGAGATAACAAATCTTTAAAAAATAACGAAGGGTTTTTTCAAACTTCAATCCTTGATTACAAAGATTTTAGTTTCACAAAAAATTTTTTCCCTTTGTGTGTGTATGCGTCTTTTCGACATTTTTTAAACGTTTATACACGCACCTTTAAATAATTTTCAATGAAGCTAGCAATGAAAAAAAATAAAATAGCTTCCATTTTGAATATTTCTTTGCAATTATATAAATGTTTAAAACACATGCTTTTTCGTCCAATATTAAATATATTTTGAATATTTTTTAGCAGTAATTTTAAAAAAATAATTAATTATATTCATAATAATTTGTTCTTATAATAGTCTTAAAAAAGAGAGATAGAGATAAAGAAAAAAACGTAAATGGAAAAGAAAATATGAGGCAGTGAGAAGCACAGGGATGTAAGTGCCAAAATTAAAAATTTGGAGATAACCAGTACAAATGGTAGGTGCCTCTTCTCTGTCTTGGGGTAAGAGATAGTACTAGTAGCCCTGGTAGGTGCTTTTATACAGCATAATTTAGAAAAACCTTTCAACGAAAGCCTACCTAGGACGTTATCTTTAAACGAGTTTCACTCAAAACTTGAAAATGTTCACTTACATCCCTTTGCTTCTCACTGCCTCATGTAATTTAATTAACGATTTTAATTTAGAGTGCGGCGCCTGTAGATAATAACATCAGTGTAAAAAGAATCAAAATAGAAAATCTAGGTAAGAAAAGTTACACAAAAGCTGCTACTGTAATTGCACATTTAAATGTCTTAATGTTTCTTTTATCACAATCCTACTTTTTTTCTGCTCAAATATATATATTATTTAATGTTTAATTCTATTTTCGGTAAAAAAAACATATTAATAACGCTTTTTCAAGCAGGTTTCATTTTTTCTTTTTTGTATAAATGCTAAAAGTAATACAATATTTTTAACTAAAGAGATTTAAAAAAGAAATTTAAGAAATTTAGTTTAAACTACGCTAATTAACGAATATGTGTTCTAAAACAGCATCAACTAGTTAACTCTTTCAATTAAGAGTAAATGCGTTAAATAACTTCTTAAGAGTTAGTTTTGTCTTAATTAAATGGAAAGAAAATTTTATTTGTAAAATAGTAGCATTTTAAAGTTTAAGAATAAAAATAAAATTCGATTAAAAATGAAAAATGACATACCGCTACTTTAAAAAAAATGGTCTTTTAGTTCCCAAGCGAAAAAAAGAATATCGAATCAGAAATGAAATAAACGTTTCACAAGTTTTTAAGGGGGGAAAATACCATCTCCCCGTGAAAGAAAATAAAGGAATTTTTTTTTTTTTCGCTCAGCAGATTGAGTATTTGTTCATAGATTTTATTGTCTCCAAAAGTTTTTTCTTTTTTTTCGCTTGTCTATAGTAAATAAGCTCTACAATAGTGCTGAATTTAAATAAACATATTAATCTGTACAATTTTGCTGCTTCAAAAAATTCCTTCACTCAAAGTGTTTGTTTCTTCATGTTTTATTTTCTTATATATATTTCTAACATTACACAGAGGATAATATTTAACTAGTTAATAAAATTGAATGCGTTAACGCAAAATTCACTTTTTTTATACTTGTAAATTATTTTAATTTGTATAGTTGAAAATCGCAGTTATAAATCATAAATAACTATGTATGTTATTATTGTTATTGCGTGTTTTTGTGCTAAAATTGAGGCTAGCACACTGATCTCAGATTACCATACCAAGTTCTAATAAAGATAAACGCCGGAAATCAAAATGTACTGTTTCGAAAAAGTTTTATTCATCAGATTTTGGCAATTTTACGTGCCCTAATTCACAAATTTCTCCGAAATCCTGTTTTTTTTTTCCTAGTTTCGAGCTTCAATTTAAATGGGAGAAAAACTTATTGTGAATGAAATTCGTAAAAAAAAACACTGTTATTACGAAAGTCATTCTCAAACGGGCGCATCTTTAACTTATTTAATTCGATAACATCAAAAAAAGTTGATGATGTGTAATGTTTTGTTCACATTAAAAAGGAAATCAAAAAGAAATGAAAATCGCTTTTAAATTGTAAGAGCAATAAAAGTGTTTTTAAAAAAGCCGATTGATTTTGTAAGGAAAAGTAATACCACAACATGCGTTAGGGAATCAGAGCCAGAAAAAGTGGAAAGTTCCAAGTAAGAATGATATTTTTAAATTTGGGAAAAATAAATAAATTAAAACATCTATGGAAAATAAATCAATTAAAATTGATATTACAAGGAGGGGACGGTTACATATGCATCTTGAGCTAACTACACATAAAATACGTTCTTAATTTATATTTGTATTTTAATGCAGAAGGTGATAAAAGCTAAAGTCCCGGATCCAAAAGGGCTCTTATTTAACAACTCTTCGGAAAAGACTTGATATTTCACCAGAGCAGTCGTGCGGCCATGAGAATTTGTTTAGTTAAGAAGAAAAAATAGTTCGAAAATGTGCCGATAGATTGCGCTGTCAAGACGAACACGGAAATGTTGTTTATCAAAAGGCTACAATATATTTCAAAGGTTAATGAACAATTAGTATAGCGAAGAAGTGACAGGAGAGAACGGTGAGCTTAATGAAACAAGTGCCTTATGGATGAATTTAGCAGTTTATTGGCTCTCTCAGCTTCAATAAGATGACATCTGCCTCCAGCTCAGTTACTCACTATTCCGGATTGAGGAGTTCTGATAAGAAATGCAGTCTCTCGATGTGATAACTGTGCTGTCTGGTATATTGCACGTGCCTTATGAGGTGGTAACTTACTACTTAATACCAAGCTTTGCCTTCAATTCACGAGTCGAACCGCACCATGTTGCGACCACTCGCTGGAGAGATAAATTCACTTTATCTACCAGCTTGTTGGCAATCTCAGATTCAATGAGATGACACCTGTCTCCAGCTTGGTTATTCATTATTCCAGACTGAAGAGTTCTAATAAAAACGAAACTGCAGTCTTTGGATGTGATAACTGGACTATCTGGTATATCGCTTGTAGTTCTGGGCCTTAGCCCTTAGGGGCGGCAACGTTAGGGGCCTTAGCGGCCCACCGGCTTAGGGGCCGTGACTTACTGCTAAACGTATTAATTGTTCGATATGCCCTCCACCTTGTTCCGCTACTAACATAGCTTTTTTTCAGCTATGTTATAGATAGTAATCTCCAATATTTATGACCCTTATGACTTCAAAGTAACTATGGATGACAAACATTCAACGAAAACTAACATATTGTTGAACGCAAAGGAGGTGTATTGCCACTTTCGGACCAATCTGTTCGTTTAATGAAAGGAATTTCTTCCAATTGGAAGATGGAAATTAAGGATGCTGTTTTTTCTTTACCAGGTAAATGAAAACCCATTAAGGATGCTGTTCAGCTAAATGAAAATCCAATCAGTATTCCACTCCCAGGAAATGTGAATGCTTCGGAACTCGTTTAAACAGGACAATAAAAATTCCACTTATTCGAAATGAAATGAGTTTGCGATGGACTTTAAAACTTCTTTGATAGATCAAGAAAAATAATTCCCTTGAGAACCGTTTTTTGTTGAGAAAGAAAGTACTTTAAGTTCAGCTAAGGTATTGTACAAATAGTTAAGGTGTTCTATAAATCTTTTGTTCGTAAGAAATGCACCCGTAAATAAAGATGTCATACTCATTACCGCGCGATTCGGGTTTTCATTTAGTCGACAGTTAAGAAAATTTAGATAGTAAAGAATAAAAAACTCATACATTGTAAAAGAAATTCTAAGACCTTACTAGTAACTTCCATGGAACGTTTCGGGATTTCACCGGTTTTCACCAATTTCTTGCGAAAATATTTTTTACAGTGTACACTGAGAAAAAGTTTTTAAAAATGAGTACATTAATGCTTTCAAATTTTCTTGAAACCTTTTGTTTCATATATGAGTACCCATGTTTCCAAATAGTGCACTGAATTATTTCATTGTCAAAAATGAGTACATAATTCGGTTAATACTCAATTTTAAATTTATTACATATTCTAAAATGCACACAAATACCTCAAAAATGAGCACTTATTTATTCGAGTATTTGAATGTTTCAAATTTGAGTACACATAGCCGGAGTCATTTTGACTCTGCGATATGTTTAAATTTGAGTACTTTTCCGTCATTTTTGAAATTGTGGTTTTTAGAGTGTAGCAAGTCTGCTTTCGAGGACCTCCATGGCCGAGTGGCCATGCGGACCTGCGCACAGTACACGAGGTCATGGGTTCGATTCCCACCGGTTTCTTGGATGATATTTCTTTTCTTTGTGCTGTTTTAAAATAAATCTGTTAAATATTTCCCGCTTCGCGTCTTGCAAGTTAATGAACAAAAATTCTTAAAATATATCGTTGTTCTGTGTTCTCTTAGGCAAAAACCGCTTAAAACGCAGCCCTCCTTATATTGAGTATTCGAATGCTTCCGTATAAAATTTGAAGTCCGAAAGAAATTTGTTTCTAATTCGCAATTCGAGAGCTTGAATTCGCTATCTCGTGAAGTATTTTTAAGAAAATATTCTTAAGAAACTACCTAAGAAATAGACACATTCCGTCCTACTTTTTCCTTTTCTAGTAAAACATACTCTTCAAACCATTTTCGCTGTAACGTAATTCAAAAAGAAATAGAAAAGACAAAACCCCATTAACACGATGGCAAGTTACTGGCATTCACGAAGCTTAAAAGCTGGTTATAAATAACAACTTCTATATTTGTCATACCTCTTTCAGTCGCCATCAGCAGCATCTCCTGTTAGTTTACTATAACGCTGTATTTCATGTATTTCTGCTTTAGCCCTGGCTATTGGGCGGTAATTTACTGAATATATAACGGGGTTGTTTCCTTCAGTCAAAAGTAGTACTTTTAGTCATTGAAATGGCTAGAATGAGCAAAAAAAAAAAAATAACATGGACCCAGAAAATACTTTTATTTTCCCAACAATTTTTTTCTTTTTAATTATTTTTTTAAAAGGTCCGATTTTTCGAACAAGGTGGTCTTGATGACGTTACAAATGATGCACTTTGTCGCATCTTTCTACTACTTTTCCCCGTAATGATAATCAAGCAGCGAGTTAAAATTGCACTCTACGCTTGCTATCCAACACATCGTTGCCAATACACGTGAGTAACGATGCGAATTAAATATTTTGCTCTGTGAATGGCAACACTGAATGTCATTTCATCATTTGTGATGTCATCGGCAGAAGCCGTAAACAATGAAAGCGTTCCGATTTAAGTATTTTTTTTTTTGAACATTAAACGTAAACAAATTTATCAAAAGTGGTCAGATCCTATGTTTTTAAACATGCTCTTTCAGAAAAAAATACTTTTAAAATTTTGGAAACGACCCCATTGCGGATAGCATAAATCTCCAGCAAAACACCGTATTAAGATTAAGATTACTGAAACCTGTTTCAAAATTGCAGAAAACTCCTAATGCAGTGCAACAACAATGAAATAAAGTGAAATAGTAAGTTTTAACCGCGCGTTATAATTTCGTATTTTCACTGGCAATTTGCCTTGCTCTCCTGTTCTTAACGACAGCTAAAATCCACGTGAGAATGTCCTTTTAAGCTTTTATTGACAATCCGCAACAGAGAAGAAACTTTAAAAAGAGCTCCCCCCCCCCAGCTTGTGATCAGGGGATTAGATTCATTCTCAATACAAATACAATCATCCGCGGCGTAACCTTGAGACACTATTTCTTTATTTTAAATTTCTCCACTCATATTTCAATAGTTTTTTTTATTTGTTGGTGTAAAACAGCAGAAAAACTCCTAACATTTTGTATAGTTAACCAAAGTTAAGTATTAATTATTATTAAATTCATTTAAAATTAACTATTAGCCTGGTTTAAAGTTATCCTCAATTTAGGGTCACCCTTTGAGCCACGTTAAAAGTATGATGCAGAATTAATTATTTTATTAAAAGCAGTGCATATTAAAAGCAGTAAAAATAATTATTTTAATAAAAGTTGTGTTATTTTAAAGTAGCAAAATTAATTATTTTAATAAAAGCTCTGCAACTGTCAAGCAGAAAAAAAAAATTTTTAATAAAAGCCGTGCCATTTAAAAGCAGAAAAATTGATTATTTTAATAAAAGCAGTGCAAATTTTAAAGCATCAAAATTAATTATTTTAATTAAAGCAGTGCAATTGTAAAGCATCAAAGTATTATTATTGTTATTATTATTTTATATATTTGAAATCTCCTCTTTGTTACTTTACAAAATTTCAAGGTTTCTATCGTTTATGATATTTCTATAAATTGTTACAATGTTAGAAGAGCATTTTTACCAATTTAAAAAATAGCTTCCAAACAGTCTCTTTAGAATTATTGAAAGGTATAAGGAGCTATGTATAATATTGCCAACTTTAAAAAAAAAAAAAAATGATGTGTGGAAAACTTACTTCATAACCTAAACTGGATACAACAGCACTGAACCTTCTCGGTTTTTTTTTTCTTTTAATTTTAAATCACATATAGTAGAACGCCAAAAATTTATATAGTATTGTTACAAATTCTGTAAATAGTAATTATTGTAGTAACGTAGCCTGTAAATAGTTTCCCGTAATGAATATACAACCCCTATAAATTCGGCTAAAGTATACGACCCCCTATTTCTTTTTTTTTTGTTCATTGATAAAATTTGATAACGGTCTACTATTTTCCAGAAGCGTTTGGAATCTTGTGAAATATTTGAGAGATTTCTTTCGATGTTTATAAAAGCGTCCCGCGTGATAAAAAGTTAATTTCGATTGAGAATTCGAACTGAGAGCGTATTTGCTCTGTTTATTGCGAGGCATTTCGCAGTGTTGTTTTTCGTATTTGGGAGTAAATACGTGTGTAACCGTTGAGTTTACGGTGTGGTGTGATATTTGCTTAATTGCTGATGATTAATTTAGCAGTTGTTGACGATCTTTCCTGTACATAGTGTAAATAACTTCTCTGTGTTTTTAATCAAGAACTGTGTCGTCCTTTTCAAGAAAGTTGGGAGTCTCGCCGGATCCGTTACAGTATAATTGGGATCGTGGGTAGTTCGCATTTTCGAATTGTTTGGATTCAAAAATGACCAAGAAAATTGCGTTTAGGAAAACAGTATGCCATTTAATCAAATAAAGTGGTTATACAATATGCATGAACATAACACACTGTACAATGCAGTTGCACATATTGTAATTATATTTTCGAACAATTATTTCACTCCCAATGTTTGCTGAACATAAGGGAAAATATGTACAGTACTGTATGTACTCGTTGAAGAACTATTATAAGGTAATTAAAAATTATAAAGAAAGAAAATTGGGAGAACTTTCGGAAATTACGACATCTCGCAAGTTGAATTACTTACTGTAAGGAAACTTTAACTCATTTTGAAATGTCTCTGGGTTTTGACTGAGAAAGTTTTAAAATGTGCGTTCGAATTTTTGACGTTATGAATTATTGAAATTCGGATTTTCGAGCGTGCTAAAGGATTTGAAGTAGCGCAAAGTTAACCATGTTTAAACTTGAATGATTATCCGAAAGACTACTTATTGTTATTTATTTACGATCAATGTTTTTTAATATATATAAAATTTGTTTTAAGAGATGGAAAACACTTCTCGAAAAAACATGGAAGTAAAGTAAAATCTACATTAGTATACTGAAAATAAAAAATCGGAATTTAAAAGAAGACACATTTCATTAGAAACTCAGTGCAACTGAAAAACATTACAACAATGCAAAAATTATACAAACCTCACCCACATGGTATTAATAAATACCTTTGTGCTGAACAGTAAAGAAAGACAAAACAACGTTAGAAGAAGCACAAATTTGTAAATTACAGCAGACACGTGGTTCGGCGTTAAAGGGAACGCCTTTTTCAATGCAAAAAAAAAAAAAAGAGCTTCGGATGTCTTTTCATCCATAAGTGCATTGAAAAAGGCGTTCCCTGTAACGCCGAAACACGTGTCTGCTGTAATTTACAAATTTGTGCTTCTTCTAACGTTGTTTTGTCTTTCTTTACTCACCCACATGTTTCGAGGCTGCAAAAGGCCTATTTTTACAATGCCAAAAATGGCACGAATTTTCATCCGTACAATATTTTTTCTTTTAAGCATTTAAAAAAGGGCTGTTAGAAGTCTCGAAATTAATGCGATGCTTATTGCTATTTTCCTAATTTTATTTAACACTGGTAATTTTTTTTTCCTTTTTCTCACAAAGGTAAACATTTTATTTACATTTAATGAAAACGTTATGTGTTTGAAGAACATTTATGGTGAAACTAAAAGGCACACAGTTTCGTGTTTGATATTCTTTTCCGTAAAATTTATTAGACACATAGTGCCGGTATGTTTTTCCGTAAAATCAAATCCACTATAACAGAATTTGTTTATGAAGGGTTCAAGATTTGATATTTAATTTCGACTGCTAGAAAAGGGCATTAGATTTACAAAAGATTTACACAAACAAGATTTACAATTAATTTATGCTGTTTTCATGCCATTTTGATTTCTGAACATGTGAATATATAAGGGTATTGCAGGGGTTTTTTTTTCAAGGCCTGAAAATATTCCTCGACATTCTGAGTGAAGTGATCAATTCCATAGAAAAAAACTTTCTAATTTTTTCCAGATGGAAAATAGGAGGGATAGAAAAGTTGGGAACTATTTTGATTTTTTAACAGTTAGAATGTTTGACACATTGAATTTAAAATTTTGTTTTAAAAACATACAAATGTAACTTTCTTTCCTTCGAATTTAAATTACCTTTTCTCCCCTTTTTCTCCAATCCTAAATTTTTATTTAAGTTATAAAGCGTGAAAATCCGCTTGTAGGGGCGTCAATTTTTTTTTCTATGTTTATACACTCACACACACACACATATTTACAAATGTGTGTAATAAAAATGTGATATTATTGCCCTTTCATTTTTAATCGAATTATTCATTGCCAAAAGAGAAAAATAGGATGCATTTTGATTAATTCTAGAATGCATATATAGAATATATCTTTAACTTCCACAGTTCCGGCATCACGTATAGGACACATTAACAAAAAATGCCGCAAGGTAAATGAAATTTGTCAATGTTGGATAGCATTAGTTAAATTTCTTGTTAGTAGACGACAATACTAAAAAAAGGTATCTCATTGACAGACTTGTATTCATAGTTTGTTGACAGTCAAATGAAAATAGTCTTTTCTGAAGGAAAAAATAATATATATTCAAGTGCATCGGCAAGTATCCCTATTTTTAGTTACCTTTATATTAGAAAATTATTAATCATTCCGATGAGTTCCTTAAATATTGTATTTTATAATGTAAGATTATCCATCACGCACTCAAACCTAGCTTCTAATGTTCTAGAACACCATTATTTTAGTACCACTCTTTTAGGAGAAAATTAATTTTCTCAAAATTAAATTTTTCGATAATTTTTTGAACATTTACTGTATTTTTCTATAGTAGAATCAATTAATACAAAAAAAATTTAAATTTATCACTCAAAGTTGGTTTTGGGTTTGAGAAATTCAACTGTAAATACAGTCAAGCACCGTTTACACCTTTTTGAAGATACTTTATGAAAAAAAGGGTATAAAGGGAAAAACGTATAATAGGTGTACGTTAATAGGTCTGCAATTACCAATTTAAGAACGTATAAATGATAAAAATGTTTTAAAGAGAAACGGTGCTTCACTGTATTGTATACAAAACACAGTGAAATCCCGTTACGACGAATTTAAAAATGTTTTAAAGAGAAACGGTGCTTCACTGTATTGTATACAAAACACAGTGAAATCCCGTTACGACGAATTTAAAAATGTTTTAAAGAGAAACGGTGCTTCACTGTATTGTATACAAAACACAGTGAAATCCCGTTACGACGAATTTAAAAATGTTTGAAAGAGAAACGGTGCTTCACTGTATTGTATACAAAACACAGTGAAATCCCGTTACGACGAATTTAAAAATGTTTTAAAGAGAAACGGTGCTTCACTGTATTGTATACAAAACACAGTGAAATCCCGTTACGACGAATTTAAAGCGACCGAAGATTTTGCTCCTTGTAACGAAAGTTTCGTTGTAATTGAATTCATGCATGTAATAAGAATACAATCGGGACAAACAATGTATTTCATTGAAACGGACATTTCGTTGCATTGGAATTCGTTGTAACGGGGTTCCACTCTACAGTTATCTTAAAAGTTCCCACTTACCGACGAGAATAAGATAGGATCCCACAAACACGTGCGTTGAGGATGGAAAAAGGTAAGGATAACGCGAAGAGCTCACATCTTGATCCAAATTGGGAGAAATACCCCCCAAGATCGTCGATCCATTGTCATCCATTCTCGGGGCAGCATATAGAACGGCAGATAAGAGGTATCCTTCCGGTGTTCTTTTGTTCGTTGCGGGAAGAACTTGTGGCCTCCGCGAAAACGGAGGAAGTGATGAGCGGTCCCTCCTCAGATCGGACTACTTAACTCTGCCAGCGGAAGGGTTGCCAAGTATCCCTCTTTTGGCGCCAATAATTACGAGGGAGAGATGCACGGGGGATATTGAACTTTTACGTAATATGAACTTTTATCCTGTTACTCATGTGACAGTTATTGTGAATAATTCATTTGTGTAAGAGAAAAATTCAATCAATAAATTCGCCTCAAAATTTTGGATGAACTGAATTTAAGCACAAGAGGAGGGGCGCTGTTCACAAATTATGTCATGTTTTGAAGAAAAGGGGGGGGGGGGTGCTTAGGAAAGTGTTACACTTTGTCGTAAGGGGGAGAGAATGGGTAAAAAGAAGTGTGACACCTCGCATTTTTTCGTAAATGTTTATGAAAGTAAGCGTGACATTTGATAAAGAGGGGCGGGGGTCAAATATATTGAAAAAAGGGTGACATTGTGGACAGCCCCTAAGTGCCCTTAATCAATGATGTTCCTATCACGGGCGTCATATGGGGCGGTAATTTGTGATGACCCCTTCCCTTCAAATAAAAAAGCTTTTAATATTTTATGTGAAAATGAAGTTCATGCAATTTTTAAAAACAAATTTTATTTCTGCAACCGAAGTTTATATGAAAACACAAGCATAAATCTACTTCAGAGCCGGAAGGTCGTAAATCACATCATGATAATTTTACAGGAGAAAGGAAAACGTTTTTTCTGGCTCTTGCGAAGGATGGGACGCATGCTCTTTTAACCCACCTAAAAGATTGAAAAGGTTTTTTTTTAATTTTATTTTTTATTTTTTTTTAAAGAATTACGTTCGCATGGCTCGATGCGGAGTAGGCTTTTACATACAATGCCTTAATAAACGGAAAATCGCATTTTTTAGACTTAAGGGGTCTAAGGACACTTAACCTTAAAAATTTTCGACTTTCTAGAAAATAATATATGAGGCAGTGAGAAGCAAAGGGATGTAAGTAGCAAAATTAAAAATTTGAAGACAACCAGTACAAATGGCAAGTGAACCCCTCCTCTATCTTGGGGAAAGAGATGGTACTAGTAGCCCTGGTAGTTGCTGATATACAGCATGATCTTTACTAATAATAAAGCTGAAAGTCTCTTTGTCCGGAGGATGTCTGGATGTCTGGATGTCTGTAGGATATCTGTAGGATGTCTGTGACGCGCATAGCGCCTAGACCGTTCTGCCGATTTGCATGAAATTTGGCACAAAGGTAGTATGTAGCATGGGGGTGTGCACCTCGAAGCGATTTTTCGAAAATTCGATTTTGTTCTTTTTCTATTCCAATTTTAAGAAAAAAATTTCTATTCCAATTTTAAGAAAAAAATATCATAAGATGGACGAATAAATTACGAAATTATCATAACGTGGAACCGTAACATGGGCACAAGCCAATTGGCGAGATACGAAATGATCATAACGTGGAACCGTAACGTGGGCACAAGCCAATTGGCGAGAAAATTCACTACACATCATTTGTAAATATACAGGCGAATCAAAAGACCTTTTAATTTGCTATTACGGGCGAAGCCGTGCGGGTAGCATTTAAGCATACGTTACTCGAGTTTGGACATGTGAATAACACGCGCTCTTCATTGGTCGAATCGTCTGTCAATCAATTGCCTTTCGCTCCACCGCCGCTGAAACGCGCGCCATGTTGTTCTGAGATGGCCGATACGGATTCGCTCTCGTTCTCCATGAAAATAAAAAGCGAACATCTATCTACCAGCTAAGTTTCACAATATTATTGTAGAAAATGATGAAAATTTCTTAATAACAAGCAACGTCACGTCCACGGTGGACATAGATACTTGAGTCCAATAATTTGGAAAGAAAACAAATACTAAGTGGAACACGAGAAATTCATGCCCATCTGGTCAAAAGTTCGTTTGCTGGTAATTTTTTTTTTTTTTTTTTTTTTGCCTTCTTCCTTTTTTTAAAATACTTAATATAACTTTCAATACCTTGATTTTTTTTCAAAGATTTTTTTAAACATGTTATGAACTTTTAAATCAAATTGTGCAGCTACGTTTTTTATAGATTTGTAATGTTAATAAATGATTGAAAAACAATTATTTATGACTAATTTATACATACATATATATATATATATATATATATATATATCCTTATATATTATTTCTGTAGCCTGATTTTGGTTTCTACGCCAGATTTTCCTCAATTCTTGATCGATTTCTTTGATTTACGTCTTATTTTAAAGCTTATGGTGCTGGCTACTGACGAAAAATAGACCCACGGTCTAAAAATTGTTTTTTTCAGCCGAAAAACCTGTTTTAAAGAACCAGAATGAGGTTTTCGGTTAAACTTATAACTTTAATTTGCGCTATGACCGACAGAGCTGAATAGCTTGATCGGCAGAGCGTTCTCTTCGTAACCAGGAGAATGCGCGTTCGGGCCCACGTCCGGACAATCTGCAACAAAAAATTAGAGCAATATCGCGCATTACATGAACACTTAATTAAGTGAATAACGACTATGAAGGAATAGAATAAATGAGAAGAATACGGTCCTTGCTGGTATGGAAACTTGGAGTGACTTTGTGCTAAATTACTTCGGAATTGTACGTTTTTTTTTCTTTTTAAACTTTGGCTCTGGTAAGAAAATTAAAGCATAATGTAAGCGAAAATATAAGTAACAGGTTTAAGATTTCAGACTACAATAGAATTGTTTTTTGTTCAGAAAAAAAATAATAAATCGTATATTAAAATATATATTCTTCTAATGAGTTTTTGACTCTTTGTACAAATAAAAAAATTACTACCTCAAATTGAAGGGTAAAATATATATTTTTTCTTCTTTTTGCAAAAAAACAAATAGCTTATCACAATTTTACTACATTCGAAAAGCTACGCTTAAAAAAAGAGCATAGTTCAATTTATTTTGTATTTTAACCGTTCTATTAAATGATGAACACGTGCTGCCATCTAAGTCATAACGGTTCAAGCAGCCTGCGGTAAAAAATTGTAAAAATTTTCAAGAATAAAAAAATGTTTCTTCAATATCTTATCTTATATATTATTCCCTTCTCATTTTAAAACTTATCAGGCTGGCTAATGAAGAAAAATAGACTTACGGTCGAAAAATCAAGTTTTCGAAAACGCCCCTTGCTGTTTCAAAACCTTGATGCTGCCTGTAGTTCTTATGCATTTTTTAAAAGCAAAGTTCTAATGCAGTTTTCCATTTTTTACGTCGCTTTCGGCAAAAAAAAAAAAAAAATAGCCTGTGTGTGCGTTCATATTTTAATAAACCTTAAAAGCACTGGACTTAGTTGTTCGGTTAAATTGATAAGTTTTTTTCGGTAGAGCGTTCGGCTATAAACTATTCGAACTTTGGGCAAGTTTGGGCTGTCCGAAAGAATATCAAATTTATATTAGTATTACGCATTACATGTACTCATAACATACAAACGTAATAAAATAAATGCAGTGGGATTGCTACTTGGTGTTTCGACTCCTTTATGCAGGCTACAGTTATCATTCGGATAAGTTGACTGTTAATCGAAGAGTGTTCTTCCTTTTTTTAAGCTTTGACTACATCTAGACCACTCAGCATAATGTAAGCATAAAAAAGTATTAGATTTACCAAAAGGAAATCTTTTTTGTGCAGAAAAACATTTTCATTGTATGCTGAAATGTAGATGTTTCTAATAGCAGTGTTCGACCTTTTGTACAAATGAAAAAATAGTACGCCAAATTAAAACTACGAGTTTCACCCAGTAAACCTTTAATTTTTAACCGACTTCAAAAAGGAGGCGGTTATCAGTTCATACCGTATGTATGTTTTTTCTTTTTTTTGTTTGTCCACTCATAGCGTCTCACCTAGGGAACCGATTTTGATGATTCTTTTTTTAATGGATAGGGGATCGCTCAACTTAGGTCCCATTACTTTGTTTGACCATATTTGTTCTTTAGAAAAAAGTTATGGGCAAAAAACAGTAAATTTCCCTATTAAATGATTAAAATGATATTGTAGCGAAGTTCGCACTTTTCATTCGTGGATAACGGTGGCTCAATGGTAGAATTCTCGCCTTCCACACGAGCGACCCGGGTTCAAATCCCGACTAGGACACAGTGAATTTTACTAAAATTTCGTTTCTACTGTTTCCCGTATTTTCTCGAATGTTCTATTAATTTCTGTATCTTTTCAAGCCTGGAAAGTTCCAGCACTTTCTCAAGTTGTATATAAGGAGATGTAACGTTCATTCGTGGTTCTGAATAAAGGTCTCGAGTTGAGACTAACGAATATTCGCTTCATTTGGCTTTCACATTGTCTTCGCTATCTCCATCTACGTGACAATATGAAACTCATTGTTATAAAAGTTTGGTGCCATATAACATTAATAGTAATTGTAATAATAATTTTGAATAAAGGCTTTTCTAAAGCAATACAGTGATATAGAGCCGAACTTCTTACTAGGTAACTTCTTACTTTTACTGAAATATCTACATTTACACTAAAAAGAATGAAATAAAAAAAATTTTGAAAAAAAAAAAAAAAATAGAACCGACTTCAAAATTGCTCTAAAAAGTGAAAAATAATTTTATTCTTTAAACATCATCGATAATGCTTTTAAACATAATTTTTGAAGTTGGCGCAAAAACGATAGATAAAATCATTCACAGTCATAACTCAACGACAACTATAAATTTAACCAGGCCCAGTTTCTTCACTATCACATAAATTATGCATTGATGACAACATATTTGAATAACGATATAAATGTTTCGTTCGTAACTTTGGATGCTTTTCTGAAAAAAATATGAACGAAGCATGGTTACACTGGATTTTACGTTTTGTTTTTGCGGCAACTTCAAAAATTATGTTTAAAAGCATTATCGATGGTTTTAAAGAATAAAATTATTTTTCACTTTTTAGAGCAATTTTGAAGTCAGTTCTATTTTTTTTTTTTCAAAATTTTTTTATTTATTCACGCGAATACGATATAAAGCATTAAAATTATTATCAACTTCATTAGCAAGAAATCATTTTCTACTCCTCTGCTTTCTGCTGAAAAAAAAAACATTTTGTCCACGTTCGAAAAATTACACTTAAAAAACGGACGCAGTTCAACTGGTTTTGGTTTTGAATTTTAAGTGTTCGATTAAAAGAGAAATATGTGCGGGCATTTAAGCCGTAACTGTTAAAGCAACCTTCTATGTGAAATAGTTCAATATTCAAAGATAAAAACACTTTTTTTCAATCTAATTTATTACTTCTCTAGAATGTTCGTTTCAATCGCTACGTGAGATCTTCGTCATTCTTTAATCAAATTCCATGCTTTTCGAATAATTTTAAATCGTATCATGCTGGTTAATGACAAAACATAGAAGCATGATCTTATTATTATTATTATTATTATTATTATTATTATTATTGGCAAAAAGCTTTTTTGCCGATTTTTACTACACATTCCTTCAATGAATAGCTTTCGAAAAGGAAGGCGCAATTGCTAGGTTTGTTGGGGTGTCGGGCTGTTACTCAGAATGGTGCCAATTCGAATCCGTGCCAATAAATATCTCTTTAATATTTCTTTTTTTTCCCGTCAGATGCTCACATGGGCAGGACTCTGTTTGCCACAACCTGTTTTTCTACATGCACAATTATTGCTTTTTCACGAGTCACTACTCAGCCACACTTTTAATGATATTTATGTTTGAATTGAAAATATGTACTACCAAAAGGTGAGCGATGATCAAATTATCACAACGTTGTATTTAACGAGGTTTTGTTACTGATGTCTTTAAATTACATGCCTTCTCTTCTACGCTTACTTTTTTTTTCGGTTCTTCTTCATAATGTTCTTCCTTTGAAATTCTTAAAGAGCGAAATACCTTATGAAACGATTCAAAGCACAGTGCGGAGTTCCGCACGGGTCGACTAGTATATATATATTTCAAAGTAAATTTTGATTAATTAAACTGTTAAACTACAGAGTGATGTATTCCAGAATGTATTAGTACAAAACTTGCCATTGGTGTTAAAATATTTTAAATTATTGTTGAATCAATCAATTGCAAAATGTTTTAATTGGCAAAGGGGAAACACAGCCAAACATCAAAATTACGTATAAAATTTCTTATAAAATGCAATTAAAACAGAAAAAGGAGTTATTTTTTATGTTTTAGCCATTGTGGCTATTTTTTGCTTATGCTTGACTGAAAAAAAATGTTCCTATGAAAATAATTACCATGATAATAATAATAGCTGTAGCTTTTTGTTTTAAATCCTTCTTCAGAGAGATTAATTTTCGTTAGGATGGTTACAAGTTATCTGTGGTTGCGTGCCTTTTTTTGTTCAAAGCTTAACTAAACCAGAATTTACTTTAAAAAACGTGTTCATTTGTGTCAAATCACATGATTTCAGAAAACACATACCCAAGGGCGGTTACTAACTACCTTTTTTTTGGGGGGGGGGGAGTAGATGATGATGCTGACAAATTTTTAGAGTTTTGACCACAAATTTTTTTTGAAACTGCTTAGGTGTCAGTAAAAAGCACCAAATCAGCTAGCAATAAGGCACGAAATAACTTTACGAATGAATTTTATGAACAATTAAATAAAAAAGTTTCAACCTTTACAACTTAATATAATTCATGAATTGAGTCAATTATTGTAATTGCTTACACTTTATTCATAAAATATTTCAACACAAGGGATGGATAGTATTGTGGTCAATGGGGGGGGGGGGGCATTTCCTATGGCCCCCTCCTGTTGCCGCCCCCTCGGATACAAAACGCGGATACACACAAGTCCCTACTAACACACAATGATGATACAATTCTAGCTTTAAATCAGCGTTAAAGTATGTGACAGCGTGGAACAGAAATTAAGTATACTATAAAGGATATGTCTAGCAAACTATTCCACATAACTTTTCTCAGCTATTTTGCAGGCCTTTAAATCGTCGTCTTTTTAATGCCTCTTTTTAAGTTTGCTTCTAGTTATAGTATCACTCGAGTTTCAGTTGATATAACGATTCGTAGTAACGTTGGAAAACAATTATAATAAGATTATTTTCTAGCAAATTTCACCTTAGCAATGATTGAACAATAAGATAACAATGAATATTCTTAATGATCCAATCCATGCGTAAAACAAAACGCCACTTATGCATAAAATTCATTAAAGAAAAAGGTAATGAAGAAGCATACTCGAATCGCAAGCAACAGAAATCCACAATGTAAACAACAAAATAGGTGCCACTCAAACATAACCTTCTTTTTAAAATCAGAACAAAATTGCGGCCACTATGCTTTTGAGAAACATAAAAAGATAGCAAAACAATTTATTGCTCAAAAATGAAAAATAAACAACAGAAACACGATGTTTACATTCGGACTTAACGTTCTCGCATCACTTCCAGCGAAAGGCGATTGATTGACAGACGATTCGACCAATGAAGAGCGCGTGTTCTTCACATGTCTAAATTCGAGTACCGTATGCTTAAATGCGTGCGGGTACCACTAGTTTAGAATAAAAATTCAATGAAAGCCTACCTAGGATGTTATCTTTAAACACGTTTTACTCAAAACTTGAAAATGTCCACTTATATCCCTTTGCTTCTCACTGCATCATATGTTATGCATAATGTAATTCTAAACAATTTGAAACCTTATTTATTACTATAAGCAAAAAACTTCTCATCGTAAAAATGCGTAAACTTTTCCCATAGAGATTTTTGTTAACAGCAGCCAGGTGCCGGTTTCTCTTTTTACGTGCATTATATCTCAGAAAGTTTCTTATATATTGCCATAAAACGTTTAATGCATGTTTATCTGGTTCCGTTTTATAAACTGAACCTAAATTATTTATTTTCTTAAAATTATTTGTTTATGTTTTTGAAATTTTATAAGTTAATATCAAAATGTTCAAAAAATTTTTTGGGAAAATATTTTTTTTTATATTAACTTTTATTTTTAGTTACAATTTAAGTTCAGATCATTAAAATAAACCAGACAAACATGCATGCAAAATTTTACGGAAATATATAAGAAACTTTTTGAGTATCACGCACCCTAAACGAGAAACCGGCACCATAGAAAAAGAGGCTTAACCAGCTGTTGTTAACGTAATTCTCTATGGGGAAAGTTTACGCATTTTTACGATAATTTGAAAAGTTTTCTGCGTATGGTAATAAATAAGGTATCACATTGTTCAGAATTAAAATATGCATAGCATGTATTTTTTCCGGAAAGTCAAAAATTTTGAAGTTTACACCTTTTGAAGTTACACCCTTTGGGTCCTTCTGGCTCTGAGATTCTCAGAAATTATGAACGTATTTTATGCAAAATTTGCTTTAGACGCATATACGACCCTCCCCGCAATATTATGCTCTATATCCGTTATTCCATATAATTTAAGATTTATTTAGGAGTTAATTTCAGAATAGAAGTGCAGTAAAATCTGTTGTACAGAATTAGTCTTACATTATTTAGATCAAATTCTATAACTTGACCTCCTGTCTAAGTTTATCTCTGAAGTACTGCATCGCAAATGGTGAACTTCTATATGCAATATGATAAAACTGCATTTTAAGAAATTTGATTACCATGTAAAATAGAATCAAAATGGAGTGGTTTCCTTCAGTCAAAAGTACTACTTTTAGTCACTGAAATTGATAGAATAAGCAAAAATAATAACATGGGGCCCAGAAAATACTTTCATTTTTCCCAACAGTTATTTTTTAATTATTTTTTTTTTTTTAAAGTCCGATTTTTCAAACAAAGCGTGGTCTTGATGATTTTACAAATAATGCATTTTGGCGCATCTTTCTATAGCGTTTCCACGTTATGATGATTAAGAAGCAAATTAAATATTGCGCTCTACGCTTGCTATCAACCATATCGTTGCCAATACACGTGAGTAAAGATGCGAATTAAATATTTTGCTCTGTGAATGGCATTTCATCATTTGTGACGTCATCGGCATAAAACGTAAACAATAAAAACGCACCGATTTAAGTAATTTTTTAAAAATATTAAACTTAAGCAAATTATTTAAAAAATGGTCAGAGCCTATGTTTTTAAACATGATCTTTCAGAAAAGGAAATACTTTTAAATTTCTGGAAACTACCTCATTATGGGGTTTTCAGAATAATTTTAACTCATTTAATTAGTATCCTAGTGTTATTATTTTCCATTGTTTGCCATTTTTAAAATCAGTGGACCAAAAGTACTTGATTAAAATCCTGTCATTCCATGTTCATTTTAAAAGATCATGAATTCAGATTTTTAATGTTTTACCGCATAATATCGATTATTTTTAAAGACTATAAACAAAATAAATTATGATTAATTTATAACGTATTTTTTATTCATTTTTCTCTCTCAAAATTTCAAGGATTGCTGAGAATTTCGGAGAAAATTTTCTCGATTTATAAAATAGTTTACAGTGGTGGTAAAAAAAAAATTGCATCACCCGTGCCGCAAAGGAGAGGAATATCATCCCGACTGCATTCAACACACAGTTAAGCATCCCGTATCCCAGATGATTTGGGGATGTATTTCTGATCAAGGAGCTGGTGGACCTCACTTTGTGCAAGGAACAGTAAACGCTCAGGTGTATATTGACATTTTGGAGGAGAAATTGCTTCCTACTATCCGGGATCACTTTACTTCAAATCCAACGTCCCAAACGTCATTTTATAGGATGATTCTGCTCCGTGCCATTGGACAAAACTGGTAAGTAACAATTTCAAACCTTTATCCTGCCATTAGACTTTCCTGCCATTAGACTTAAATTGACGTGAGGTATTTTTTTTTTCCTTTAAACTCACACGTTGGTTCAGAAATGGGTATAACTTTGATATACCCCCCCCCCCCCAAATTACCCGCCAAATCTGGCACTCCCTACGGACTTTTTAGGGTTGCTGTTTCTTATTTTGGTGTTGCCAATTTAGGTTTTTTCAGCTTTTAGGTTTTTGCTGATTGCCAAAATTAGTATTTTCTTGTATTTTGTACCATTTTTGAGTTTTTTTTTTTTAAAGTTCTGTGGCAACAATTTTTGGATTTCATTAATTTTTTTGCTTGGCGAGAAAAAAAGTCGCCAAATTTCCGATTTGGGGGGGGGGGGGTATATCAAAGTAGTTCCCAGAAATGGAAAAATGAGCATGGGATCAGCAGTTTGCCTTGGCCCAGAAACAGCCCCGATCTATGTAAACAATAATCGGATTCCTGCAGTTAAATGTTTATTTCATAAGTTTGGCAGAATTTCACATACATTCATCGTTAATCGGTCGACCAAAACTTATCACATCATCCCATTGTTGTGAAAATGCGAGGGTGCTGCAATTTTTTTTTTTTACCAGAACTGTATATGTAGTTTGAAAATTGTAAAAATACTGCACATATTTTTGTTATGTGACTTAATGATGCCTAAAAAAGTTGCACAAATTTCAGGGCCAGAAATGTAATTCTTAGCAACGAAGATAATTCGCACTGATTTTCTCGTGCAAAGAAATAACTGATCTGAGTGAAAAATAATGCAATTTGAAACAAAATGTATTCATACCAAATTCAGTGTTTATAATTGCCCATATGTTTTTCATCTCATTAAATGCAAGTTCAAATTCCAGTTTGAAGATTTTGTAAAACGCTGAATTTTCATGACTTAAAACTTTAATCTGACGATCCACTTTTCCCTTTCGTCAAAATAGTGCATCGGGCATTCAACACAGGCTGTCCAGTACAAGTTAAAAATTTATTCCTTACATTTTATTGAATAATCTATATATATAATTCTCTTACGTGCCGGCAAATGAAGGGGTGAATTTCTAAACCTCTGTTGGCAACACTTCGCCGATAAATCATGTAAACAAACTTCTACGTTGTTTTGAAATCTTGAATCACAGAATACTCAACGAACTTTTTTTTTTTTTTTGAGATGAGTTTGAGTCGGGCTGTGGCCCATTTCAACCTTAATCAGCAAAGAAAAGCTCAAAGAAGGCAGGAAACCGTTCTTGAATCCAATTTAAGACGAGCCATTTCCAGAGTTGTATTCTCTGATTCGCTGCCGATAATTTTTAGCGGCTGGGGAATTTTCAGTCAGCAGTTCCTTCAACAGATCAGGTGCGTCACACAATGCCGGTAACCGCACCTTTCCGTCATGGCAACATTTAGTATATTTATTTGCAGTATTACGCTCTTTCTGCCAATAAAGAGCACCACAAAATTCGCATTCTTCACACATTGCTCCACAATCATGTTCATCGGCAATGTTGTTTTGAACGCGTAGGCGCTTTGAGCGTCGTCTGTTCTCTGCTTCAGTACGACAGTTCAGTTCAAAATGAATAACCGAGAAAGAATTTACTTTATTCCTTTTATTCTCAGCTGAAAGGTTTCGCCAAATTTGTTTAGGGTTATAGTAGTTTTAGTATTGTGCAAGCAAAGTAGCCTTGGCGAGTTTTCGCGTTTTTAGTTAAACCATTTTTTGTTCGTGACGTGGCAAGGATTCAGAATAACAACAAGAAGGACAAACGTTTGAGAAAATATGTTTGGTGCTCTCTGAGCCTGTTTTTAGTCATGGCCAGCTCTATGTGGCATTATCAAGAACAAGATCTTTTGAAGCAGTGTCAGTTGTGGCTCCCAAACGGGACATTTTTAATTGTGTATATGAGGAAGTTTTCTCAGATTAGAATATATAAGAGTGTAAATATGTAAATATATAAGAGTGTAAATAATGTAAATACATCCCTCGGGGGAGCCTGTAACCCCTAGAGGGCGCGTCCCCAGGTGGCGGATAGGGGAATGCCTTCATTGGTTTTCCAATGGGTGGTAGAAGGGAAATAAAATACCTTCCGCGGACCAACAGGTAGAAGTGCAATCTCTCCAAAGCAATGACAGACACTTTTGTATCTATAATGGTAAAGTTGTGCACATTGCCAAGGCAGTCATCTTACATACAGCAAAGTTAAACTGTCGAAAATCTGGCTAAAGCAGACAAATTAACATTATGAACGTAATTTTCATATTGGTTAAATGGATGGTGACCTAAATGCAATTACCAACTTTAATTTTTACGGAAAATTTTAGCTAGGCTAATGTATTGGCATACAGCGAGCGAGCGAAGCGAGCATGGATCGCGAAGCGATCCACAGGGAACTGCGTAAGCAGTTCCGGGGGTTGGCGAGCGATAGCGAGCAGGGGGCGATAGCCCCCTAGTAATCTTAAAATTAGAGGATTTAGTTAGAGATTTTGAATTTATGTTTCTGTAACTCTTTGCAAATAATAAAGTATGTCACGTGGGTTTTTCTTGCAAGCGAAATCGCGGAAATGATGCAACAAGTTAAGCAGTGGTATTCTGCCGGGCTGTTTTTGCCAGTTCTTATAAACTAGAAAAAAGATATGACGAGTAAAAATTGCTTCTACGTTTGAACGAAGCCAATTTTTGTTTGGTGATATTTTGATAATTGAAATTTTAACCCTAACTCCTGTGGATTAACCCTAAACTCTCATAGAGCGTTCATTTTTGACCTCTTTTTCGTTTCTTCATTCTCCTAAAATGAGAGTTTTACCAGTAAAACAGTTAAGTCACCGGATTCAGTTGAGCCTTCTCAAAACTAAGCATTTCCCTGCATGTCAAACATTGTCAAAAAGTACTATAAAATAAAGATAACTTAATGAATTTTTGGTGCTTCAACAATGAAAAAATGCCGTCACGCATGTTATGACTCGAGTTTTATTGTTGATGACGTCAGAGCGTTACTCGATCAGTGAATTGGCTATTATATATATATGTGATGATCACAGACAGAGAGGGGGCCGGAAGTGGGCTTTCCCCCTTTCATTTACAACATTATGTTAGTTATAGGGGAACGTTTATGATAAACGGTTACTTTGAAGTCTTAAGAGTATGAACATCGGCAGAACACCATCCATATTGCAACACAACTGCATTCTGCGCCATGTTTTTGCGCAAAAAAATTCCGAAACCTCGAAACTCCACAAGGCATCTGCGAGAACATGAAGCAGAATGGGGTCGTTTCCAAAATTTTAAAAGTATTTCTTTCTGAAAGAGCATGCGTAAAAATATAGGATCCGACTATTTTTTTTAAATAATTTGATCATGTTTAATAATTAAAAAAATTACTTAAACCGGTGCGTTTTCATTGTTTATGCTTCTGTATACTGAATGGCATTTCATCACAAATGATGAAGTGCCATTCAGTGTTGCCATTCATAGAGCAAAATATTTAATTCGCATCTTTACTCACGTGTATTGGCAACGATATGGTTGCTAGCAAGCGTAGAGCACAATTTTAATTCCCTTCTTGATTATCATAACGTGGAAACGCAATAGAAAGATGCGCCAATGAGCATCATTTGTGATGTCATCAAGACCACGCCTTGTTTGAAAAATCGGACATTTAAAAAAATTAATTAAAAAAAAACCTGTTGGGAAAATGAAAGTATTTTCTGAGTCCATGTTATTTATTTATTTATTTATTTATTTTATTTTTTTTTTTTTTGCTTATTCTATCAATTTCAGTGACAAAAAGTACTACTTTTGACTGAAGAAAACAACCCCATTCATTCCGTGTTACTACTTGGATGGTGTTCTGCCGATGTTTATGAATCTTGAAACTTCAAAATAAGTGGGAAAAAAATCTTCCTCCAGATCTGACATAATGCTGAAAATAAAAGGGCGTACGACCACTCTGTACCTTTTAAGCACAGTAGAACCTTGTTCATCCGGCCCCCATTTTTCCAGGTCTTTGGTTCACCCGGATCCAATTTGCATAGTTTAAAAAATATACATTGTTACCTGTTATTTGTTATAATTTATTCTAGTTTTTTATATTTAATTTTATAATTATTGTTTAAAATAGTTTTGAAAAAAAGATATTCATTTAAGTAGCAATTTTAAATTATGTTAACAAGAACGGAATTATAAATACGCAAAATATTCTCTTTTATTATGATTAAATGCACAACTCCCGCATAGAACGTACAACATATTGTGCATGGCATACCTTGGATAAGCAGTCTGAACCACTGCAACTGTGAGTGAACTTTCTTTTCTTTACTAATAAAAAAGCTCAAAGTTTGTGTGGATATCAGTCCGGATATCTCTCTGTGACACGCATAGCGCCTGAACTGTTCAGCCAATTTTCACGAAACTTGGCACAGAATTAGTTTGTAGCATGGGGTTGTACACCTCGAAGCAATTTTTCGAAAATTCGACTTTGTTCCTTTTCTCTTCCAATTTTAAGAACATTTAACAGAGCAAATGATCCTAACGTGGACGATAAAATTACCAAATTGTATAACGTGGAACCGTAACATGGGCGAGCCATTTAACATGGCAAATGGGCGAGAAATTCCATTATTTGTAAATATACAGGCGAACCAAATGACCTTTTAATTTTCTACTACGGCCAAAGCCGTGCAGGTACCGCTATAAATGATAAAGTATTTACGTGAAGCGATTCTATGTAATTTTGTTATAAATAAAGCATTGTCTTTTTTTTTTTTTTTTTTTGGTGCAATGAAAAAAAAATAAATCCGTTTATTTTTAAGAATTTGTTTTGCTTATTACGCACATTGCACATTATCCGGAATTTCCTGTACCCGAATTAGCTTAGGAGACAGTTAGACCGGATAAACGAAGTTGTACTGTACATGCAGTATAGTTAAATTTCTTTTTTTCCCCTTTCTCTTCTCCTTTTTCATATTTTCTTTATTTATTTATATTTATTTACTTATTTATTGAGCAATCACGATTGCTTATTGCTTTCATTTGACTGTTTTGATGTGCTTTCATTTTATTTTCCCGCCAGCACCCTCTGCAGCATCACCGTCGACCGGCTCCTCAGATGCTGCTCCTATAGCGAAAGCCCTCTCCAGGTTGCATCCATATCCTACACACACGCGCATACATGCACAACTACACATACACATGCGCGCGCACACGCACACACCTACACACATACACAAACACATACACAAACACATACACACACGCATACATACAGACACCTACACATACGCACACAAACACACTCACATACATTCATGCCTGCACACACACACAAGCACACATGCCTACACACACACACACATACCCCCCCCCCCACACACACAAACATACACGCCTACACACACACACACACTCGTGATTGCGAAAAACATAATTTAAATTCAAGATGACAAAATTCAAATTATTTTTTTTTATTTATTTATTTTGTCACTTTCGCTTCGATTCAAATTATTTGGAATAACTGTCAAAATTAAACTTCGGCTAAAATAAAAGAAAGTTTCAAGCTTTAAAGAATTAAAGTTTGGACGACGATCAGACTTTGAAGTAACTGGTATCCTGAACTTCAGACGAAAAATTTTACTAGCTTATAATAAAATATTTTTTACTTTCAAATTCATGTTAATGAGGTTCGAATACAAAATCAACCCCTGAATTATATTTCGCATTAACATAAATCCATATTTCGTCCTCCGGGACACGTTGAACAATTACGCGAATTAAAACTAAAGTTACGAAGCTCTCGCATAAAATTGTAACTTTTTTTTTTCTGAGAAAATATTTTCAGAGTTACTTATCAGCCCCACAGTTAAAACAAAAACAAAAAATCTATATTTCATTCTCCCTAAACATGCCTTTTAACTAAACACTAAACAAATAGGTTCAAAAAATACACAGAAAAGAATTTCTATCTATAAATTACATTATTTTACTCATTAAAGAAACGTATTTTCATTTTTCTTATTGACAATGTTTGGGTCTAATCGAATCAATATTAATATTTTTTATTTTCTAAATAAGCTTAATTTTTAAAGCGAAAATATAGCATCATTCTTTTTTTTTTCTGTGCGTTATTTTCCTGGCATCATTATTTAATTACATTCTCCGTGATAATCCCCTTTCAAGTTAATTAAGCATTTTATTTACTTTTTTTTGTTGTGTGAAAGCATACTCTTTCGTTTTGTTAATATTTTCATTATTGTAGCTCATGTGGCCTTTTTTAAGTGAATGATTAAATAAAATAATAGTTTAAAAAACTAAAAAAACACGCTTTCGTAGCAAAATGAACTAAATAGTGAAAAATAATCTTTGGATGATAGTAGCCCAGTCACTTAATTTTAATGTAATACAAAAAAGCGTGGGGTGCTGTCTATTTACATTTTTGCTTGGATAACAAATGGAAGAAATTTAAGACAACTCCCCCACGCTTTTTTGTATTACATTAAAATTAAGTGATTGGTCTACTATCATCCAAAGATTATTTTTCATTTTTTAGTTCATTTTGCTACGAAAGCGTGTTTTTTTTTTTAGTTTTTTAAACTTTTTTCTATTTTTCTGTTTTTTAGTCTTATGTTGGAGAATTATCAGACAAAGGTTTTTTTTTTTTTTGCGCGGTATATGAAAATTTGAATCAGATTGGGACTTAATTGACGAAATTATTTATAAAACGAGTGCGAGGTAATATCTTAAAGTCAAGACAAGGGCACCCCGATGGGAAGCTACTGTGAGTCATCGATTAATGTTTGCGGAAATCATATTTATATTACTTTGAAAATTTGAGATGCACTTGAATAAAAGTTTTGTTCAACAATGGTCTGATCAACAATGAATTTCCAGTTGAAGGCTCACCTAAATTTTGGCATGAAATCAGTTAAAAACAATTATATTTCATGTTCTAACTACCTTGGAACATGGGAACAAATTTTGTCTGATGCAGAAAAATTAAAGGTTTCTGTAGATATTTTTAAATAATTTTTGCGAGCATTTTTTAATGTATTTTTTTTTAATTTTTCCTTTTTTACATTGTTGGATTTGTGCCAAAATATTGATTAAAGTTGGTGAAAACTAACAATTAAAAGAGTTAATTAATTAATTTGATTATAGAATATTGCATTGTCATCGGGTCTGAGGTCGCTTGCCAAATTTCAAAAGAATCCGATTGCAGGAAGTGGGCGAAATTTGAGCTGCAAGATTCCGTTACGAGATGCATACATACATACATACAGGTGAAGCTAATAAAAGCGTGTTAAAAAGAGAAAAACTGAACATCGGAGGAATTTATCTGACTCAAAACACATAGTTATAACATTTATTTCAGGACAAACATCGCTATTTAGGAAATGTATGCTTTGTTGAAACTTCCAGTAACATAATTCGAAACGCATTGCATTGAAGTACTGACAACAAAACTCTTGTCTATACATACAACACACAAATCCTATCTTTCTAGCCATTGAACGCCGACCTATACAACGAGAGGAAGCGAAAGAATAATTTGGCCAGCATATTCTTCCTACATTTATCAAATAGAATATGTTTTGAAACCGTTGGATATACATTTTGTTAGTGGTTAGTCTATAAATCTATTTTTACTTCCTTTTACAAAAGAGGAAGTATTGTATTTGCAAAAAAAATTTCACTCAAAAATCGATCTTAATTTCCATTTTACTCACCCCCGTAGAATGTTGAGGTTTTTTTTTTCGACTCGACCACACATGGATAACTGCCTAAGAACGTATAGACACGCGAAATATCCATTTTCACAATTCACGAGTTAATTATAACGAATTTTCTCGTGACGTTTGTCTGTACGTATGTATGTCGCATAACTCAAGACCGGTATGTCCTAGAAGTTTGGTACGTAGACTCCTAGTGAGGTCTCGTTGTGCACCTCCCCTTTTGGTTGCATTCGCGTGTTTTTAAAGGGGTCTTTTGCCCCTTTGTGGGGGGAAATCACTGTTAATTTCGATGTAAACTCAAGTGGTGTTATGATTTGGCGGACACTTGGCAATTTATCGCCAGTATTTCTTTCGCCAAATTTTATTGCCAACTTCGTGACAAATTTGGCGATTTTTTTTTTTTAAATCTGGTATCAAATTGGCAACTGTTGGTGATATGTAGAGAGTAAACTATTAATATTAAGTAGAGTAAACTATTTATATTAAGAGAGTAAACTGTTAAATATTAAATTTTTCAATAATAGGGAAATGACATTAAATTGGAGTAAAAGGAAGTCATGTGATGCACCCATCAGCTCGTTCTTTCTATTCAATCACAAATAGCTTATCACCCTCACTTGACCGAAATTGATGTTCCTTTGATTTTTCAGATTAAGCATGGCAACAAGAACTAGTCTAGCTCGTTGTTTTTAATATTTATTTAGATAGACTGGTTTTCGTCGTCATGGTTATAAATCTTCTGCAGTTTGCGTTCAATCATTTCCTTTTTCTTTTCAAGGCTTAACTCAGACGTACATTACATTGAAAAGCAGGTTTTCGTTTAAAATCACGATTTTTCGGAAAAAAACACTAATATAAATGTGAGCTTAAAATAGCATAACTTCATCAAAACACGAAACTTCCAGATTACTGATTCCCATCATTTAAAATTGGTTAGAAATAAAACTACAATAACGGTTTAAACTATAAATATAATTTTTATCACAAATGCATGGGGGAAAACCTGCCATAATTATCATATCTTTATTACCGCCTCCTAAAATGTTGATATGCCTCGAATTGCCGAATCTAGAAAATCGCCAGTCATAATACACTGGTGGACAAAATTAAGAGATGGAAGGCATTTTTACACATCTCTCGGAAAATATCACATAAAACCTAAATAGTTAGTTGTCATATAATTCCACTATGGCGCTGGTAACGCTGAGATGAGTTGACGTATTCTTGTGGGCGTTGCTGACGCAGCCTTTTATAAAAGTTTTCAGCCAGCTGCTCAGCTCATTCCACTCTACCTAAAATTAGCGATTTGTGTTGGGTTTCCTGAATAATCTTGTTGTTTTTCGTTGATTTTAGGTGAAAGGAGTAAACATCATCGTTCAGACGAAGGTAAGAGGTGGAGAATTGTGGATAGACTTGAGGCAGAAAAGTCTCAAGCTCAGGTTGCTAGGGAATTGTGCGTATTTCTAAGCGTTGTTTCGAATCTGTGGAATAAGTTTAAAAACAGGGGGACAGTGTCCAGATGACCAGGACAAGGTCATCCGAGAGCAACAATGCCAATGAAGACCAGTATTTGTTACTTACAGCCAAGCGATAGAGGACGTCAACAGCGACACAACTGTCTAGGGACCTCGCTGCTGCCATACGAACATTAGTTTCAAGAAAGACAGTTGCCAGGAGGCTCGGTGAAAGAGGATTGTGTATGCCAGGAAGCCCGCCATTTGCATCCCATTCACTCACTCGCTCCCACAAATGAAGGCGTGTACAATGGTGTAGACAGCACCAACACTGGACACAGCTCCAGTGGGCTAATGTTCTTTTCATATATGATTCCAGATTCAGTCTACAATCCAATTATCAGCGAATATTCATGCGGAGGTATTCTAGGACCTGATACCGTCCCAGTGACATCATGGAAAGGGACCATTATGCTGGTGGAGGAGTGATGGTTTGGGCAGGGGGCATGCAACATACCCGCTTATTAACAGCATGCATACTCGTCTGTCTATCTGTCAGAGGTGACCACACACCATACTAGAGGCGGCCACACCATACAAGCCTCACATTTATTGCCATCTTTCATCATGAAAGTCTGTCCACATTGGATTGTGTGCAATAAATCTTGCCAGTGAATGGCACTTTAATATTTGCTTTGCACACATTATTGTAATGCTGTAAGTTATATCCATTCCAAATTTCATTTATTTTTATCCAGTATTTCTCGAAATATTTGGGAAAATGTTGTCCATATCTTAATTTTGTCCACTAGTGTATGGCGGGTTGGAATAGCTTCTCCATTTCCATTCCATTCCATTTGTAGGAACACGAAACACATCGAGTAGGGTCTTCGGTCTTACCACAATTCGTGATAGCGAAAAACATAATTTGAACTCAAGACGTCAAAAATCAAATGAATATGAATGCCAGGAACTGGATTCTGGATGTTGTCTTCGGTGTTTCTTTTATTTTTTTCCTTCAGTTTCATATTTGAGGCGTTTATTATCACAACCAGTTCAGTCCATGAATTTTCAGACCCCCCCCCCCCTTCATAACATCATGCTTTTTAGTAAAAACTTAGTAAATGCGCTGTACAAAGTGATTCAGTACTACTTTGTACAGCACTGTATCACTGTACAAAGTATGTAAGTATCACTGTACAAATCGATTTAGATTGCATCCAGCTCAATCAAGTCGACCCCCCCTCCCCCTCGATTACAAGCACCGTTTTTATTTTTATTTATTTTTATTTTTTTTCAAAAAGCCGCTCAATTCGCAAATGTTTTTTTCTTTCCTGTAAAATTTATAAAAATGCTTAGAGCTGATTTTGGTTCCAAACGTCTCTCATTTAGAACGATATACAGGTTCAGCCTGTCTTGCCAGAAAACCTTTTGAAGTCAAGAACGAGTTCAGTTCCAAAGTTCTTTCTTAGAAAACCTTCCCGCTTCATTTTCATGTATTATTTGCTTATTAACAACTTGCAAAATGAGTTTCCTAAAACCCTATTTAAGCATTCATGCTCCTCTCGCTCAACACAAGCTCTTTCAAATGCTCTTTCGTTGATTTCAATCACGTACGTTTGAACCACAATTGCAATTAAAGCATCCGTTTCGCAGCATCGTCTCCCTTTGCCACTTAGCGTGGAGCCCATTCAACGGCGACACTCCAGAGAATGTATAAAGCTCTCGGTTTCCGTAACTAAATCAATTTTCGATGACAGTGTAATTTGCAAACTCAAATGTCGAGGCTTGTATGTTTCACAAAACAATACCTTCAGACCGAACACTTTAGATGTGACAAACTACTTAGCATTAAACGTATCGTAAAATGGGGGGAACTATACATCAATATTTGGACTTACCAACCGAAATGTCTTTTTAGTCACCTAAAACCGATTTCAAATATAGTGTAATTTATTTGTGAGACTCTTTGTTTTACACTTTTGTATATTTACTAGCAAAAATACCCGGCGTTGCCTGGGTTAGCAATAATTATGAGAAACAATCGTTACTTGCATTTGTTTTCTGTTTTAAGTGAAAGAACTTAAAACACACCTTTTTGACGTGATTTAAAATCTAGATTCTTCTTTCCTCATAAAACTAAAGTAGCAATAAGTAAAAAGAGCAAAATAGTATTCATTTAGAAACGAAAACACACAAATTTAAGCATATACAAATTTGAAGAATTTCCGAAATATGAAATTAAACTTCACATGTTTAAAAAGATTTATCAGTTAATACTTATTTTTTTTTACATAGAGTCTTACCTTCTCTGTATGTCTATTGAAGAACGAACTGTTTAAAAAAAAATGTAGCCACGCGCTCCTGATCCCCTTAAACTTGCTTTAGTTATTTTGGAAAATTTCAATTATTGTGGATTCTTGGTGAGATTTAAAATGTTGCCGAATTTGCGGGAATCGTTTTGGGATGCCTTGGATAATGCTCCCCCTCCTTACTTTGTAAAACGGTATGTTACTAATTTTGGGGATATTTCGATAATTGGGAATCTGGCTATCTTTCTTCATTGGCGTTAATTTTTGGCTCCAGCGCCTGCGCGAGAGGTATTTTTCTTTGCAAATCAAAACAAAGAGATCGGAAATATCTATTCACATAGGGTTACTATAAATCAGCAGGGTTACCAAAATAAAATTATTTACGCCAAAAATGAGACGACCGCGCCAAATTCCCAATTATCGAAATATCCCCCTAATTTTTGTTAAAGAGATATTGTCGCCCATATGCTAAGATACTTTTGGTCACCATAAAATGGCGCTAAACAACTTCAACCGAAATGTTTCCAAAATAAGTAGTAAAATTTGGCGATGGTTTGAATTTGTGCACAAAGTCACATTAATGGAAGTTTTTGTGCTGTTTATGGATTTACATAATTTAGTTGCTGGATTATTTTACAGTAAAAAATGTTTTTAAATATTCTTTGATTGACGATATTTTGTTTCCATGGTGAAAGCTGACAAACATTATTACGTAGTCTTTGACTTCAAAAACCACGACAGTTGAAAAAACTGCCAAATGCATTCGCTACTGAAATCTTTCTGCATAAATTTTGGCGAGGTTTCTGCTGTTAGATTGGATAATGATTAAAAAATCCGATCAGCACAAATAATTAAAAAAAACATTAGTTACACTAAAGTTCCGTTTAAATGGAAAATAATCAACCAAATCTAGTTATTTTCAGCCAATCTTGGGGAAAAAAGAAAAAACGTTACTTTAAGATTTGACTTGAGAAAAGTCTCAGTCAGACGAAACACATAAAAATTCAACAATTCTAACTATGAACTGGGAGTTGAAATGATACACTAAATAATGAATTGGGTTTAGGAAAGCATTCGAACATGGAACAAAAAAGCCCATAACTCGTTTTTCATACAACTTAGAACTTTCTAACAGATGCCATCTTCAGCAGAAAAATAAGCGCTTTCGATGGACACATAATTTTAATATGTGCACGTATTTTTTAACCGTCATATTGGGGCATTTATGCGAAACTTTGGACAAATTAGAATAAAAAAGGAACTATCAATCGGATTTTTATCGAACTGGTCTACAAACATCCCCAGTACCAAAAAGAACAAACGGTGAAAATGTCAGCCAAATCTGCCGGGTAGTTTCTGAGATCTTAGGGAACAAATTTACCAAACTCCATTTTTATATATTAAGACATAGATTATCATTATATTATTATTATATTATTATCATTCCATTACATTAAAATTAATAGTAAAAATCTTCATTAATACAGCTGAAATCCATGTCTTCGGCCGGCTAACAAAAATTGTAAAACGGTCTGTTACTAATTTTCGTCAAAAAGATATTGTCG
Organism: Uloborus diversus; assembly: GCF_026930045.1. Taxonomy (NCBI): domain Eukaryota; kingdom Metazoa; phylum Arthropoda; class Arachnida; order Araneae; family Uloboridae; genus Uloborus; species Uloborus diversus. Next base: position 241,202,377 of record NC_072731.1, on the reverse strand, counting down.
CCAAATCTTGAGATACTTCTAGTCACCATAACATGGAGCTAAACATTTTCATCCAAAATGTTTCCAAAATGAGTAGTAAAATTTGGCGATTGTTTGAAAATGTGCAAAAAAGAAAAATTTATGGAAGTTTTTGTGCTCTTTAATGGATTTGCATAATTTAGTTTATGGTGGATTATTTTACATCTTGAAAAAAGTTTTAAAGATTCTTTTTATGGCGATATTTTGTTTACATGGTGAAAGCTGAGAAACATTGGCTTCAAAAACAGCGACAGTTGAAAAAATTGCACAAATGTATTCGCATAAGCTATTACGAAGAAGCGAGTTCCATAAATTTTGAAAATATCAACAACAGAACGTGTAAGAAAATAATTACATTTTTGGCAAGGTTGATATCAATTTGAGTGTCCCATTCAGCGTTGAATTTATACCAATCCAGGCGGCATTAAAATAATTTTCAATATTGCTGCATATTATGAAAAACAATACGGGTGTCAAGTATTTTTAAATAAGACTAAGCTACTATACTTTTAAACATATAAAACGTTCAAAACCTGAATACTTATGAAGTGGAAAAACGTTCAGATTTGAGTTAGAATGAGGGTTTCAGTTTTAAAATATCGTTAACAGTCCCTCTAAAAATATGTATCTGAATAAGGAAAGTAGTCATCCCCCCCCCCCTCCCTTCGGAATAAGAAAAATATTCAAAATAACATCAACATTCTGTTTTTGGTTTTGGTTTATCCCCAGTTTTGCCGACATTTCAAACTTCCTCCCGCCTTTAATATTTTAATGTATCAAAAGGTATGATTAAATAAGAAAACGGGTGGGGGGGACGAAATGTCGGCTAAACTGGGAAGACACCCTTTTTTAACCCCAACAGAATTAGCATAATAGCTTCAAAAAACTCCCTTTTCAATGAATTCTCGAAACGTCATCTTAGAATATCGACGTCAGTCCCTCAAAATCAACATCAGCATCAACCATTCTGAAATAACGATAACGGCTCATCTAAAAATCTCCATTACATTAAAATTAATAGTAAAAATCTTCATTAATACAGCTAAAATCCATGTCTTCGGCCGGCTAACAAAAATTGTTAAAACGGTCTGTTACTAATTTTCGTCAAAAAGATATTGTCGCCAAATCCTGAGATACTTCTAGTCACCATAACATGGAGCTAAACATTTTCATCCAAAATGTTTCCAAAATGCATAGTAAAATTTGGCGATTGTTTGAAAATGTGCAAAAAGAAAAATTTATGGATGTTTTTGTGCTCTTTAATGGATTTGCCTAATTTAGTTTATGGTGGATTATTTTACATCTTGAAAAAAGTTTTAAAGATGCCTTTAATGGCGATATTTTGTTAACAGCGGCAGTTGAAAAAATTGCACAAATGTATTCGCATAAGCTACTGAAATCTTTGCAAAGAGCTTGGCGAGATTTCTACTGGTAGATTGGATCATGAGTCTGATCGCACAAATAATAAAAATATAACAATAATTTCATTAAAGTTACATTTAAATGGAAAATAATCAGCCAAATCCATTTATTATCAGCCAATCTTGTGAAAAAACGTTACTTTAAGCTTTGACTTGAGAAAAAGCCTCGAACAGTCACACGAAACGCAAAAATCCTAGCTATCAACTGAGAGTTGAGATGATACACTAAATAATGAATTAGGTTCAGGAGAGCCTTCGAACATGGAACAAAAAAAGCTCATATCTCGTTTTTCATACAGCTTAGAACTTTCTAACAGATGCCATCTTCAGCAGAAAAATAAGCGCTTTCGATGGACACATAATTTTAATATGTGCACGTATTTTTTCACCGTCATATTGGGGCATTTATGCGAAAATTTGGACATATTAGAATAAAAAGGAACTAACAATCGGATCTTTTTCGAACTGGTCTACAAACCTCCCCAGTACCAAAAAGAACAAACAGTGAAAGTTTCAGCCAAATCTACCGGGTAGTTTCTGAGATCTTAGGGAACAAATTTACCAAACTCCATTTTTATATATTAAGATTGGGGCATTTATGCGAAAATTTGGACATATTAGAATAAAAAAGGAACTAACAATCGGATCTTTTTCGAACTGGTCTACAAACCTCCCCAGTACCAAAAAGAACAAACGGTGAAAGTTTCAGCCAAATCTACCGGGTAGTTTCTGAGATCTTAGGGAACAAATTTACCAAACTCCATTTTTATATATTAAGATAAATATTTATTTATTTGTTAAATTTGGTGCAATTTTACCCTCAGTTCTGCAAACTTTGAACCAATATATAAAACTGAGTAAGTATGACTATTATATCTTATTTAGAGCAGTGTTATCAAATGCTAGGGAAAAATACACCAGTACTTTCTAAAAAGTACATTATTAATAACCATTGCCTCAAAAAAAGAAAAATAAGAAACATATAAACATTTTTTCCAGTTATGTAATGCAAAACTGTTTTAAACTTTAAATGAAATAGGTAATAAAACATTATAAAAACTTTTCTTTATAGAACCGTTAAAATCATTAATGGAAGATATCTATCAGAAAATATTTCTCTGTTTAGTGGCACAATTGAGTTTAGAATCGCAAAGGGTTTGCTCCTCTTCGACTGCGGAAGCAAAGTCATTATTGGAGCAAAGTAACCCTAGTCAGAATTATTGTTGATTGACTACGTAAAATAAATACTTATAGGCATCTTTCTGTCCTTAAAATCGTCATAAGGTCACAAGGTAGCATAAAATAAAGGTATTTACGTAAAACGCTTGAATGTGTGAACCAGCGGTGCAAAAATTTAGGAGATCGAAAACAGTACAACCTGATTAAGGAAGCAAAAAACGTAATTCTACCACTGATAACAGTCTTGAATTGGCGCTCATCTGTTTACTGGTATCTTCTACCTACTTGAGAGAAATTCTGCATTGCCAACTACTTCGTCTCTGAAGTCCTCGAAAATCCAGTAAAATAACTTTTACACTTTTTGGAGCAACGTTATCGGAGCAGTGTTCCCCCGTTTTACGGTACTTAATTCCCGAGAGATTTCTCCTTCTCAGAAAAATTCAATGCGAGGTGAAGTCTTTAGTTTTCGCAAGTGTACTAAAATGGATAAATATTAATTTTGAAGATTTTTTGCCGTGTTTTCATATTTGCGGGCACAACAACTGAAAGATGTTAAAAGTAAAATTAAACATTAACAACTGATATTCTTGTGAAAAACTTCATTGTTACAAACTTAATGCAGTTAGTTAACTTCAATTTCGGTGTTTGTAATACTACAATAACACAACAATTAGTTCTGCTCTACTGGGTTAAAAATGCCAAAAACTGCATAAAATATTACCTTTTTTACTTCCTTTTACAAAAAAAGGAAGTATTGTATTCGCGAAAAAAATTTCACTCAAAATTCGGCTTTAATTTCCATTTTGCTCACCCCCGAATTAATATTGAGTTTTTTTTTTTTTGTTTTTTTTCAACCTGACCACACGCGGAAAAGTGCCTAAGAACGTATTAAAACCCGAAGTATCCATTTTGACATTCCCAGAGTTAATTACAACGACTTTTCTCGTGACGTCCGTATGTACGTAGGTATGTATGTATGTGTGGTGTGCGTATATATGTCGCATAACTCAAGAATGGTATGTCCAATACGTAGACTCCTAGTGGAACCTATTTGTGCACCTTCCCTTTTGGTGTCATTCGGATGTTCCTAAGGGGGTCTTTTGCTCTTTTTGGGGGGGGGGGGGGGAAATCATTGTGAATTTCGATGTAAACTCAAGTGGTGTTACAATTTGGCGGACACTTGGCGATATATCGGCAGTTTTTTGGGTCGCCGTTTTGTCGCCAACTTGGCGACAAATTTGGCGGATTTTTTTTTTTTTTTTTTTTTTTTTTAAATCTGGTTTCAATTTGGCCACTGTTGGTGATATTTAGGGAGTAAACTATTTAATCACATTAAAATTACCAATAATGGGAAAATGACATTAAATTGAAGTAAAAGGAAGTCATGTGAGGCACACATCGGCTCGTTTTTCTTTGTGTTAAATTTTTCAAAAATCGGAAGACGAAGTGCATATTGTCGGCAAAAACTACTTTTGTGAACACTGTTAAACATTCGGGAAATTTTTATGGTAAATATTACTGTAAAATAGAGTTTTTACAGTACAGAAAATATTGACAGAAATTTTATCGAAAAAAATAAACGGTTGCAGCGCCAACTGATACACCACGTAACTTACAGTGCGAAGCACAAAACACCGTATTTCTCCTCACTCGCTTCTCCCAACTGGTATGGTGGTCAGCAAGAGAAAATTTACAAAATATTCTAATTCCGTTGAACTCGAAGCTTATTTAGGTAATTTTTTAACTTCCTAGCACAAACTACTGAGTAAAATTTCAAGCCTGTGAGTTTTTTTTTTTTTTTTTTTTTTTTTCTGCTCTGGCAAGAGGCCTGAATTTTGAGAATTTATACATAAAATTCCTCAAATACGAGTGACACATTATTGCAGGGTATTAGGTATGAAGCTTCTTTGTAACGTGTCACTCGTATTTAAGGAGTTTTATGTAAAATTCTCAAAATTCCGGCCTTTTGCCAAAGCAGAAATAATTAACTCTCACGCTTGCAATTTTACGCATTGGTTTGTGTTTGGAAGTTAAAAAATTACCGCACTAAGGCTTAAAGTTTATCGGAATTTAAATTATATTGTGAATTTTCTTTTTATTTGATGTTTCTCTAAAAACCTCAAAAATTTAAGTCTCTTGCCAGAGCAGAGGACAACCCAGAGGGGATCAGCCCAGAGAGGGTTAACCCAGAAGACCCCCAGGGATTAACCCAGAGTCACGAAATTTTGCACTGTAATTACTGTTAGGGAGTCATAAATTTTCCACACTTAGGCTAAGTGCTCAGCAGAAATTCGATTTTTTCTACCCACCCTAATGTATACATAACCTTCTGTAAGAGGCCTGTTTCAAAAAATATGTAGATAGTTTGGAAGGCGCACGCACGCTCAGTCAGTTCCACTTGAATCCGTTAAGTGTTCCACCACGTTCGTACAGATCAGCTGATTTTAAAACAGTTTATTGATTGCAAAATTTCAATATTTGTTTATAAGGTAAGCAGATGCTAGTAATGTGTGTGTGTGTTTTTGTTTCGAGTATTTTAGAATGACGGATTTGAATGTGCAAGCAATTGCTGCGAAATTTTGTGTGAAATTCGGCAACATCAACCCGCCGCACAGTGGAGCGAAAACGGCAAAAAGTGCTTAAAAATGTTTTAAAACCTTTCACGTTTGTTTTTTTTTTTTACACAGGCATGTTATTATGGAGTTTTTTCGATTTGTTTGGGCTCAGCGTCCAAAGTTCGCAGATTTACGCAGCTAATTCCTTTTCAGGGTCTTTCTACAGACCATTTATGACTGATTAAAGAGGACGTAAGAGGACATTTTTTTTTTCTTTTGTAGAGTGTTTTGAAAAATATAATATTGAATTCCCTAGTTTTCGGTGCTGATCAAAACCGATTTTTGGGTTTAATATTCGATTATTCTTTTTTTTAATCCTATTGCTATCGTTGGACATGAGAGAAGTTAAATATACCCGCCTTTAATAAGAAAAAAAATTTATAGACTGCTTAAAAGCAATTTTTGTAAATTCCCGCACTTATGGTTCTTTACCGTCTAAAGGCTTCCTTCAGCTCTGTAGAGGACGAAGGGCTCTAAACTTCCAGTTCTGATTGCCTAAGAGGTAGGCCTGTACAAATTTATTAATCCTCAATTGGTTGAATACAGGAAAAAAAACATTTTTAATCTAGTCGCATTAGAGGCTAGTTTATTATTATTATTATTTGACGATCTTTTACTTTTGAAATGATTTATTGATCATTTGACTATTGAATCTGTTCTTTTTTTTTTCTCTCGAATTTCAATGCTATGAATTTAGTTATTCTCCGTTTGTAAAATTGTTACTTTTGCATAAATTTCAGACTACTTTTTCAGTTTTTTTTATCCATAACGGATATTTATACCAGAAAAAAAAATAGGTGTGCTTTGAAAGTTACACCATAATGCACATAGTTTTCAAAAAAAAAAATATCTGCACTGATTTTTTTTAATGAAAAATAGTTTTTTTTTTCAATAGTTTTTTTCAGTGAAAGATAATACCATTAGTGAGCAGAAAAAGTAGCATCGTGTTATTTTGTCAGCTGCAAACTTAAGCAAAACGTTCGTTCGCATAAGTGAGCAAAAAAAATAATAAATAAGAATCATTGAGATCTGAAAGTATTTATCTTTTATAAAACCTGCTAATGATTAGCAAAAAAAAAAAAAAAAAAACTTTTTCGATGGTGTGTAAACTTCAACAAAACGTCCGTAGATAACGTTGTATGAAAAAATAATCAATGAGATTCGAAAAGATTTATCGTCTGAAAAAATTAATAAAGTAAACGTGGTTTGTTTACACGGCCACATCATAAAATCGCCTTATCTAAGAACCGCTTACCACATAAAAGAAACGGATCACGTGACTCTCTATCTATCAATCACGAAGCAATAAAAAATACGCCAACCCTCGTAAAAGTGGAACCAATGTGCAATTTTGGTTACTCAAACCTTAAGCAAGCACTCGACGCGTTTTAACATGCTTATTAGATTTACAACCAATCATAGTTCTTTTAGGATTCATTCGCGGTGACCAGTGACATATACTAAACTGATTTCAAACCTTGAAACCTGCAGTGATTAAATGGGTGAGAAAATGAAAAACATATAGTACTCGTGTTCATAAGGTCCACGACAAAGGATGTCATTTACGTTGGCTGTTTTTTATTATCATATGTATTATCTTTACTAATAATAAAGCTGAAAGTCTCTCTGTCTGGATCTCTGTGACGCGCATAGCGCCAAGACCGTTTGGCCGATTTTCATGAAGTTTGACACAAAATTTGTTTGTAGCATGGCCGTGTGCACCTCGAAGCGATTTTTCGAAAATTCGATTTTGATCTTTTTCTATTCCGATTTTAAGAAAATTTTTCCGAGCAAATTATCCCAAGGTGGAAGAGTAAATTACCAAATTAACATAACGTGGAACCGTTACATGGGCAAGCAAATGAACATAGTCAATTGGTGAGAAATTCATCATACATTATTTGTAATTATACAGGCGAACCAAATGACTTTTTAATTTTCTACTACGGGCAAAACCGTACGGGTACCACTAGTAAAAAATAAAAGAAAAAAGTATCTGCAGACAAAGGAGCGAACAGCTTCCAATCAAAAGAAAATAAAGGTAAAAAATAGTAAATTAATCGTTGCTTATATGAACCAAAGGAATAATAAAATGTCTTAGGGGCTCTTTATAAAAGATGTCACACTTTTTTTTTCAACCTTTTTGAACTCTTCTCCTATTGTAACAAAGTGTCACATTTCACCTTACCTCCTTTCCTCCCGTTGTCACATGTCACACTATTTTTAATTGACCTAGCTTAATAGAAAAACATGTGATGTCATACTTCTTATTGTCCCATTTCTCCCTTTTGTCACTTTTTCACACCCTCTTCAAAGCGTGACACAATTTTTGGATGTTCCCTTCGCTCATTTTACATGAGTTATTTTAATGAAAAAGTTTCAATGGTGCATGAGTTTGTGCTTCCAAATAAATACAGACGTAAATTAAACAAACGTGCATATTTATTAATCAACAAGTAAAAATTGGAAAATCCTTCACAATTTTTTATACTGAAAAACAACTTGCCGAGTGAATCAGAGAAAAAGAATATAAAAATATATTATTCAACTTTTCGTTTTACGAGTATAGCAAAGGAAAATTTCTTGCCCTTTTGTTTTGATGTTTTCTCCCAGTTATCGCCAATGTTGCCTAACTTTGGCAATTACAAATTTCCTACATTAATGAAAAGGGTTCTTAGTCATTAAAAAGAAACTTATATTATTCTTTCTTTTGCATTAGTTCTTTTGACTTCATTATTTAATTATGCTTGCAACGATTTCTCTGGTATTCTTAATTTCCTCTCTGATTTAACTTAAATGAAATATATCTTCGTTTTAGCAATTTTTGTTGTTATTTTAGTTCCTCTATATTTAAAGATTTTTATTTTGCTTAAAATAGGGTTGTTAATTACCGGCGCTCTTTGTACTTCGGTATTTGAAACAACTTAATAGTGTGTAAGTTTTTAATAAAGTTAAAGCTGGAATGTTTTGGTTTTTTCCCCTTCTTTTTTTGGATAATTAATTTTAAATAATGATACAAGTTTTTAAACTATATAAAACGAAATAAATACTTGTTTTTCAATAAAACAACCCCGTACGAAAGCTCCCAAAGATCTAGTAACATTCAGAATATTACAGCATTAAATTACACAAATCTGCAGCGAACTGCAGACACGCGTTTCGCCGTTACAAGGAACCCCTTTTTCAACGCAAAAGAAGTGATTGCTGAACACTCGTGATTGCGAAAAACATAATTTGAATTCATAATGTAAAGTTCAAATTATTATTTCTTTTTTCTGCTCAAAGTATTTCTTCATTTCTCACACAATATATACAGTAGAACTCGTTCATAGCGACACCGCTTTTATGTCCCTATCGATTATAAGATCAGAAAAAAACATCTGTTCCCGACAGATAGTCGTTAAAAAAACTCTAAATTATCTCGCTTTTAACGATATATTTTAAATTATGACCTCGGTTGTAGCGTCATTTTTTCAAAATTTGGGTTTTGGTTCTGATGCTTTTTAAAGTAAAATCCTACGAACTTTAGTTGAAAGAAAGTCATAAGTTTTCATCATACCACCCAAAGAACTGGATTGATTAGATTTAGTCCTTAATCTGTAGAGAACTTCGCAAACAAAAAGTAGTAAAAATTTTCCTGATTTCAAAAAATGATTTTGAAAAATTGTCCACCTGTTTAAGTTGACCACTAAAGTAGTGCACCGCAAGTGGTCAACTTACACAAGTTTCACTGTACTACAGTTTCGATCGAACAAATTGATTCTACAAAATCACTTGCATCACAATTGAGGTAAGGCATCTTTACGGTACTACACTTTGTAATGTATTGTTACGAGTCCAGCCACTTCAAGAAATTCCTTAAATTACAACACAGTTCTTGAGAAAACACAGGAGATTTATTTACAACTACTACAAGAAATATCGTTAGCAACTGCTAAATTAACCATATCAATTAGGCAAATATCAATTAACACCGTAAACTCAACGGTCACACACGTATTTACACCAGAATACGTAAAAACACAGCGCAAGGCTAATACACACTTTTTAAAGCAACGACTAAAACGAGACTCCACACTTAGAAAGCAAAACTAACTCTCTTCTTATTCACAAGACGACCGGCGTTTTATACCTAGCAAAAGAGAGGTTCAGAAAATCCTACTATGTTCTACCAATTTCTCATATTTTCTTTTTATTCCATTCACAAACCTTATCATTCAGAAATGGGGGACCGTATACATTCGAATGTAAGGGGGTTGTATATTCATTACGAGAAACTATTTACAGGTGACGTTAATAAGACAATTTTAGATGAAAGACAATGGAATAAACGCCAAATGTAGCTAGATTACAACAAAATAATCGTAAAAATAATTACTATTTACAGAATTTGTAACAGTATGTTACAATTTTAAATAGATCTTAGTTCAAACGTCATGTGTATGTGCGTGTGTTTGTGTCAAGTAAAGCTTTGTATGAATTATGACGCAGTTCAAAAGTCTATCCTATGTAATCTGTTTCGCTTCACGAAGACATTGGAAACCTGGTTTTACTGTTTTGAAGTAAACATTTTGAATATTTTTGTAAAGATTGATTATAGTTGTACTTTTTAAGAAACGGTAAATTAAAACCTTCTTAATAAAAAAGAATCAAACTGATATTTTTGCAATTATTTCTTATCTGGATAGCTAGATAAAAAGTTTATGTTAGGATATTGAGGATAGAAGTTCGTTAAAGTTTATTAGAAAGAAGTTGTAGATAGTTTATTTCCCGCTAATCATGGAGGAAAGCGATTAGGACCTAATAGCAAAAGTAGTAATAGCAAAAGTCGAGTTCTCAAAAATGTTAAGATGTATGATTTCAATTCCAATATTAATAATAAGACGCAAAACTTCATATGCAAAAAAAAAAAAATTAAAAAATGTAACATGCAGAAAGTTACGGCTGGACTTGAATCTCAAGGCTTGCAAAAACCTCTCGTTTCCCCCAAGTAGCCTATTAATTAAACTGTTGCCAAAACAATGACTTTAAAAATGCTATTTCATTCTCATAAATAATTTTATGTTTTCGACAAAAACATAAAAAATTAACTTTTATTGATCAAATATACCCACAGACAAAAATAATCTTTAGGCTTGAATTCATTAATGCAGGAGACTTTTTTTGGTTAAAAAAAGTATATTATTTTCGTAAATGCTTTAGAAATGCTTTTAAGTAGTTCTTTTTCTATTCTGTTGAGAAACATACCTTTTTCTCAGATGAAACTTTTAATTTTACATTGATTTAAAGGGTTACATTTTTACATACAAACCCTTTAAATCAATCAGCTAGAGCTTTTTAACTAATGATTCTTCCGAGGATAAATCAATTATATCTCTAATAATTAAGATTTTTTATTACCAGCAGAATCCAGATTTATTTTTAAAGAACTAATGATATACTATCTTTTTTACTGCATTTTTATCTCACCTGTTCTTTTAGAGCAAATCTTCTTCGAAATATCTTCTTGTTTTGCATTCTTTTGATCAATTTTTTGTATTTTTTGAGCAATCACGATTGTTTATTATTCTCACTTGACTGTTTTGATGTGCTATCATTTTATTTTCCCGCCAGCATCCTCTGCAGCATCACCGTCGACCGGCTCCTCACGATGCTGCTCCTATGGCGAAAACCGTCTTCAAATTGCGTCCATATCCTACACTTACACGCATACATACACGGACCTACACACACACAAACACATACATACACTAAAACATATACACACACACACACGCATACCATACACCTACACATACATACAGACACCTACACATACACACACACCTACACACAACTACCCACGCACTCATCACACTCATACCTGCACACAGACACAAACACACATGCCTACACACACATACCCCCTTACACACAAACACACATACCCCGCACACATAAACACACATGCCTACATACACACACATACTCGTGATTGCGAAAAACATAATTTGAATTCAAGAAGTCAAAATTCAAATTATTATTTTTTTTTTTTTTTTGTTTAACTTACTTTAGTACCTTAAAACCACACTAACGTAAGTCCAAAAATGGAGATTTTTATGTTATCACAGCATTGTATGTAGAACCTTATTCCGCATTGAGACATAACAACGTTATTCCTTTCTTTTTTAAATCTTTTGCTATTATTTTCCAGTGTTATAATAGCACGAGTTCCAACCTTTGTATGCCCCAGTCAAACGTTTTTACTCTCTCCTGCAAAATAGCGATAATGTGACTTACATTAGTCTGGCTTTGAGGAACAGAATTACAAATCCGAAGAAGTATGTAAGTTAAAACGGCAGAGCTAAGTTCCATCCCACACATCAAAAATTTGCAGAAATTTAGGAAAGGGAATGAAATTTTAAAAATTACTGTTAAAAATTAGTTTAGATAAATAAAATTGTAAGAAGATAAAGTGAGACTACAGTTGCTGACTTTATTGTGTACTGTGTTGTGCATTTATTTTTTTATCAATTCGCAATTCCAATATACTATAGGAGGCACGGCAGTTTGCCCAATAGTTGCTGAAAGGGGTAAAACAAAGACTAACTCACTTAAACTTTTCCAATCTTAAATCTTCCCTGGCCGCAGCAAGTTGTACTGTTTTACCTATTTGACTAATTTCTTAAAACATCACAAGGTAACGTATGCAAGTTCTAGGGCTGCAAGTTTGATATTATCTATTATGCTGAATTGCTTTTATGTTTATATCCCATTATTTAATTTATTATCGTCTGCTTTTTTTTTCGAAATGGCAAATCGCAACTCCAGAGCTCGAATACGCTACCTTGCTGTGATTAACAATACTAAAGAAAAAGGTAAAGCATTCCGTTCCACGTGTTTTCTTTGGAGAAAATTACAGGCTTCAGAGAGTTTGTGGTGTAATGTAATTTCAGAGGAATAGAAAAGAAAATTTCCCACAAGCACGATGAAATATTACTGTCATTCATTAAGCTTCAAAGCAAGTTATAAGTTACGGTATCTGTTTGTTTCACCTTTTTCATCCGCCATTAGACAGTGGCTGCGGCGCCCCCTATAGTTTATTGGAGTTGCAAAAGCTAAAAAATATAAATAGAAAAATTTGAATCCGTTGATAGAGTGCGAATGTTGTTTTTCTCATTCATTATTGACAGAGAATTTATCTTCATATTTAATGTAAATACTTAATAAAAAGGTCGAAAAAGTTTGTTTCAATTTACTAAAGAAAAGCGAATTACGTATTTTAAACTTCAAAGAAGAAGTAAAGTAGAAATACAAAGTGGATGTGATTTTAAATTTTCATCGTACCAACATAAAACGAGAGCACAGCTGAAAATGTCTTCTCTTAGTGGATTTAAAACAAACATAACTTCCGTGAAAGTATTCATGCATTTCAAAATTCGATTTCCTGAAGAAAAAAAAATCCTCCGCCTGTTTGATCATTGAATTTTGACTCGAGCCTTACTACTCGACAAAACGGAGTATTGCTGCATCGAACATATTTTCCCTTTGATCCTTGAAAGTAAAGGGCCCTGGAAGGAAACAACCCAAAAACAAACAAACCTGTGTTTTTTTATGTTTCAAGAGAAGACGCACTAGAAAGCTTATGGCTTACATTCATTCAGCTTTCATATTAGTCAGTCATTAAGTATTTATGCGTACTTTGTGAGGAATCAAGTTAGAAAAAAAGGAAATGTTTTTAGATCCTAATCTGAACGTATTTTTTTGGAAATATTTAAACCTTATTTGAATACTTGAAATGCAGCAGTAACTTTACATCTTTTATGCGAATTTCGTGGTTTTCAGATTTTAATAAGATGTGCTCGAGGGGTGATACAATGTTTTTAGAGGCGATTCTCGAAAAACTTTCCCGTGCATAATGCTGAGTTTTTAATTTTATTCAAGTAACTATAAACTAAATACATGCGATTAACTATTATGCTTTGATAATATATTAAAGCGCGTATTATTCCCCAACAGCATTATTTTTTGATGGCTTTGGTTAGCTAGAAAAAACAATAAAATAATAGATTAGAAAACTAAAAAAACACGCTTTCGTAGCAAAATGAGCTAAAAAGTGAAAAATAATCTTTGGATGATAGTAGTTGACCAATCACTTAATTTTAATGTAATACAAAAAAGCGTGGGGTGCTGTCTATTTACATTTTTGCTTGGACAACAAATGGAAGAAATTCAAGACAACTGATAAAATGCCCCTCACGTTTTTTTGTATTACATTAAAATTAAGTGATTGGTCAACTACTATCATCCAAAAATTATTTTTCACTTTTTAGTTCATTTTGCTACGAAAGCCTGTTTTTTTTAGTTTTTTAATCTATTCTTTTATTTTTTCTGTTTTTTAGTCTTATGTTGGAGAATTATCAGGCGGCGAAATTATTTATAAAACGAGTGCGAGGTAATATTTTGAAGTTAAGACAAGGGCACCCCGATGAGAAGCTACTGTGAGTCATCAATGTATATTTGCGGAAATCATATTTATGTTACTTTGAAAATTTGAGATGCATTTGAATAAAAGTTTTGTTTAACAATGGCCTGATCAGCAATGAATTTCCGATTGAAGGCTCACCTAAATTTTGGCATGAAATTAGTTAAAAACAATTATATTTCATCTTCTAATTACCTTGGAACATTGGAACAAATTTTGTCTGATGCAGAAAAATTAAAGATTTTTGTAGATATTTTTAAATTATTTTTGCGAGCATTTTTAAATGTATTTTTTTTTTTTTTTTGAATTTTTCCTTTTTCACATTGTTGGATTTATGACAAAATATTGATTAAAACTGGAGGAAACTAACAATTAAAAGAGTTAATTTGATTATAGAATATTGCATTGTCATCGGGCCTGAGGTCGCGTGCCAAATTTCAAAAGAATCCGATCGCAGGAAGTGGGCGAAATTTGAGCTGCAAGATTCCGTTACAAGATACATACATACAGATGAAGCTAATAAAAGCGTGTTCAAAAACTTTTCGTTACGAACGGGACATTTTTTCGAGAATCGCCCTTGGGATTAATTGACATGAGAGAAAGAAAGATAGCTAAAGTGAAAATGATTAGTCTATGTCCTACTAGAAATTTTTTTTTTTTATGTTAGTTAACACTCTGCGTGCTCGAACGTTGTAAGTGAAATATTTGAGTTGATTTTTATCCATGTTAGGTCATAAAGATTCTCTGGTATAATGTAGATTATTATTCGTGAATGTAATGTCTTTTTTATGTGTCATAATGAAATGTGTTTTGTTTTAAGTCATCTCTTTTGCTGATCATGAGAAAGTTTTAAACAGGATGCTCTGAAGATATCAAAGGCAAGTCCTGGGAAGCTGTGAACGAGAAACCTTTTTGTGTCCCTGAAGCCCCCAGAAAGGTAACTGTGGCTGCCTTCAGATTGCTTGCTAACTGGGCATGACTATCTGCGGTCACATCCTCACAAAATTGGAATTGGTGACTCTTCCACGGGCAGACTGGATCCCAGATCGACCCGCGGGCCGATGCGCCTTCCCGCCTATGCACCCTCAAGCTTGCACACTCTCTTTTATTAATTTGTTTTTTTGCATTTTTTAAAAAAATTATTCTATTTTTTTATCTTTTGGGGCAAATTCCTTTTTTTCTTCTTCTGCGCTAACAACTTTTTTTCTCTCTCTCATTTCTTTAAACCAGTAAACCTGTGCTCCATCTTTTTTTTTTCTTTTTCCTTCTTTAGTTCATTTATTTTTTTGCACCTTTTAATTTCTTTTTGCACTTTTTTTCTTCCCCTTGGAGGCCAAGGTTGGCACCCTCTTGCGGAACCCAGTCCGCCCCTGGACTTTCCCCAATATTTCTCTCTGTGACTCCGGTCCTTCTATGACCGCGAAACATTTGGACGTGTGCGCTGCACTTAGTGGTTTTAGTTCTATTGTTGAAAACTATTGGGGAGCACGTGCACTAATGGCATAAACGCTATTTTTAGTGCGCGGCATTTAAAAAATATAAAGAAATAAATGACTTGATTGTGAGAAAAGAAAACCAGCACACACATAGAAAGTTTCCTTAAGAAAAAAATAAAGTCTGAGGAAACTTTACCAATTTTCAGGTTTTTTTTAAGGTTTATTACCATTAGGGGTGGCATGGGGCCGGAATGCGTAGGAGCAGCGTGCGCACCGGCTTATCTTTAATAGCTGAAATGCCGATCGGATATAATATTTCAAACAATATCTTTCTTTTCCACTTGAAAATCCTAACTACCCTGCAAAATAGACTAATTTGACTTTATTTCAGTCTAAAACCTGTGTACAACAAACATTCAAAAGTATCTTTTTATGCCAGTAACTATGTAATTAAATTATTTCAAATAGCAGAACTCAGAATCAGCACACAGTGAAAAAAAGGGATGCCAGATTCGGCTACTTATTATATTTATTTTGTATTTTGCTGTTTTTGTAAATTATCTTCATCTCTATACTGAAGAATTCCCATTTCCCACACTCTCAAATATATGGATTAATAAAACTACCACGACGGTTTAATCTAATACCCCCCCCCCCCTTTCTTAAATAGGTTCGTCATTTCAAAAAAAGAGGAAGACGTATAAACTCAAAACATATTATTGAGAAAAACAGTAAAAAGCCTACATACATACGTAAATGCATTCTGTTTCTGAATGCCGATAGGGCGCGATTGCCCCCTTCTAATCCCCAAGCATCAGACCTATAACTGAAAAATTAATGTTGAAATTTCTATTAAGAAATGTATTAGACTACCAAGAAAGTGTTTTTTCTGTCTTATACAATTTAACTGCATTATGTTCTATATTTCCGTTTAGTTATTCAAGACGAGAATAAAACATAAATTGTTTTTTTCATCGAAAGAAAGTGTGAATTATCATAAGTAATTAATATTACATGTTAATGAAGACACAGAGAAAAAGCACTTAATTACAAATTAGTACTCAAGCCAACACTTTTGCGTTGCCAATTTCATTGAAATAAATATTTAATTTTCTTTCGGCACGAAGATGAATTATAATAGTTTTTTTGAAAAAATAATGATAATTTCTTGGTTTGAAAGAGGATTTTGCGTTTTCCATGGTTAGTTATTCTAATTTATTTCATGAGTAGCTTCTCTTTTTACTGACTCTAAGTTCAAAATAATAAAATTCGTCAGTTTTGGTACTATTTTAAAAACATGAAATTCATACAACCCCCCCCCCCTTTTTTTTTGTAAGCTCTTTTTATGTGTCATTGGGCTCCAAAATTATTTATTTCGTTTATGTTTGAAAAAAAGCCATAAGTTATCTCCTCCTTTCCGCCCCCCTACCCCTTTTTTTTTGACCCCCATCTAGCAAAATTGTCCAATTTTTTCCTAAAATGAATCGCTCATTAAAATTTATGTAAATGTTTGCCCGAACGTTAATAAATTGAAGAAGTTAATTTTCGTCCAATGTTTGCAGTAATGAAACGCTTAAAGAAAAGTTCGAATATATTAGAATAATTTCCACATTAAAGAAATCAACTATTGCTGAAACCATTATTACGGTTTTTGATTCCTGAAAACAATTTAGTATCGAAATACTGTGGGTATTTGCAGCTCTGCCTTCTCAGTACAGCCTTCTATTTTCTGGGCCATCAAGCGTGGGGCACAAATCAGGCGGCTGATTTGCCCGAGGCGAACGTCGGTGCTGGAAATGATGGTGACTAATGGTGGTACTCGCAGTATGTCATAATTTATGCATCCAATCTCAATGTAATTATACAAACAGTTGAGGACTATATTTTAATCAAAATGAACTCTTAATTTTGAACAAACATATTTTTTCTTGTGTTCGTCAACGTTTTCGCACAGGTAAATTATCGTCACTTGTTTGCATATAATGCCAAAAATGATGAGTTGGATAATATTGATTGAGTGATCAGTATTTCAGATATTGATCGCTCCAAAACTGGGTAGATTGATGATTGCGTAAAACCGAAACTCATCCGCGTAAAATAAAATAAAGGTGTCAAAGCTTAAGCCGCGTACAGTCGAAACCGCGTAAAACGAGGGGTCTACTGTATTTTTTATTTTTGCTTCAAGCTTTCAATATCTTAACTCTGTATCTGATTCTGAACATTTTTGCAATTGGAAGTATGCATCTCGGACTAACGTTTTCAAAAATGAAATTCTTTCGGGTTAAACAGGAAAATCCTGTATAAGTGATGCAAAATGAAATTCAAGTTATAAGCATGGTTCAAATTTGTCGTGGCACCAATGAAAACTTTGAATAACGTGAGAAAAATTATGCAAAATAAATTATTTGTAAAAAGTAATGTGACTTTGAATGATTAAAAACTCCCCAGTTTACTCGTATTTCAGATCATCACAGGTTTCTACAAGTTTTTATTTTGCTTCTCATATTGCAATGTATGAAGAGGGATTTTGACAACTTCAAATCTGCATTCAAGAGTCAATCTCAAAACAAAACTACAGAATTAATGAATTATGATAGTTGGATACAGTGTTTGCTACTGATTTTATAAAATCGAAAGTAAAAAAATTACATTATAGTTTTTCTAGCTATGTGCAGCATTGATCTTCTTGTTTCTTTCGAAGTCAAATACGGTCGACCCGTGATAACTCAAACCCGTATAGCTAGAATATTTATTTAGCTCGCAGTTTTCATTGGATCAAGCTCTTGAGAAGGTTATAGAAACTTTCATAATTGTACTACCAATAACTCAAAAGTTTTAGCGGGTTCATCGTGACTTCGACTTCTCGAGAGTTGAGTGTATACGTGTATACAGTTAATATAACGTGATAATTATAACTAGCAGGATAATAATACTTTAAAGACTGCAACAATTTAATTGCAGTTTTTTCCTTCTTTTATTGTATTCGCGAAAAAATTTTCACTCAAAAATCGACCTTAATTTCCATTTTACTCACTCTCGAATGAATGTTGAGTTTTTTTTTTTTTCGACTCGATCACACGTGGATAAGTACCTAAGAACGTAAAGACAAGCGAAATATCTATTTTGACCATTCCCGAGTTCATTACAACGAGTTTTCTCGTGACGTCTGTATGTACGTATGCATGTGCGGATATGCGGATGTGCGTATGTATGTCACATAATTCAAGAACGGTTTGTCCTAG
Source organism: Uloborus diversus (assembly GCF_026930045.1). Classification (NCBI taxonomy): domain Eukaryota; kingdom Metazoa; phylum Arthropoda; class Arachnida; order Araneae; family Uloboridae; genus Uloborus; species Uloborus diversus. The sequence continues at coordinate 241,184,002 of NC_072731.1, read as the reverse complement.
AGAGTTGAAATTTGGTACGTAGGTTTAGTACTAGGGGGGTTTAGTTGTGAACCTCCCCTTTTGGTTGCATTCGGGTGTTTCTAAAGGGATCTTTTGTCCCTTTTGGGGGGGGGGGGGAATCATTGTTAATTTCGATGTAAACTAAAGTGGTGCTATAATTTGGCGGACACTTGGCGATTTATCGCCAGTCTTTTGGTCGCCAAGTTTTGTTGCCAACTTGGTGACAAATTTAGCGATTATTATTTTTTTAAATCTGGTTTTAATTTGGTCACTGTTGGTGATATTTAGAGAGTAAGCTACTGAATCAGGGTTGGCTTTCTGCCGGCAGAAACTAGTTTTTGCCGTGCCAGTGGCAGAAACTGGTTATAACCGGTAAAAATCGGCAGAAACTGGCAAAATCTTAAGTGTCTTTAATAGCTCAAGTAACTAGTAAATGATATTTGTTTAAGTAAACTAAAAAATTAAACATCATTTCATCATTTTAAAAAATAAAATCCAATGCTAGTGCCCTTGATTTAGTTCAGAAAGGGCACTTTTCAATTGCAGAGGCTCGGAGTATTTGGATTAATTAAACAAAGGATAAAAAATCATACAGGGGTGCTTAGGAAAGAGGAGTGACACCCAGAATTAAAAGGGCATTACTGATTCTAATTGGCTTACTTATATGCTTCCTCTAAATTGTTTGTGATTGAAATTATCATGTCACAAAAAGAAAGTGATAGAATTTTACTTGCCTAGAATTTTGTACCTAATGTCACAGCTTTGCAAAACAAATTGGCCCCATTTCTCAAAACTTATTTTTCTAGTCAAATTTTTACCACAACCCCAGTTACTATAAGGTTGACCAGTTATACAATAGATGACAGCGATGATCAAGAGCATTGCTTGCTCTTTGATGCATTGTCTGCTAGCTCTTCTGTTTCAAGAATATCCTAAAGTTTCTCATTTGTGCATATTAAGTTGAGAACCTGTTTAGATTTTTGAAACCACCTTTTCGAAGAGGCAATTGCAGAGTCCCAACAATGTAACATTTGATTTTGAATTGTGATAATTTTTTAATAAAATTACAGTGCTTTGGTTAACAATTAATTATTTTTTCCATGTATTTTCTGTTGTATATCAAGAATTAATTTGTTATTTTGTGAGTTTTTGCCAGTTTCTGCCGCAAATGTGGCAGAAAGTGGTTTTTGCCATGCCGGTTTTAACCGGTTTCTACCAGTGATTTTAATCGTCTCGGCAGAAACTTGCCAACCCTGTACTGAATCTCATTAAAATTGCCAATATTGGGAAAATGACATTAAACTGGAGTAAAAAGGAAGTCATGTGATGCACACATCAGCTCATTTTTTCTTTTTTTTCAAAATAAGCTGGAGTATGCTGATTATAAACGGTAACACTTTCGGGGTACAACATTAGCTCAATAAAGCTGAGTCACATTGTTTTTAACCGACTTCAAAAAGGAGGCGGTTATCAGTTCATACCGTATGTATGTTTTTTTTTTTTTTTTTTTTTTTGTCCACTCATAGCGTCTCACCTAGTGAACCGATTTTGATGATTCTTTTTTTAATGGATAGAGGATGGCTCAACTTAGGTCCCATTACTTTGTTTGACCATATTTGTTCTTTAGAGAAAAAGTTATGGGCAAAAAACAGTAAATTTCCCTATTAAATGATTAAAATGATATTGTAGTGAAGTTCGCACTTTTCATATGTGGATAACGGTGGCTCAGTGGTAGAATTCTCGTCTCCCACACGAGCAACCCGGGTTCAAATCCCGACTAGGACAAAGTGAATTTTACTAAAATTTCGTTTCGACTGTTTTCCGTATTTTCTCGAATGTTCTATTAATTTCTGTATCTTTTCAAGTCTGGAAAGCTCCAGTACTTTTTCAAGTTGTATATAAGGAGATGTAACGTTCATTCGTGGCTCTGAATAAAGATCTCGAGTTGAGACTAACGAGTATTCGCTTCATTTAGCTTTCACATTGTCTTCGCTATCTTCATCTACGCGACAATATGAAACTCATTGTTATAAAGGTTTGGTGCCATATAACTGTAACATTAATACTAATTGTAATGATAATTTTGAATAAAGGCTTATCTAAAGCAATACAGTGATATAGAGCCGCACTTCTTACTAGGTAACTTCTTACTTTTACTGAAATATCTACATTTACACTAAAAAGAATGATATAAAAAAATTTTGAAAAAAAAAATAGAACCGACTTCAAAATTGCTCTAAAAAGTGAAAAATAATTTTATTCTTTAAACACCATCGATAATACTTTTAAACATAATTTTTGAAGTTGGCGCAAAAACAAAAAGTAAAATCCATTGTAACCATGCTTCGTTCATATTTTTATCAAAAAATCATCCAAACTTAGGAACGAAACATTTATATCGTTACTCAAATATGCTGTCATCAATGCATAATGCATGTGGTAGTGAAGAAACTAGACGTGGTTAAATTTATACATGTAGTTAAATTATGGCTGTGAATGATTTTATCGATCGTTTTTTGTGCCAACTTCAAAAATTATGTTTAAAAGTATTATCGATGGTGTTTAAAGAATAAAATTATTTTTCACTTTTTAGAGCAATTTTGAAGTCGGTTCTATTTTTTTTTTTCAAAAATTTTTTTTTACTTCCTTTTACATAGTAAATGAAGTATTGTATCCGCGAAAAAAAATTTACTCAAAAATCGGACTTAATTTCCAGTTTGCTCACTCCCGAATGAATGCTGAGTTTTTTTTGTTTTGTTTCTTGACTCGACCGCACGTGCATATGTAACTAAGAATGTATGGGCGGACGAATTACCCATTTTGACGATCCCCGAGTAAATTAAAACGAGTTTTCTCTTGACGTCCGCATGTATGTTTGTGCGTATGTATATCGCATAACTCAAAAACGGTATGTCGTAGAATGTTGAAATTAGGTAAGTAGACTCCTAGAGGGGTCTAGTTGTGCCTCTTCCCGTTTGGTTGCATTCGGATGTTTCAAAAGGGATCTTTTACACCTTTTTTGGGGGAAATCATTGTTAATTTCGATGCAAACTCAAGTGATGTTATAATTTGGCGGACGCTTGGTGATATATCGCCATGCTTTTAGTCGCCAAGTTTTGTTGCCAACTTGGAGACAAATTTGAAGATTTTATTTCGTTTTTTTAATCTGATTTCAATTTGGCCACTACTGGTGATATTTAGAGAGAAAACCATTGAATCACATTGAAATTGCCAAGGATGGGAAAATAAATCTGTGTAAAACGTTTATTTGCTTCGGTTTGCAACAAACTAGGGGTGAAAATACTTAGTGTTTCTTTGCTTACTCCAAGCCACTGTTAACATTAAATTGGCGTCATATGATGCACACATCAGTTCGATTTTTTTTTTCTGAGTTCCTTAAATGCATAGATGGAGTAGCTTTAAAACGCTTATTGTTATGCATCAAGTTTTGAAAGACTTATGAATAAAAATGTATCATTATATTTCTTCTCTTCCGTTTTGAATGTCATTTTAAATCATGTTTCTCAGCATTTTAATAAAAACTAACGAAATTGTGAACCTTCCTGACATTTCGAAATGAGATCCTTTCAGAGGAACTGGATTGAACCACATTACTCTATCCATGATACTGTCACAGAAAATCACGAGCAGTATACTGAATGATCTAACAGAGAGAAAAAATCAAAAATACAGCCATATATCTCTCAGTGAAAGGGATTAAATTGTTGATACGTTTCCAAAAAAAGGAGTCTACTACTTTGATGGAAAAAATGATATTTGACCCAGTTTTCGGTTTGATTGCCAAGATGAAATGCATAATAAAGTTGACAAATGATGGGAGTTATTTTATACCACGGATTAAGTTTTATAAATCCTGTATCCATTCTTTTTTTCCGGAAAACATACTTTCCTGAAACAAACAAATTCTTTTCTTTATTTAATTGCCTTTTGAACTTTTTGTGGAGCTAATTCTTGACTAAAATGTAAGAAGTCTACCAACATAATTGTTTTTAAAAATTCGAAGTCGACAGATAGATGCCGTAAATGCGGCCTACTTTGCGCCACGTTTTGGAACTTTTTGTTTTAAATCTTTTTTCAATAACTTTAATACTCCTCCAAGTTCAAAGTTGTGAAAACTTAACTCATCTAGAGTACTCTCAATTTAATTTTTGAACAGTTACCATTTGTTCATAGTGTTTATTACCGTTTCCATTGTTTTTTTTTTTTTATTTTTTTATTTAGTACTCTTTCGTTTGGGTTACTTTGGCCCAAGGTTGTTTTCCTAATTTAAAATCACTGTATAACTAACTAGATCCAAAGAAAGGCTTATGTTAATACGAAAATCTATTTATTTGAAGAAATAAAATACATTTCATATGAAGTTTGAGTCATCCTTATTTGTCTTAAAGAAAGTTTAAAAAAAAAATTAAATTGAGTTATTGTCTCACGAGTTGTCGACGGAGAACAGTCATCTTTTAAAAGGTTGAATAATTTTATTAACAAAATACTATTTGTAAAACAAACGATTCCTCACTTGTTTGCCACACTCAAAACTTGTGATGATTTCCATGCACTTCTCTCGCGTCAACAGATATCTCCGGAAACCTGAGGCCATTCCATTCTTCAACAGCAAAATTTCTTTTCCAAGAAATTTCCTAAAATTTGTAAGCCGGACCGACATCTTCTGAATCTTCAACATTAAAAACCCTATCATTGTGGCCTGGTGAGTAGAGGCTGTAATCTCTCTTAATTCGTTGAAGAGCGTTCTCAGTTTTACCTTGTAGTGTTTTCCTGCTCAGATTTTTACATTTATTTCTTCTTTCTCGAATCTCTCCGATGGATTTTTTCTCTCTCATGGATTTAATATTTTAACTACGTAGTAACATATATAGTCCATTCAAGTCAAGAAAAAATTCCCTCTAAAAATCAAAGCATACGATAATGCAAGAAATTTTCAAAAATAGATACTCAAATGGTAATATTGCGTTGCAAGTTAAAAATTATTTCGATATTACAGTAGTACCTCCTGTAAGGGACACCTTCAAATAAGGGACACCTCCAAATAAGGGACACCTCTATTTAAGGGACATTTTTTCTGGTCCCAGTCCCTTTGAATTGGGACCTCCATGTGTTTACCTCTGAATAAGGGACACTCTATTTAAGGGACAGTTACAGAGAAAACTAACAGCAGTAAATGTACAAATGCATCATACAAAGTATTGAATTTACTGGAATTAAGTTAGAGATTAACGTGTACAAATATGATGTATTGTGAACTTCGTGCTAAAATGTGCATGCATGTTTTCCCCTCTTAGTATTTTTTTCAAGTAAGCTAACAGCCGAAGGATAATCAACGACCCACGAATAGCTTCGCGTAATAAAACTTGAAATGTCAACTCTAATTGAAATTTATATCATGTTAAATTTGAAATTGCATGAAATCGAAAAGTTCGTGATATACATTCATATTCATTCATGGAATTACTTCAAAATAATTCATGTATGTAACAAAACTATACCATTGCCATTTTTTTTAATTAAATTTTAATTATTTAAGGAATAACATTTGAAATTTAATTACTTTTGAATTGCATTCAGTATAAATCATTTTCAGCATTTTATTTTAAATAAAATGCTGAAAATGATTTATACTAATAGTTTGTTTGGTACGAAGTTATACTGAAACAATATATTGCATGCATAATTTCATGTACCTCCGAAGAAGGGACACCTCTATTTAAGGGACAAAATTTCCAGTCCCCTTAGTGTCCCTTATTGAGAGGTTCTACTGTATCAAATGAGGCAGTGAGAAGCAAAGGGCTGTTAGTGAACATTTAAAAGTTTTGAATAAAACGCGTTTAAAGATATCATCCTAGGTAGGCTTTCATTGATTTTTTGTCTAAATCATGCTAAATCGTGCTAATAAACTTCTTGTTTTCGCCTTTTAAATAATAACCTTCTAATATTCGGTGCAGTATTTATTTAGTTAATATTTAGCTTATTAGTATTTTTAATAATTTTCATAATTAGTCAAGTACATGTGGGGCAAAGTGGTTGGGACAAAGGGAAATTAGTTTATTTCGTTAACTCATTCAATCATTTACTATGTAACTTCCGTATTCATTTATTAACTAATTTATTTGCATTCCTTCTTTAAATAATTATCTTATTATTCATTCACAGTTATTATTTTCTTATTCATTCACTATTTTATTCACACAATTATTTTTTCTTGTGCATTTCATAAATTTTTTATTAGTTTATGGTTTCGTTATCCTTTCATTTATTCAATTATCCTTTTATTTGCTCATTAATTTGTTCAAAAACATTTTTACAATCGAATAAAAAATATTTCATTCGAAAAATATTTCATTTCTCACTTTGCCCCATTAATAAAAAAAGTGAAAAATTCCTCATTTTGTTTGAAGGAACAATTTTACTGCCAAAAATAAAAAGTAATGTTTCAATGCAAGTTTATTATAAAATACAATGCTATTTTTTTATGTACTGTAGTATTCAACACAAATTTAAAATTTGCTCATTTTGAAAAAGCTCAATCATCTTAGCTCTTTGAATTTGCCCCATATTCCCCTACTTTCATTTAACACTCAATTTTTAAAAAATCAATCCTGATTGAATTTATGCTCTTGACAATGTATTGGATCTTTCTCTCATATCATGAAACATTTTTATTAATCTAGGAGGAAGCAGGTTAATAAATCGACGTATCACAGCGACCATGCTATGTCGTCTAACTCATTGTGAAAAGAAACAGTTGACGTTATGCAGTGAGATAAAACGTCACATAATTAGAACCAATTTCGTTCCATAAACGCCCCAATTACGGTTCTCTAACAAAAAGAAAAATGCATGCAACACGGCGCTGTCATAAATATTTAGCTTCCTATTCTCTGAAAGCAAACAACACATTACAAAAATATTTTAATCTGTTGATCTTTGACAAATGAGACGTTTTGCAGTAGGTGGATGCTTAATTTCAAATTCTTCGAAGTGCCATGAATCAGAAATGTTAATCACATTATACATATAGTTGAAAAAAATTCAACTTAAATAAGGACAAGTTTCCATAAAAATTGCTTTCACATGTTTTAGAAATGCAAAGAACCATTTCTTGGTGTAAGAAGCTTGTTGAAAATGTTAAACATTTGGGCAAAAAAAGAAAATTTCAGATTTTTCATTGCGGTTTTTCAGTTGAAGTTGCTTCTGACCAGGAAAACATACGTAGTGTGACAGTGAAAAAAATCAAAAACGTTGTAGTCAAACTGCGTAGCAAAACACATTTCTGAACGTGTAAATTATTGGTTCTCGTGTCCTCTTTATTCAAATAATAGGTCCTAAAATCTGCTGAAAGTTTAAAAAAGTTGACAAATTTAGGGAGTTTTGGTGAGCAATGAAACACATCTTTCACACGCCTTTAAAACCTAAACATGGTTTATGCAAACGCAAAAAATTAAGTAACATATCTATTCTTGTTTCTATCTTGTAAATAGACATATTTTTGTGACAAAAAATGCTATTAAACCGAAATGACCGGAACTGTAGATTTCTGCTTTTGAAATAAGGCTAATCTAATGACATAATGAACTTCAATAAAATTCTTTGATACTGCAGCACACTCTGTTAAAAAATTACAACTACATTAAAAAGCAGACGATCCAATAGAATGTTATTTACTAATAAGGTAAAACTTGGAAATTTAAAACACATTAAATTGCACTTTTCAGTTAATATTAGTTTTTATTTTCCGTTGAAAAGCGAAGAAAACCTTTCAGACAGCTTCATTTCTAGACGGATTCTTCCAAAAACATTAAGAATAAAAGGTAAAACGGTAAGGGCTCAGCTAATAATAATGATCATTACAGAAAAAAAAAAGTTTCATGAATAAATTTATTCTAAAATTTCTGATTTAGTATTCAATTTTATTTATTTTTTTTCGCTATATAGTTAAACTGAGAGAGGCATGGAAAAGTCGAAATATAAACATAAAACCCCAAGCACAAGCTACTTCGTTGACCATTTTGTTCCCTTTCAAGCCAAGTTTTCTACAACGTTACAACAGCGCATAGATTTCAAGTGGTAAGTTGCTACAGTATTTGAATTTTGCTTTAATTCATCTTACAACAAATATGTTGGTTGAAAAATAGTGATTTTAAAGTCCTTACTAATTGTAAGCCGTTGAATTTTGTAATTTTCGCTTAAGATTATTTTTCATATTTAAGCAAGAAGTTCAGTCCAAAACTAAACGAACCAACTTTCCCATATACCAATATTAACTTTCTAGTATCTGATTAATATTCTCAAAGTTAGCTAAAATCGCAAATTATTTCAAACGTCCCTTTTTAACATTTTAACCCGATTTCTAGAAATAAAATATTCCTTCTTCTTCTGAAGACATAGATGCGTAAAAAATACTTCTGGATCCATATTGACTTTTAGTTCCGCCGCAGGAGCTGATGTTAAGGGGTTTGAACTGTTCAAAATTGAACGGAAAATTGTTCAAATCAAAAAGATATTTTCAATACATGCTCTTCTTCAAAAACTTTTTTACGAAGTTTGTTTGAAGCAAATTCTCCTTTAAGTTCGGAATTTATAGTTGCTTTGAATTTCCCCGTAGGAGCTAAGTTTTTTTGAACCATTTAAAAATTGACAAAAAATAGTTCAAATAAAAAACTGAAATATAGGAATGAAATGTCCTCGTCGAAATCTTTCGAATAAAAAGAAATTTGTTTGAATCGGACTATTAACTCAAAAGTTATTAAGGGGAACAAATAGACCGACAGACATTTTTCCCCCATCTCAATACCCAACTTTCCTATTTTTAATGTTTTAATATTTATTTAATTATTGTATTTATTTTTGATTTCTTTTTGGTTTTTCGCGATATTTTTAAGATGCTTTAAACCTTCTTTCATGCTTTTTTCTTCTTCTGACTTTCACTGGGAAAGTAGGATAAAAATGTACTGATTTTTTGTCGATCCAAATTTGCCGAAGTACAAAAGTTTGGAGATTAGTACGTGGATTTTTATTTTTTTTTAATGAAAAAAGTTCCAACTGTGATGAGTTTTTTATTGTTATTATTATTATTTTTTTATGATTCACCCGATACACTGAGCTTTGTTCTGATAACAAAGAAAAAACGAACGCGACTGTTTCGAAGAAAAGATGTTGAAGTTTAATCCAATCTTTACAAGTAACACATAAATTTTACTCCCATGAACTCTTGTTCAAAATTATTCTACCTTCTTCTGGATGTAACAGCTGATTCGTTACAAAAATGTTCTAACGTGGATTTTATTCGTGAAATACACCGCCAGCTCAGTCATTTCCAGCCGAGGACTGCAGTTTCGTGCTTATTAGCACTCATCAGCCCGGCATAGGAAAGTGACTGAGCTGGAGATGGAAAACCTCTTAAGGAAGCCAAGAGTGCCAAACAAACTGGTAGCTAATATAGAATTAGCACACCAGACGAGTGACCGAAGCAATGGTTCGGTTCAACTCGAAGATTGAACTCGAGGCAAGGTATATTCAGTAAATTACCGCCCATTAGCCAGGGCTAAAGCAGAAATACGTGAAATGCACCGCCAGTTCAGTCATTTCCAGCCGAGGACTGCACTCGTCTGGTCTGCTAATTCTATATTAGCTACCAGTTTGTTTCGCACTCTTGGCTTCCTTAAGAGGTTTTCTATCTCCAGCTCAGTCACTTTCCTATGCCGGGCTGATGAGTGCTAATAAGCACGAAACTGCAGTCCTCGGCTGGAAATGACTGAGCTGGCGGTGTATTTCACGTATTTCTGCTTTAGCCCTGGCTAATTGGGCGGTAATTTACTGAATATGGATTTTATTGCTTATTTATTAATCAGGGGTTTCATTTGGATAGCAAAATATTTTTATGATGTGCTTTTTTGAGAAATTTATTGCTTAAAGGTTTTTTCTAGATACGATTCACTTATGTAATATATTTCGTCTCCGAGTTTCATTTTGTCTAGTTTGTACAGTTAATTTCTTATTTTCACTATTAAAGCTGTCCGTTGTTCATTCTCGCTGATACCTTTACACCCAAAGCCCATTTTTTGCATTGAAAAAGGGTTTCATTGAAACCTCGAAACATGCGTCTGCAGTTCCCTGCAAATGTATACAATTTATTGTTGTTACATTTTCTGTAACTTTTACGTCCCCTTCCGTTTCCGAAACAGGGGCGTTTATACCATCAAGTAATTAACCTACCTTTAATCTTTCTTTTGAAATATTAGCCTTGAACAGTCACAACAAAATACCACGTAATACTTCGTCATTTTCGCAAATATCCATTGCCAGAAATATCGTCAATAGAACGGTAATGTAGGAAGATATAAATAACCATACGCTTTCCGTACGAGGAAATAATTCACAATATTTTTTTCTCTTGTGTCATTTGATAAGAGAAATAAGATTTATTGCGTTTATTGCAATTACGTCTTCGTACTTTTTATTTTTTATTTTTCCGTTATCAAGCAAATTATTATAGTTCCTATCATCGTAGCAAAATATTAGTATTTAATGCCTAATTTCCCAAATTATGCTTGAGAATGTGTTCGTAATATGAAGGGTTGGATACAGATTAGTGCTTCAGGGGAGAGGGTCTCCTAGAAACTCTAGAGTTTTGGTTACGAAAAAATTCTGGAACTGTTTGTGTTTCAATTAAAAAAACCCACAAATTTACCAGGAATAAAGCTCCTAGGGAAAAAAACTTAATAAATTTCAGAAGTAATCAAAGGAATTATTTTCTCAAATATTTAGAGGAGCACTATTAAACACAGTCAAGATTACGGCAAACACTTACATTTGATTTGAAAGTATTTGTACACCGTGTGTAATAATTAAATTACATGATGCTCTGCACCCATCTTTCTTGTTTGCAATTATTAAACTATGACCACTTACTAGTGGTACTAGTGGCGTACCTAGAATGGGTGGTGTGTCTCTCCCCCTTACAAACACAAAATAAAAAAGGTTTTAATGTTATGTGCGGACATGAAATATTGTAATTTATACAATTTTCAGAAACAACTACATATGAGAATTACGAAACTTTAAGTGGGTTAATGTACAAAAAGACAAAAAAAAAAAAAAACAATGAACGCTTTTTATAAAACTTGCCCTAGACGCATAATATGCAGGACCGTCGTGAGGTCGAAAATGCTAGGGAGTGTATAAACTTGATGGCCTCTTACGTTTCTCAAACGCATCTCAAACTCAATGAAAGAAAATGGGGTTTAGTTTTTTGGTTTCAGAGAAAGTCATTACTAGGTTTAAGTATTGACGATATGAACCTAATACTGAGTATGACATTTACTTCATGATGTGGAGTGGTGGAGAAGAGGGTCCAAGTGCTCCCCCCCCCCTGAAAAAGCTTTAAATTGGTAGTCTTAAAAATGCCTTTTAGCTTTATATTTTTCAAAAACATGCAATTCCATTTTGCGTGTAACCCCCCCAGACGAGTGAAACCCCGGGTGAACCGGGGTTTCACTCGTCTCTTAGTAAAGTTCGTGCCCCCTCCTCTTAGTAAAGTTTTTTTTTTTTTTTTTTAATGTTTAACAATGTAGCATCTTCCACATAACAATCGAAAAAAAAATTCTGAATGGCGTTCTCGTTCTGTCAGATGTTCAACTGCTGAAATAATCAGTTTAATACATTACGGTATTAAACAATCTGTTTCATCTGGAAAACTCTTTAAAGTATAATCAAATTAATCTGTGTGGGAAAATCTTCCTTTCCGTTAACAAGAAGTTCTGTCTAGAACTAGACGAGCCTACTTTCCCGTATACCCATACTATTTTCTAGTACCTGATCAATGTTCTCAAAATAGCTAAAATCGCAAATTGTTTCAAACATATTTTTCCAATATTTTAAGCTACTTTCTAGGAATAAAATATTCCTCACACATCTAAAAAAGTTAGATGCGTAAAAAAAAGAAAAAAAAAGACAAAACGAACAAATAAAATAGCAGCAACTTTTAAACAAAGCAGCTAATACACTTTTTTACATTTAAAAAAAAATTCTTCAACAGCTTTCAAAACGAAAAAAAATAATAATAAAAATTAATAAGCTCATTAAAATAAATACATCCTATCAAAAAAAAAAATCGTTTCTTTTTCCCCCGTTGCCAAAAATAATTTTTTAAATGAATTAATGCACTTATCAAGATAAATAAAAACAATAAAATGTCAACGTAAAGAAATACTTTTCATTGTCAAAAAAAAAAAAAAATCGTCTGCGCGTATCTTTATGTAGAAATATAAATGACTTCGAGTTTATTCACCGAAAACTGAATACCTAAATAAAAACTTTAGCGTTAAAATAAAAACAAATCACATCAACAATAATTATTACACAGTTAAAACCATAGTGTCGGAGTCGGAGTCAATCTAATTTTGGGATGAAGGAGTCGGAGTCGAATATCCAAGAATCGGAGTCAGTCATTTGTCCGTGTATAAATTTTTGCCAAAGCTAGGAAGTCATAGTCGAAGTCGGGGAGTCGGAGTCCGATTATTTGGCGGGCACAGGAGTCGGATTCGGATTCAGGTGCCCCTAAATTCTCGGAGTCGGAGTATGGAGTTCGGCGTCAAGAGCTATTTCCAACAAAATTTGTTTGAAGTAAATCCGCCTTCAAGTACGGAATCTACATTGACTTTCAGTTTCCCCGTAGGCGCTAATGTTAAGGGATTTGAACTGTTCAAAATTGAACAGAAAATTGTTCAAACCAAAAAGATATTTTATATACAAGTTTTTCATCAAAAGCTTTTTCCTACAAAGTTTGTTTGAAGCAAATTCGCCTCACAGTTCGGAATTGCCTTGAATTTCCCCGTAGGAGCTAATGTTAAGTTTTTTTGAACTGTTCAAAATTGAACAAAAAATAGTTCAAACCAAAAAGCGAAATATGGGAATGAGGTGTCCTTGCCGAGATCTTTCGAACAAAAAAAAGTTTGTTCGAATCGGACTGTTCATTCAAAAGTTATTAGGGGGGGACAGACAGACAGACCGACAGACATTTTTCCCCATCTCAATACCCTACTTTCCAATTTTTAATTTTTCGATATTTATTTAATTATTTTATTTATTTTTGACTTTTTTTTGTTTTTCGGGATATTTTTAAGATGGATTAAGCCTTCTTTCATGCTTTTTTCTTCTTTTTCTGACTTTTACTGGGAAAGTAGGCTAAAAAGGAGTTTTTCTCTGTAACATGAAGACCCAAATTAGGCTCAAATATTTTATTATACACCTACACAGTAGCCCAAGTTATTTCGATAAATAATGTCGGATAAAATAACATCATTAACTTAATGTTTCCGAGTGTTATCGTATTTCCCACTTTTATCTGGAAGAAAGAATCCTAGTTTTTATGGTTCTTACAATATTATGGTGTTGCGGTTACATCCGACTCAATCATCTTCTAAAGGTGACTTGTAATCCTTCTTAATTCTCTTAAATTTTTATGCTATCTCTCGTCATTAACGATGTAATGCCAAAAATAAAAAGTGTTTCGCATTTGAGAAATAATACTCATTTATTTTCTTGCGTTTTATGTCTTTGTCTTTTTTACTTCCTTTTACAAAAAAGGAAGTATTGTATTCGCGAAAAAAATTTCACTCAAAAATCGGCCTTAATTTCCATTTTGCTCACACCCGAATGAATGTTGAGTTTATTTTTCAACCCGACCACACGTGGATATATGCCTAGGAACGTACAAACACCCAAAATATCCATTTTGACGATCCCCGATTTAATTACAACGAGTTTTCTCGTGACGTCTGTATGTATGTGCGTATGTGTGTATGTATGTCGCATAACTCAAGAACGGAATGTCCTAGAAAGTTGAAATTTGGTACTTAGACTCCTAGTGGGGTCTAGTTGTGCACTTCTCCTTTTGGTTGCGTTCGAATGCTCCAAAGGGGGTCTTTTGCCCCTTTTTAGGGGTTGTTTATTTCGATGTAAACTTAAGTAGTGTTATAATTTGGCGGACACTAGGCGATATATCCCCATTTTGGTCGCCAAGTATTTCTCGTCAACTTGGCGACAAATTTGGCGATGTTTTTTTTTTAAATCTTGTTTCAATTTGGCCACTGTTGGTGATACTTGGAGAGTAAACTATTGTATCACATTAAAACTGCCAGTAATGAGAAAATAACATTAAATTGGAGTAAAAGGAAGTCATGTGATGCACACATCAGCTCGTTTTATATCACCTTAAGATTTTTTTTCTAACTGAGAGGAGAGGCTACGCGTCTTATTCGCTTTCGCTCGTCTACCCCTTCAATGATTGATTCCCTTTCCATTGAATTCGTCCAGTTTTCATGTTTCACGATTAAATTTTACAGTTTAATCAAATGCTCATTGTGTAAATAGGGTAGGGTAGACCGACCAGTGATTGAGCACTTAAGTTCTATTTCATTTTTAAAAAAATCTAAGTAGTTTTAAATACTATAATGTTCAGTTAGCGATTCAACGATAATTTAAGGTGTCCTTCTGTTTAGGCCCCTGGCGCTAGGGCAAAATAACCAGTATCCTCTTGCAGCTTGCAAAATAAGCTTTCCATTGACAGGTCGTCCGTGGTGGTGCGATGACAGGAAGTGGATCAAGGTGGCCCGCGATGTTTTCCAATTCTTTATTCAGTCAGACAATATGCTAAAACACGGCGGGGACATGTTCAAAGATGAAATTAACGGATTGCAAATGAATGGATGGTCCAAAATCCGTGTGCAGCTACTCTACGGGAAGGGTTCAACAAGATCTTTGAATTGGTATAAAATACTCTCTAGCTGCTATATTTCTGTAGCTATGGCAAATGGAATGCGGAGCGTGTGGAAGCACGTCTGATTCGGAGGAAGCCCGAGGCTGACTCTCAATTTAATTGACCTATGAAAACATGTATAAAAAAAAAATGCGGGAACTTAAATGGTCGGTACAGTTTAAGTTCCCGCAGGTTCCCCCCCCCCCCCCCTTCCCCGATTTTTTTTTTTTTTCTTTTTTATGTTTGAAGGAAAAGTAGCACAACACCCCACTGAATGAACACCTTCAACCATTAAAAGAACAGCAGTGAATGAACATATTAAATTTCGATTAAAAAATTAACTTTAAGTTTTTTTTGAGATCTGTTTTATGTTTACACTAGAAAATCGCCCGTAATAGATATGACGGGTGAAAGTTGCTTCTACATTTGAACAAAGCAAATGCCTGTTTGGTGATATTTTGGTAGTCGATATTTTAACCTTAACTACAGTGGATTAACCCTAAACTCCAGTAGATAGATCATTGTTGCCCACTTTTTCGTTTCTTTCTTCCACTGAAATGAGTTTTACCAGTAAAACAGTTAAATGACCAGATCCAGTTCAGCCTTGACACAATAAAGCCTTTCCCTGCATTTTAAACATTACCAAAACATATTATCAAATTATCATGCCGTGGTGAGAGTTATACTGTTGATGACGTCAGGAGCGTTACTTGGTCATTGGCATATGTAAAAAGATGTACAGTAGAATCTCGATAACTCAAAGCTTATAACTTGAATATTTCTTTATCTCAAAGTTTTCATCGGGTACCAAACTTTTGAGACTGTAGTGAAAACTTCTCGTAACTCGAACTACCAATAACTCGAACGTTTTAGTTGGTATCATGGAACTTCGAGCTATCGAGAGTTGACACACATTTTTTGTTATTTAAACACTGATCCATTGTTTTATGTGCTTATTTATTTGCCATTTCATTTTATTTTTTACGTTCTTTTTTTTTCTCTACAAACGATAAACTTTTTCCAATGCTGATTATTTTAAATTTTGTATTTTGTTTACTTATTTGAGACTATTTTCACATTATCTTAATTAATTATTTTTGCATCTTGTTTTCTTTTCTCTGCCCCCAGTCGTTTACAGTCAATCGAAAAAGACAGCTATTTTATACTAATAATATAGACTTGATTATCATTGTTGATGTTATAATTATTTTATTTAACATTTTATTTATTTAGCTATCAATTTTTTGAAAGCTATAATTTCTTTTTCATCTTACTTTTGATTCTATATTTTCGCTAACGTAATTTGCGGACGTTTTCTAGAAGTTCAGAGTCGATCGAAAAGGCGGCAACTCGTTAATGATTTTATTTCCTTTAATTGCAATCAATAAATATTCTTGCATCTTAATGTTGATACTGTTTTCTCGCTAATGTTATTTACTGGCCTTTTGTTAAAGTTTACTGACGATAGAAAAGATGCGCTATTTAATATCCCTAACTGATAGTTTCTTTTTTTTCCAGACATTACAAGTTTTTGGCTGTCATTAATTCTTCCTGCATTTTCTTTTTCCTCAGCAAACGAGCATTTTTTCACGTATAACCAGTTATTTACCCTAAATACAATTAGTTTTCATCAAAGTAGTTGCATATACAAAAACAGCCGTACTATTTTGAATGAGAAAATGATTGATGCGCAATCGTAAACATTCTATGGTTTATCTTAGAATTTATCTTATACAACTTATCTAGAAAAAATCTTTGGAAACCTAATTTTTTAAAAAATATTACGAACTGTTAATTATATGAGGGGTGTTCAATCATTGGTTGATCTACCCTATGTCTCAAAAACATAATTTTTTACCAACTGGGGAGGGATACGCTTCTGTAAGCTTTTGCTCGTCTATCCCTTCGTTGATTGCTGCGACTAGTTTCCGTGCGACTAGTTCACAATCAATGTCTACTATACAATCAAGTGCCATTCTGCAGATAATGTGTCTCTTAAAATCTGAAGCAAAAGGTCATCGTCCAAAGTTGATCTGCATCCCTAACTTGGTATTTTTAACGTTTTGCTTTTTGTTTCATGTATGCAACAATAGATAACTTGGGACACCTATAATTGCTTACAGAAGTTTTTTTTTTCTTTTTTACAACTACAAGGTCCATTCCAAAAGTAATGCAATTATTTCTTTTTAAAGTAATTTATTGAACAGATTTGCACAAACACTTAAAATTCTTCAAAGTAATGTCCTTGGGCCTCTACACAATTTTTCCAGCGTCTCTGCCATGACTGGTAATTGCCCTGAAAGACGTTTTTGAGAACCTCACCCAAGGTCTTCGGCGCGGCTGATTAGATCTCTTCTATGGATGAAATACGGATTCCTTCAGGTCTGCCTTAATACGAGGAAACAAAAAGAAGTCTACCGGGGCGACGTCAGGACTATAGGGGGATCAGGACAGCGTTTTCACCCGGTGTTTAGCCAGGAACGTGCGAACTCACAGCGCATTGTGGCAAGGGGCTTCGGCACGACCTTTCCTCATCACTAAATCATGAGTAACAATGCAAAACACGGCATAGACGACATGTTCAGTCCATTGGCAATCATCATGGTGGTCAATCAAAGGTCAAAGTCCAACAATTGACTAACACGAGCCCCATTGTTGTCGGTTTTTCTGGTTTGATGATCACCAAGAGCGTTGTTCTTCTTGAACCTTTTCCCGACCCTCTTTACAAGTCTTTAACCACCTCAAAACTTGTGAATAGGACAGAGAAGAGTCCCCGTAAGCCTCACGAATCATTTTTTTAGTCTCCTCAAGAGATTTTGTTGGTTTAGCAACAAAACTCAATCGCGTCCCATTTCTTCCGTGACACGGTCTGTGCGCAGAGGTTAACATTAACTGACGTCCAATCACTTCCACAGCTCGGAGAACATCAAAATCGGTTTTCCAGGAAATCTTAAGGTCCCCTGACCTAACCCAAGTAGTTTGATTCCATTCCGATCATTAAAAGCGGCCCGGGAAATTCAACTGCATTACTTTCGGGAAAGACCTTGTACATAAGAAAAAATATTAGATGGAAAAAATACAGTATTGTTGACTTTTACTGGTTTAAGAAATGTATACTTGCCCCCGGAAGTACTTATTGGCTCCCGAGACTTCTTTATTCTTTTGAATGAAATGTTTCTGCGTCGTACTCTACATTTGGGAACATAAAAGTATTTGGTGAGCTAAATTAGCTCCTCGTGCAGATGATCTTTAATTCTATCATTTCTTAATTTCAATAACCTCTTTTACAAGCTGTTTCCCACAGTAAGTCTCGTTCCCTCATCTTGCGTAAAAATCATGACAGATAAATTGGCCTCATCTATACTAGGAAATTGGGAATTTATCTTCATTAGTACAGAAATAACATTTACAACACTATGACAAACCGTTTTCTCTTTACCGGAAGATTCATATAATTTTCCAATGACAACGTTTCTGCCATGTAACGATATGACACACGTATTATTAGCATTTTTTACTGCCACTGACATTATCTTTATAGATCCTTTTCTGTCCTTGTACCTGACCTTAGAGCAGTGTAAAAAGTCTGGAGCGTATTTCGATTTTTTAAAATTTATGAAGAAAAAAAATGAACTGAATTCCAGTTTAGGGGTATCGCCAAAAAGGTGGTCCAAAAATCTGTACCACAGAGTCAAACTAACGTAAGTTCATAATATTGTAGTACGTAGAATCCTGTTCCACATCGAGTCACATGACCGCAATGCTATAAAAAAAATAATAATTTGAATTCAAATTATGTGTTTCGCAATCACGACTTGCGACAGGACCCTACTAATTAGGGTTATTGTTCCTAGAAAAGGCTCCTGTCCCCCTTAGCCTGCCCCTCCTCTTGGGCGGTTACGTGTGTATAGTTGTGTGTGTGTGTAGGCTTGTGTGTGTTCGTAGACCTATGTGTATGCACGTAGATGTGTGTATTTGTGTGAGTGTTGAGCGGGTATGTGCGTAGGACATGCACGCCACCGGATTCCGGGGGACAGCGCTCAGGACCAGAGCAGCCGCGCCGCTGTCGGTGGGTGATGGTGCTGCTTAGGCTGAAAAAAGAACCACAACATCAAGGACGGTCAAGTGAAAACAATAAGCAATCGTGATTGTTCAAAAAAAAAAATCCTTTGTAATAATTTGCCAGGAATAAAATAGCGCTAGCCCAATCCTTTGTATGCACCAAGCGACGGTTTTTTCAATCTCCTGAGAAGTAGCAATTACGTGACTTGCGTTAGTCTGGCTTTCAGGTGGGTTTCAACGTAGCTTTGAACAAGTCTATAAAAAAGAATTACCGCATTTTTTAATTGTTTAAAAAAATTTTTAAGACTATTTTTAAAAGTCGCAACTGCAGCTGGAAACTTTTGAATTTTTGGAAAATATTGGAATTTAGCTAATTTCAGAGCAATTCTATTTATTAATTATTTCATACAACTTAAAATTAATGAAATCTATGAAATCAGAAAACACATTAAATTAACTTCAGAAACTAATCAAAGGGTAAACTTTTTAGGACAATGAATGCAAGCACGAATAGTTACTTTTAAATTGCTTCACTAGCGGCAACAAGATTATTGCTTTTGTTTCTTGTTAGTTGGGTGACGTTTATTGTACTCTTCCTTCGCTGCCAATCCATGCTTTGCTATATTGTTTACAAATCCTAATCCGGGAAGATCCAGTAGAATAATGGAGAGTTATATTACAATTTTATTTTAAATTTTAATATACTTTTGAATTTTTCTCAGATTGTTTTCCAAACTTAAAGAATTTTGCCTCAATAATCAACGAATTTCATTTTTAAAATTTCACTGTTGGTGAGTGCAAACTAGGTAACATATAGAAAAGATTTTGTGAGTTCTGTATCTTTCCAAACGATTGTGAAGGTATTTTCAGTAAATTACTGCCCTGTAGTCAGGGCTAAGGCAGAAATACACCGCCAGCTCAATCATTCTAGCCTAGGACTGCAATTTCGTGCTTATTAGCAGTCATCAATCCGGCACAGGAAGGGACTGAGCTGGAGGTGGAAAACCTCTTAAAAAAGCCAAGAGTGCCAAACAAACTGGTAGCTGATATGATACATTGACCGAAACAATGGTTCGTTTCAACTCGAAGATACGTTCGCTTTGTTTTGGTCACTCGTCTGGTCAGTGCTAATTCTATATTAGCTACCAGTTCATTTGGCACTCCTGGCTTCCTTAATAGGTTTCCTCTCCTGCGCAGTCACTTCCTATGCCGGGCTGAAGAGTGCTAATAAGCACGAAACTGCAGTCCTCAGCTGGAATGACTGAGCTGGCGGTGTATTTCGTGTAATTTGAAGGTGCCATCGTTGTTTAAAGATGTCACGGACAAAAAAAGTTATGATTTTAAACTGTCTTACAGTTTAAATAACTGTCTTATAGTTTCCTCTTCAGCAGGTCTAACAGTGTAAAGTATAAAACTGGTTTTTATCTCTCAATTCCTCCGAAAGAAAGAGAAGTATCCAAGCTGAAAAGTTGGGATTCTGTTTCCTTTTTCCCGAACTCGCCCTACAGTGAAAACAAATCGACTTTTCTTCTTTAAAATTATCATAAAGAAAAAAAAAATGAACGCACTATTTTTCTCTTTTGAGTGCCCCACTCGTCACACTTCCGCTGAATCATATGCAACAGAAACGGCTAACTTGACACCCATGACGTCACTTTTTTTTTTTGTAGAAAATGATAGTTTTCATTTCACTTCCTTTCATTGCAAGGTAACAGAAGAGAATTACTTTTGAAGAATTTACTTTAACTCATTCTTTGCGATACTGCTGACGTCAATGTTTGTGTAAGATAAACTCTATATATGGAAATCATGCTAATGATTTATTTATTTATTTCTTACTAGTGGCACCCGCACGGCTTCGCCCGTAATAGAAAAAATAAAGGTCTTTTGGTTTGCCTGTATATTTACAAATAATGTATGGTGAATTTTTTTGCCAATTGGCTTGTACCGACGTAACAGTTCCACGTTATGATAATTTCGTATCTCGCCAATTGGCTTGTGCCCATGTTACGGTTCCACGTTATGATAATTTCGTAATTGATGATAGTTTTTTCCTTAAAATTGGAATAAAAAAAGAACCACATCGAATTTTTGAAAAATCGCTTCGAAGTGCACGCCCCCATGCTACAAACTAACTTTGTGCCAAATTTCATGAAAATCGGCCGAACGGTCTAGGCGCTATGCGCGTCACAGACATCCTACAGACATCCAGACATCCAGACATCCTCCGGACAGAGAGACTTTCAGCTTTATTATTAGTAAAGATGTGTGCCACATCCTCTCAATGCATGTTACTTTCTGGTTGCACATGAATGTTAAAGACTTATGAATGACCTCTTCCGAAAGTCTTAGTAATAGATAAAATCCTAATTTAAAAATAATTATCCTTGATTTACGTATTTAATATCAAAGTTTATAGGGTCAAGTGTAGTAAGGTGGTCATAAATATCAGGTTTTTCAACTCAAATGTGTAATAAATATACCAGAATTTATTTTCTCACTCTCTGTACTCTGATCTTTAATTATCGCATAGATCGCTGTAAAACTTCATTTTACTGGTATTGGCGCTTTAAACTTTTCAAGGCCTTCAGGTGAACCTCATGGCTCAGTTTGAGGTCCATTTCTTTTTAATCTGTTTCTCAATGACATTTCAAATTATTTTTATAGCGCAACCCTGCTTAGTCTATTTAGACGATGGAAAACAATTTCAAAAAGTCAATAATTTTAATGGTTGCCATCTCTTAGATTCTGATCTGCATATTCTGTTTGACAGGTCCTTAAAACACTGTCTTAATTTCAATACTTCTAAACGTACCCTTATGTCTTTCGTTAAAATTAAATCCTCTACTCTTGTAAATTACTCTGTTGACAGCCTCTAGCTTCTTAGAACTACCTATCTTATAGACTTGGACTCTAGTTCCTACTTCTGACTTTTCTTTTGCTTATCATATCCGTTGTGCTATGGAAAAAAAACCTGCTCTGTATTGGAGTTTATTAGTCAACTTTACCAATATTCCAACTCTTATTTCGTTGTCATACTCCTAAGTTCATAATTCAAATTTTGCCTCACAGAAATATTAGATCGAGAGGGTTTAATATTATTTTCTTAAAATTCTGCTTTTTTTTTTTCATTATAAAGTTGCTTCTAGCTAGTTTCCAGCTTCATTCACTAGAAATCTACTCACCGGGAAACCCCCACGAATAGCGTAATATAAAAGGTTTCAATCTAAAAAGCATATTGAATCATTTTTTGACACAAAAATTATTTGCCCTCGGGCCTTGGTTCTCGGCATATACGGTCTTAAAGTCTGCCGAAATTTTTAGAAAAGCACCAAGTATAAAGACTTGGAGAGAATGTGAAGATACCAGCATCTCAACGACGATTTCACCGTCTGCATGTTGCAGGACATCAGCGTGGTTTGAAGGAACGCTATCTTTACTCACCGAAATTCGTTAAATTTGATTGCTTTTCTTAAAATTTCGGCAGGCTTTCAGATCTTATATTTCGATAACGGGGATACAAGGGTTGATAGCTTATGCATCCAGAAACATGTGTTACTATACTCTTTCAAATGCTACTAATTAAATTGTTTTATTTGTACACTATCGTATGGTTTCCTGGTCAGAACTAATAAATTGTTAATTTTAGAGACATTCACCTTTTACAATTTGAATATAAGATGCGTAACGGTTAGTTCGACTGTTCAACTTTGTTCGCTGATTTTAGTTTTCCGCCCCGGATGTCACCCCAAAGTAGAATTGCAAGTTTTTTGAAAAATATAAAGCTAAAATGCATTTTTAAGACTACAAATTAAGACATTTCCCGGGAGATAACCCCCCGGACCCTCCCTCCCTCCCCAATAATGGAGTGAATATGTGCATAGGATTAGGTTCGTATTGTCTAAACTTAGACCTAGTAGTGACTTTTTCTTATGCCAAAAATAAACACCATTATCTTTCCCTGTGTTTTAGATACGTTTGAAATAGTTAAGGAGCATCAATATTACATACGCCGCTTACTTTTTCGAGCTCTCGATGGCCTGAACATCTCTGGAACAAGTTACATAGACAGAGTTCACAGTTTTTGTTTGTCTTTTGCACATCAGCCTTTAAATTTCGTTATAACACAAATGTTGTTTCTAAAGATCATGATTTTTTTTTTTTTTTTTTTTTTTTGCGTTTCTAGAGGGAGAGGGTGAAACCCACATTACCGCACCGGGTGTCACCCGTGTTAGGTATGCCACTGCTATAGGTTATTTTGCTTGATTGGTATTTTCATTAATTTGGGCGACCTGGCTCCCCTGTTAGCCCGGATTAAAGAGATTCTACGGTATAAACAAAAGGATTTTAGTGGGTTTTTGTTTATTGCAACATCTAATGAAAAAATAGCGTGCAACTTCTATAAGCCTCCTCAGAGAAAATACTTAATTACTCTACAGCCAATTATGCATGATGAAAATATGAAAAATAACTTGGTTAAAATGATGTGCCGAATTGCATTAAGTAACTAATTCAATTTCCTTTACTTTTGTGCATTTGTACGGCATTTTCGGGGAACGCTGAATCTAATAAATGTGACGAAGGACAAATTTTAGTCGGGACAAAACAATTTAGTCGAGCTTCTTCCTTGACAAGAATTAGGCATTATGTTAAAGAGTACCTCAGGAGGAATTAAAATAAGTTTTAAATTCATTTAAATGTTTTTTCATGTAATTTATTTTTTTATCTCAAAGAATAAAATTCTACACTTACTCAATCCGTATATATATATATATATATATATATATATATATATATATATATATATATAAACTTTCTTTTCAAATATTCAATTTCTTATGGGTATCGGAAGAATATTGTTTAAGAGTATGTTTAAAATGTTTTCGTTGTAAAACATTTGGATACTTTAAGGGTTGACTCTTTAGAATTTTACGCTTTTCACAAAATTAAAGTTATGGGAGAAAAACTTCTTGCATGATATCTGCTATTCAATCGACAATTACTCCAAATGTTAATCCAAAAATGGCAACACTAAAGCCTTGAAATAGTTTAAGTGAACATACAAAAGGCTTGAGCTAACAGTGGCTGTAGTTATCGTTACTACGAGAAACATACAGGGTCATTTCTGCTTGTGTAAGTTTCATTTGTCTATTTCTCGTTTAAATCATTCTCCAGTTGTTTTAGATTTTCTTTAAAAATAAACTTATTTTCGTCATTTTTGTTTCGAAAATATTTTGAAACATATTTCTTTAGTCGGTATTTCCCTTGCTTTGAGAAAACCATTCTTGTGTTGAAATGCAGGTGAAGATTATTAAAGTATATTAAAGTACTCAGTGTTACCAGACTGCTTTTCTTCCTTTATTTTTCTCTTTTTTTTTTTTGAGCAATCACGAATTGCTTATTGTTTTCATTTGCCCGTTTAATTACGTCCGTCCTTTGATTTAATTTCCCTATACTTATAATGCAGACGTCCATGTGCCTTGGAATCGAATTAAAACGACCTTATCGACTTTACACAATTCTCTTTTGACATCTTGCATACAAAATCCAGCATTCAACCCCTGACATTCATTTGAAATTTGAAGTCTTGAATTCAAATTATATTTGCGATAAAATAAATTAGTAGAAACAATGAGAAACCCAACGGGTAAGGTTCTATCGCAGTTTGTGATTGCGAAAAACATAATTTGAATTCAAGATTCCAAAATTCAAACTTTTTTTTCATACTTAAAATGATTTACCATTTATATTTTTTTGTTCAGCTTAAACCCTGCTTCAAGTTAACAACAACTAAATGAGTACTAGCTGCGTCACCCAGTTTTGCACGGTCCACCTCGAAAATAAAAGTTATGTCAAGTGACGCGAGTTCAACACTCAGGCTTGAACCAAAAAAAAACAGTAACATTTTTGCGGCAGATTGCGGAAAAATAACCAAAAAGTAAACATTTTAAATCCCCCGACTACAGGAAAAGCCTTTGAAACAAAAACAAGAATTTTACTTGTTCATATTCGAAAGAAAAAATGGCAACAGATCTTTCGTCTCAATAATTTTCTTCACCGCTATAAATTTTAATAAAAGCACCGTTGCGGAAAGTTGAGATGAAGCACTGAATAATAATTTGAATGGAGGAAAGCCTTCGAAAAATAGGGATTTTATGTCGAAATCTAAGTGCCCTAATTAATAGTTTTTAACTGATATCTCCGCTAATTATTATCGGAGGATTATGTTAAACAGTCAAACATAAAGATGGGAAGATTACGAATCCATCGATACCTGCATTGATGGTCAGTTAACTGTCGTTCGGGAGAAGAAACTTGGACATTACATGGATGACTACATAGATACATAGGTACATACATAGATACATACGCTCAGTTTTTAATTTTATAAGATTATTTTATAAACCAATTGATGTTTGGTTTCCTAATTGGCTTTTGTATTGGATAGCCTTGCAATGAAAGATTTCTGAATGGATAAATGTTTTTACATTCTCAAAGTAACAAAAATTTACGCATATCTTTCATACATTGCATTTTGAGCATAGGTTCTAATTTACAACATGCAGCGACGTTTGCTATACCACGATTAAACATGAACTATGTTAGAACTATTGTGCAAATAATTATTTAGGTTATCCAATCTTTTGAGCAAATAGAACAAAAATGACGTGTTTGAAACAGTTATTCCAAATACATCATGCGGGTTTTTTCAACTTTCAGTTCATAAAAATTTCGCAAAATTTTCTACTGCTCGCGAAAATAAATGCTTTTACGGTATGCTACATTGTTGTGTAACAGTCGAAAAAATAGTAAGCACTTTTTAAATAGTAAGCATATATTTTTAAGTGTACTAAATGAAATACTACTTAAAGTTTACTGATCTCAATATCAGTGTTCAATATAGCTTTCATTAAAATGCGATAATAGTTACAATTTCACCCTCAGACAAAAAATTAAAAAATAAATAAATAAAAACAATTCCAAATTTATCTTTTCTTTCTCATCAAACACGTGCACATTCAACATGTAATTGAACAATTTGGAATAAACATGAAGAAATTAATTATTTTTGGAAACTTTCCACAAATTATTTATCTAAGTCACCGAAAAATAAAATACTACACATAAAAGATCTGAACTATTTCGAATTACAACATCGTCTCTGTCATTATTCCGAAATTATTTCCTCCAGGAAAACTGTTCTCTGAAAACGATGAATCCGAGTGCAAGTTGAGAAAAATCTTGTTCTGCGACGATTTATGAAGCAGTGAGAAGAAAAGGGATGTAAGTGGCAAAATTAAAAATTTGGATATAACCAGTACAAATGGTAGGTGACCCTCTCCTCCGTCTTGGGACTAGAGATAGTACTAGTAGCCCTGGTGGTTGCTACTATACAGCACGATTTAGAAAAAAAAATCAATAGAAGCCTACCTAGGAAGTTATCTCTATGGGTTCTAAGGACCCTAAACCTTCAGAACTTGACTTTCTGGAAAAAAAATATATGTTATGCATGTTTTAATTCTGAACAATTTGATACCTTATTTATTACTATACACAAAAAACTTTTCAAGTTATCGTAAAAATGCGTAACCTCTCCCTGTAGAAATTTATGTTAACAGCAGCTCTTTAAGCGTCTTTTTCTCAGGTGCCGAATTCTTCGGTTTTCTCGTTTTGCGCGCATGATATCTCAAAAAGTTTTTTATATATTTCCGTAAAACTTTTAATGTATGTTTATCTGGTTAATATTTATGACCTGAACCTAAATTTAGTTATTTTTTAAAAATTATTTATTTATTTTTTTGAAATTTTATAAGTTAATATCGAAAATTTCCAAAATTTTGGGCAAAATTTTTTTTTAAGTATTAACTTTTATTTTTGGTTAAAATTAAGGTTCAGATCACAAAAATAAACTAAATAAACATGTATGAAAAGTTTTACGGAAATATATAAAAAACTTTCTGAGATATCATGCGCGCAAAACGAGAAAACCGAAACCGGCACCTGAGAAAAAGAGGCTTAAACAACTGCAGTTAACATAAATTTCTGTGGGGAAAGTTTACACATTTTTACGATAACTTGAAAAGTTTTTTGCGTATGATAATAAATAAGGTATCAAATCGTTTCGAATTAATATATGCACAACATATATTTTTTCCAGAAAATCGAAAATTTTGAAGGTTAAAGGTCATTAGACCCCTTATACGCGCTTTACACAAAACATGAAAATGTTCACTTACATCCCTTTGCTTCTCACTGCCTCATATTATCATCGAATTCATTATATTATCCAATTTCCAATCAAGAATCGTATTTCCATTCAAATCTTCGAGGAAACGGTAACGAGACACCATGAAGCTCAAACTCAACGAATTCGCTCCCTTGAAACATGTAATCGCTGCTTCCTGTAACGAATACCCCAGCTTAAAAAACCTCACTAATAATTCCGGGTGATATACGACTTTTATTACCGAATTTCATTAAAATAATCAACATGAATAATGTATAATATGCTTTTAAGTTATGCGCAGGTGTCTTTATCCGCGTTGCTGTATTGTGAAAAGGAAGTAAGCATACTTTTTTTACAATACTGAATAAGATTGAATAAAATAGGTTGAAGGGACCAGTGCGTGCGGTGAGACAATATTTTTTCTTGTACATGTAGTTTAATTTTCGTGTGAAAAATTGACGGTTTGAATTTCCTAAATCTATCAAGTGTAGGATTAGATCAGGTATCAAATTCAATGTAATTCATTTTATTTCAATCAGGGGAATATATTTAACAAAAATGCATTTCTCAAAAAAAATAAAAGAAAAGAAATAAACATAAGTACATTTTGACCTGTTTATTTGAAACTCCCTAATCAAGTATATAGGAGCAAAGGCTATAACCATTGCCTGACTAGCTCCCAACACTCAGAATTACTCTCAATTTCAGTTTTTTGCCGATTCACGTTTTCGGTTGGCCCCTCCCTCCTGTTAACAGCTTATTTTTTTATTTTGAACTAGTGGTACCCGCATGGTTTTACCAGTTATAGAAAATTAAAAGATCTTTTGATTCGCCTGTATATTTACAAATATTGTATGGTGAATTTTCTCGCCAATTGGCTTGTGCTTATGTTACGGTTCCACGTTATGATAATTTCGTAATTTATTCGTCCATCTTATAATAATTTCGTTTTTAAAATTGGAATAGAAAAAGAACCGCATCGAATTTTCGAAAAATCGCTTCGAAGTGCATACCCCATGCTACAAACTAATTTTGTGCCAAATTTCATGAAAATCGGCTGAACGGTCTAGGCGCTATGCGCGTCACAGAAATCCTGACAGATATCCGGACAGAGAGAGATCCTGACAGACAGAGAAACTTTCAGCTTTATTATTAGTAAAGATTGTACCCAGTACTCAACGATCCATATATTTTATTCTTAGGTATTTTCATTAAGCTCTTAAATAGTAAACGCAAATGAGTACATTATTTACTAGTTCATAAAATATTATTTGTGAAGATTTACATTAAAATTATTACTAACATAAAGAAAAGAAAGAACGGAAAAAGAAGAACTCAGTAGAATAACTAAAATGTGTCGTAAGTTAAAGAAAAATGGTATAACAATTCTAGTGAAGAAGTGCACTAACTTTCAAGAAATTTTCATCTTAGATTTTCTTGAAAGTTAGTGACAAGAGACTAATAAGAAACAGTTTTGAAAAACTGTTTCAAAAGCAAAATGTTCGTTACTGAAACTGCTTGCTAATTTTTCAATTCTATATTTTTTTTCACTGTGATTTTATTCATGTTTTAGTTTTCGAGCATGACATAGTTTAATTTTTAGAACATTATTTAAGGAGTACCAACGAAAATTCAATCTCAAAAGACGACGGATGACGACGAAAAGGAAATCTAGATGGATAGGCAGGCAAAGCCATGGAGGTGCTGGACAGAGTTTATGCCGGGAAAAACAACCGCTAATAAGAAATTGTAATTTCAAAACAGAAATGCTTAGAAATTTAAAACGTTTGATGTGTTGCTTATTTCACGTTTTTATAAATAGATTCCTATTCCACATTAATCCGTAACAACGTAATTTTGTTTAAAAAAAAAACTTTATATTAAGTAACCAGTGTTACAAGATCGCATGTCCCAGAGTTGGGCAAATTTTAATTGTATGGACAATTAAAGATTAACAATTGATTAATTGGTAACCACAACAACTAACAATTGATCAATTGTAATTGTGAAAAATTACAATTAATTAATTGTAGTTTACTACAGTTAACAATTAATTAATTGTTAATTGCAGTTTACTACAATTAACAATTGTCAATTGTTTTGTGAATTCCAAGAGCGAGAAACCCTCAAATAAGACCAAAAACCCTTTAACATATCCCCCGCAACCCCCTCCCCCATCTCAATAGCACAATATACACCCCCTCCACCTTGCGGGCACCTGTGACTTAATTCTTACCCGAAACGTGTTCCTTTTTGTTTTTATACTACACTTAACATCCTTTCTGCCGTGGGAAGGTAAAGAGCGGTATCTGAACCCCTCCCCCTCCCTTTTTTTTTAATTTCATTTTTTTTCCATCGATATTACTTTGGTTTTTATTGTACGTGTTTAGTCTCCGCAGAAATAAAGCATTGAAGAACTTCAAATTCCATTGCTTTGTTTGTTTGTTTGTGGGAAATCAAAAACTCCTATCTTCAAATGAATCAAAAACTCATTTTTGTAGATACTGCGACTTTCCTTTCTACGGCAATTTTCATTTCTCTACTATTGAATACATTCAAAATCCTTCAAATTAAATGTCTTCTATTTTCAACGGAAATAAACTATTGAATTTGCTCTTAATATTAACGCGAAATGGCGCATCAAATATCTTATAATTTCGACAAGACCTTTGAAAGAAAATACTGAATTTAATTCCACGATCAATTATGACTGCGGAAAATACGAAAAATAACTTACCTAAAATATTGTGCCAAGTTACACCAAGCTAGAAAGTAATTTAATTTTGCGCATTTGTACGGCGTTTTCGACGAACGTTGAATCTAATAAATGTGACGAAGGATAAACTTTAGTCTACATAAAACAATTTAGTTAAGTTAATATTTAAGCCTTTTCTGAACACGAACTAAGCATTAACTTAAGTAGTAACCCCTCGAGAACCGTTCACAAGAGATGGAGATAAGATTTAAATCCATTATAATATTTTTTCAGGTAATTAATTTTTTCGGAAAAATGATTTATCCAACTACTTAATCTTAATTTAGAAAATTATTTTTCAGATGCTTATTGCTTAATTCCTTTTGTAGGCATCTTTGGAATAATATTTTAACCTCCCCACTAAAAAGGATCTCAAAATTTTCTCTAGAAAGTGCCGCTTTCTTGAGAAATTCTGCAAAAATGTGAAGATATTTTTAAGATTTTGTTTTGCCTCAAAAATATCTCAAGAATTTTTTGAACCATTTTAGAGTCATTCACAGCTTGCTAAATTTGTCTCAAGAATTTCTACACAAATTTAAAAACAATTTGGCGCTAAAGTAAAATCTGAAAAAAATCTGCAGATACCATTGACATCGAACAAACAACGATTTTTGCGATTTTCTTTTTCGAAATTTTAAAGTTTTTTTTTTTTTTTTTTTTGAAAATTCATTTTATAAATGTTATGCGAAGGTCCTTTGATGCTCAAGAATTCAGAGGGGGATTCCTCTCATTCCTATAGTTGGGGGGGGGGGTCGATTATCCCCCCCCCCATTGAAAAAGGTTTTTCTTATTCAAATTCAGTTTTCATCGGATCTAAAGGGATTTTGGCACCAAGGTCCTTTGATCAGGAGGAGCTCATATTGGTGTTTTTGCTCCCTGTAGGGGGTCGACCCCCATGGGGGGGGGCTTTATAAAAATTCAGTTTACATCGGATCTTTGCTAAATTTGAACAGAGGTCGTTCAATGCTCAGAAATTTACGCAAGGTGAATCTCGAATTGTGTGGGAGGGGGGGACCCTTAATGAGGGGGGCGACCCCCTCATTGAGATGTCTTCTTTGTACAATATCTGTTTTCGTCGGATCTTTCACAAATTTGACACAGAAATCCTTTGATCAGTAAGAACTCGCATAGGTGGATTTTCGCCCATATGTGGGGGGCGGGGGGGGTCGCCCCCATGGAGTTTTTTAAATACTAATCCACAGTTTGCATCGGATCATTGCTAAATATGAAACAGGCTCTTAATGCTCAGGAGTTTACATGAGGGGTTTTCACCCCTTTGCGCTGGGGGGGGGGGATATAGACCCTCCAGGGCGTTTCGCCAGAAAATCTGTGAAACAGAATGTTTACACTTTTTTTTTTACAATGACTGAAATTTTGAGTTTCTAAAAAAAAAAAAAGTAAGAAATCCAAAGTTATATAAATTTAAATTTTTAGTCATAAAATAGCTCTTTGGGAAATTTTACACTTTTTTTTCTTTTATTAAATGTTGATGTCGAATGGAGTTTTTCGATGTTAAAGAAATTATTGTGAACATAGGTGTCCTTTAGGTTTTAAGTATATAATCTGTGATAGTACAATGCAATTTTGATGTTTTTGAAGATTGAAACTAGAAATTTGCAAATACTTATTTTCTTTATCAAGTATTTATTTAAATTATTTTTTTATAACTGATATCATAATTTTGATTTTTACTTTTTGAATTAAAATTATACTAATTGAACACTATTTCTACATTTTTATCCATAAAAACAAGATACGATTGACATAAAAGAACCTATCTATAAATGAAATTAACTTTTGATTGCGCAATAACTTTCCTGTCCTACTGCAAAATCTAGAATCCAGCAAAATCTAAGCAATTCACGACAATGAAAATTAATACAACACTAGTTCATATTCTGATAGTTTGTCCGAAAATGCTGCATTTTTTTTCTTTTTTAATTCGTTGTAGATTTTTTAAATTTAATGATTTATGAACCACTTTTTTTCATATTTTTTTTGCTCCATACTAAGCAGTTTCGGGCTTGAAGTGAAGAGAACTTGCTTGCAGCTTTACCGGCGACCGGCGATTTGTTTACGTGTTTGCCTCTTCCATGCTTTCGCTTATTCAATTTTTTTTCGCTATTATTATAATTTTAAGCTTTATTTTGTCTTTAAACTGCTTTTGCTCATATTAATTGCGCTACGGGTTTTTTTTTTTCTACAGGGTTTTTGTTGTCATGTGATTTCTTTACTATCGTATATCGCCAAATCGCTGGGCTTGTTAACGTGAAACACGTGCTTTAATTGCTAGTTAATTCTTTAGATATATACTTAATTTTCAGCTTCGTTATTTCGTTGTTTTTGTTTAATGCAAATTGAGTCTTTGATGTCCCTACTGTGCTTTAATTTTCATATTAATGTGAGGGGAAAAAAATCACATTTTTGTTCATGTGCAGCTTTTATTGCGTATTTTGGCAGTTGAAACATTGTTCGTTTTATTTGATATGTTCGGGTTTTTTCTTTTTACTTTTATTATGATTATTTTTATTTATTGCGTTATTTGCACGAAATTGTAACTACAGTTGACTGTGAGTAACTTAATGCATAGAAGTAACCTAAAGAAAAACGAATTTCACATACAAATATCAAATGTATAGTTAAAAATAAATTGAGCAATGTGCAAGTAGACAAGCATGGAAAGATAGACGCATGTTACTTGACTATATAGTGAAAAATGTAAATGAAAACTTGAATGTAAGTAAAAAATTTCTAATTAATAAGTAACCCGAAATTAAGAACAAAGCGGAGAATGAGTGAAAGCGTAGCAAGGCAGACGTATACACCATAGCTGAAGCATTTATTATCAGATTGGTCCCCCTTGCCAGTAACCTATTGCATACGTCTTTCATTTTTTGTCAATAAGTATAAAAAAAATAGCTTAAATTAGAGACATACTGAGAACTCGGTACTTCGGCTTACTTGGACAATTTGCCGAATACTCGGTAATCGGCCAAATTTTGATGAGGTACTCGGCCAATACTAACTGGGGAGGGATACGCTTCTGTAAGCTTTTGCTCGCCTATCCCTTCGTTGTTTGCTGCGACTAGTTTCCGTGTTTCACGATCAATGTCTACTATACAATCAAGTGCCATTGTGCAGATAATGTGTCTCTTAAAATCTGAAGCAAAAGGTCATCGTCCAAAGTTGATCTGCATCCCTAACTTGGTATTTTTAACGTTTTGCTTTTTGTTTCATGTATGCAACAATAGATAACTTGGGACACCTATAGTTGCTTACAGAAGTTTTTTTTTTCTTTTTTACAACTGCTAGGTCCATTCCAAAAGTAATGCAATTATTTCTTTTTAAAGTAATTTATTGAACAGATTTGCACAAACACTTAAAATTCTTCAAAGTAATGTCCTTGGGCCTCTACACAATTTTTCCAGCGTCTCTGCCATGACTGGTAATTGCCCTGAAAGACGTTTTTTAGAACCTCACCCAAGGTCTTCGGCACGGCTGATTAGATCTCTTCTATGGATGAAATACGGATTCCTTCAGGTCTGCCTTAATACGAGGAAACAAAAAGAAGTCTACCAGGGCGACGTCATGACTATAGGGGGGTCAGGACAGCGTTTTCACCCGGTGTTTAGCCAGGAACGTGCGAACTCACAGCGCGTTGTGGCAAGGGGCTTCGGCACGACCTTTCCTCATCACTAAATCATGAGTAACAATGCAAAACACGGCAGTAGACGACATGTTCAGTCCATTGGCAATCATCATGGTGGTCAATCAAAGGTCAAAGTCTAACAATTGACTAACACGAGCCACATTGTTGTCGGTTTTTCTGGTTTGATGGCCGCCCAGAGAGTTGTTCTTCTTGAACCTTTTCCCGGCCCTCTTTACAAGTCTTTAACCACCTCAAAACTTGTGAGTAGGACAGAGAAGAGTCCCCGTAAGCCTCACGAATCATTTTTTTAGTCTCCTCAAGAGATTTTGTTGGTTTAGCAACAAAACTCAATCGCGTCCCATTTCTTCCGTGACACGGTCTGTGCGCAGAGGTTAACATTAACTGACGTCCAATCACTTCCACAGCTCGGAGAACATCAAGATCGGTTTTCCGGGAAATCTTAAGGTCCCCTGACCTAACCCAAGTAGTTTGATTCCATTCCGATCATTAAAAGCGGCCCGGGAAATTCAACTGCATTACTTTCGGGAAAGACCTTGTACATAAGAAAAACTAATATTAGATGGAAAAAATACAGTATTGTCGACTTTTACTGGTTTAAGAAATGTATACTTGCCCCCGAAAGTACTTATTGGCTCCCGAGACTTCTTTATTCTTTTGAATGAAATGTTTCTGCGTCGCACTCTACATTTGGGAACATAAAAGTATTTGGTGAGCCAAATTAGCTCCTCGTGCAGATGATCTTTAATTCTCTCATTTCTTAATTTCAATAACCTCTTTTACAAGCTGTTTCCCACATTAAGTCTCGTTCCCTCATCTTGCGTAAAATTCATGACAGATAAATTGGCCTCATTTATGCTAGGAAATTGGGAATTTATCTTCATTAGTACAGAAATAACATTTACAACACTATGACAAACCGTTTTCTCTTTACCGGAAGATTCATATAATTTTCCAATGACAACGTTTCTGCCATGTAACGATATGGCACACGTATTATTAGCAGAATAATCATCATTTTTTACTGCCACTGACATTATCTTTGTAGATCCTTTTCTGTCCTTGTACCTGACCTTAGAGCAGTGTAAAAAGTCTGGAGCGTATTTCGATTTTTTAAAATTTATGAAGAAAAATTGAACTGAATTCCAGTTTAGGGGTATCGCCAAAAAGGTGGTCCAAAAATCTGTACCACAGAGTCAGACTAACGTAAGTTCATAATATTACAGTACGTAGAATCCTGTTCCACATCGAGTCACATGAACGCAATGCTATAAAAAAAATAATAATTTGAATTCAAATTATGTGTTTCGCAATCACGACTTGCGACAGGACCCTACTAATTAGGGTTATGGTTCCTAGAAAAGGCTCCTGTCCCCCTTGGCCTGCCCCTCCTCTTGGACGGTTACGTGTGTATAGTTGTGTGTGTGTGTGTAGGCTTGTGTGTGTTCGTAGACCTATGTGTATGCACGTAGACGTGTGTATTTGTGTGAGTGTTGAGAGGGTATGTGCGTAGGACATGCACGCCACCGGATTCCGGGGGACAGCGCTCAGGACCAGAGGAGCCGCACCGCCACCGGTGGGTGGTGGTGCTGCTTAGGCTGAAAAAGGAACCACATCAAGGACGGTCAAGTGAGAACAATAAGCAATCGTGATTGCTCAAAAAAAAAAAATCCTTTGTAATAATTTGCCAGGAATAAAATAGCGCTAGTCCAATCCTTTGTAAGCACCAAGCGACGGTTTTTTCAATCTCCTGAGAAGTAGCAATTACGTGACTTGCGTTAGTCTGGCTTTCAGGTGGGTTTCAAGGTGGCTTTGAACAAGTCTATAAAAAAGAATTACCGCATTTTTTAATTGTTTAAAAAAATTTTAAGACTATTTTTAAAAGTCGCAACTGCAGCTGGAAACTTTTTAATTTTTGGAAAATATTAGAATTTAGCAAATTTCAGAACGATTCTAATTATTAATTATTTCATACAACCTAAAATTAATGAAATCTATGAAATCAGAAAACACATTAAATTAACTTCAGAAACTAATCAAAGGGTAAACTTTTTAGGACAATGAATGCAAGCACGAATAGTTACTTTTAAATTGCTTCACTAGCGGCAACAAGATTATTGCTTTTGTTTCTTGTTAGTTGTGTGACGTTTATTGTACTCTTCCTTCGCTGCCAATCCATGCTTTGCTATATTGTTGACAAATCCTAATCCGGGAAGATCCAGTAGAGTGATGGAGAGTTATATTACAATTTTATTTTAAATTTTAATATACTTTTGAATTTTTCTTAGATTGTTTTCCAAACTTAAAGAATTTTGCCTCAATAATCAACGAATGGCATTTTTAAAACTTCACTGTTGGTGAGTGCAGACTAGGTAACATATAGAAAAGATTTTGTGAGTTCTGTATCTTTCCAAACGATTGTGAAGGTATTTTCAGTAAATTACTGCCCTGTAGTCAGGGCTAAGGCAGAAATACACCGCCAGATCAATCATTCAAGCCTAGGACTGCAATTTCGTGCTTATTAGCAGTCATCAATCCGGCACAGGAAGGGACTGAGCTGGAGGTGGAAAACCTCTTAAAAAAGCCAAGAGTGCCAAACAAACTAGTAGCTGATATGATATATTGACCGAAACAATGGTTCGTTTCAACTCGAAGATACGGTCGCTTTGTTTTGGTCACTCGTCTGGTCAGTGCTAATTCTATATTAGCTACCAGTTCATTTGGCACTCTTGGCTTCCTTAATAGGTTTCCTCTCCTGCGCAGTCACTTCCTATGCCGGGCTGAAGAGTGCTAATAAGCACGAAACTGCAGTCCTCAGCTAGAATGACTGAACTGGCGGTGTATTTCGTGTAATTTGAAGGTGCCATCGTTGTTTAAAGATGTCACGGACAAAAAAAGTTATGATTTTAAACTGTCTTATAGTTTCCTCTTCAGCAAGTCTAACAGTGTAAAGTATAAAACTGGTTTTTATCTCTCAATTCCTCCGAAAGAAAGAGAAGTATCCAAGCTGAAAAGTTGGGATTCTGTTTCCTTTTTCCCGAACTCGCCCTACAGTGAAAACAAATCGACTTTTCTTCTTTAAAATTATCATAAAGAAAAAAAAAATGAACGCACTATTTTTCTCTTTTGAGTGCCCCACCCGTCACACTTCCGCTGAATCATATGCAACAGAAACGGCTAACTTGACACCCATGACGTCACTTTTTTTTTTGTAGAAAATGATAGTTTTCATTTCACTTCCTTTCATTGCAAGGTAACAGAAGAGAATGACTTTTGAAGAATTTACTTTAACTCATTCTTTGCGATACTGCTGACGTCAATGTTTGTGTAAGATAAACTCTATATATGGAAATCATGCTAATGATTTATTTATTTATTTCTTACTAGTGGCACCCGCACGGCTTCGCCCGTAATAGAAAAAATAAAGGTCTTTTGGTTTGCCTGTATATTTACAAATAATGTATGGTGAATTTTTTTGCCAATTGGCTTGTACCGACGTAACAGTTCCACGTTATGATAATTTCGTATCTCGCCAATTGGCTTGTGCCCATGTTACGGTTCCACGTTATGATAATTTCGTAATTGATGATGGTTTTTTCCTTAAAATTGGAATAAAAAAAGAACCACATCGAATTTTCGAAAAATCGCTTCGAGGTGCACGCCCCCATGCTACAAACTAACTTTGTGCCAAATTTCATGAAAATCGGCCGAACGGTCTAGGCGCTATGCGCGTCACAGACATCCTACAGACATCCAGACATCCAGACATCCTCCGGACAGAGATACTTTCAGCTTTATTATTAGTAAAGATGTGTGCCACATCCTCTCAATGCATGTTACTTTCTGGTTGCACATGAATGCTAAAGACTTATGAATGACCTCTTCCGAAAGTCTTAGTAATAGATAAAATCCTAATTTAAAAATGATTATCCTTGATTTACGTATTTAATATCAAAGTTTATTGGGTCAAGTGTGGTAAGGTGGTCATAAATATCAGGTTTTTCAACTCAAATGTGTAATAAATATACCAGAATTTATTTTCTCACTCTCTGTACTCTGATCTTTAATTATCGCATAGATCGCTGTAAAACTTCATTTTACTGGTATTGGCGCTTAAAACTTTTCAAGGCCTTCAGGTGTACCTCATAGCTCAATTTGGGGTCCATTTCTTTTTAATCTGTTTCTCAATGACATTTCAAATTATTTTAATAGCGCAACCTGCTTAGTCTATGGAGACGATGGAAAACAATTTCAAAAAGTCAATAATTTTAATGGTTGCCATCTCTTAGATTCTGATCTGCATATTCTGTTTGACAGGTCCTTAAAACACTGTCTTAATTTCAATACTTCTAAACGTACCCTAATGTCTTTCGTTAAAATTAAATCCTCTACTCTTGCAAATTACTCTGTTGACAGCCTCTAGCTTCTTAGAACTACCTATCTTATAGACTTGGACTTTAGTTCCTACTTCTGACTTTTCTTTTGCTTATTATATCCGTTGTGCTATGGAAAAAACCTGCTCTGTATTGGAGTTTATTAGTCAACTTTACCAATATTCCAACTCTTATTTCGTTGTCATACTCCTAAGTTCTTCGTTTTGTCTTTTCTTTGCTCTTTGGTGTACGTCCTTGGATCTTTAATTCAAATTTTGCCTCACAGAAATATTAGATCGAGAGGGTTTAGTATTATTTTCTTAAAATTCTGCTTCTTTTTTTTTCATTGTAAAGTTGCTTCTAGCTAGTTTCCAGCTTCATTCACTAGAAATCTCCTCACCGGGGAAACCCCCACGAATAGCGTAATATAAAAGGTTTCAATCTAAAAAGCATATTGAATCATTTTTTGACACAAAAATTATTTGCCCTTGGGAGTTGGTTCTAGGCATATACGGTCTTAAAGTCTGCCGAAATTTTTAGAAAAGCACCAAGTATAAAGACTTGGAGAGAATGTGAAGATACCAGCATCTCAACGACGATTTCACCGTCTGCATGTTGCAGGACATCAGCGTGGTTTGAAGGAACGCTATCTTTACTCACCGAAATTCGTTAAATTTGATTGCTTTTCTTAAAATTTCGGCAGGCTTTCAGATCTTATATTTCGATAACGGGGATACAAGGGTTGATAGCTTATGCATCCAGAAACATGTGTTACTATACTCTTTCAAATGCTACTAATTAAATTGTTTTATTTGTACACTATCGTATGGTTTCCTGGTCAGAACTAATAAATTGTTAATTTTAGAGACATTCACCTTTTACAATTTGAATATAAGATGCGTAACGGTTAGTTCGACTGTTCAACTTTGTTCGCTGATTTTAGTTTTCCGCCCCGGATGTCACCCCAAAGTAGAATTGCAAGTTTTTTGAAAAATATAAAGCTAAAATGCATTTTTAAGACTACAAATTAAGACATTTCCCGGGAGATAACCCCCCGGACCCTCCCTCCCTCCCCAATAATGGAGTGAATACTGTGCATAGGATTAGGTTCGTATTGTCTAAACTTAGACCTAGTAGTGACTTTTTCTTATGCCAAAAATAAACACCATTATCTTTCCCTGTGTTTTAGATACGTTTGAAATAGTTAAGGAGCATCAATATTACATACGCCACTTACTTTTTCGAGCTCTCGATGGCCTGAACATCTCTGGAACAAGTTACATAGACAGAGTTCACAGTTTTTGTTTGTCTTTTGCACATCAGCCTTTAAATTTCGTTACAACACAAATGTTGTTTCTAAAGATTATGATTTTTTTTTTTTTTTTTTTTTTTTTTTTTTTTTTTTTTTTTTTTTGCGTTTCTAGAGGGAGAGGGTGAAACCCACATTACCGCACCGGGTGTCACCCGTGTTAGGTATGCCACTGCTATAGGTTATTTTGCTTGATTGGTATTTTCATTAATTTGGGCGACCTGGCTCCCCTGTTAGCCCGGATTAAAGAGATTCTACGGTATAAACAAAAGGATTTTAGTGGGTTTTTGTTTATTGCAACATCTAATGAAAAAATAGCGTGCAACTTCTATAAGCCTCCTCAGAGAAAATACTTAATTACTCTACAGCCAATTATGCATGATGAAAATATGAAAAATAACTTGGTTAAAATGATGTGCCGAATTGCATTAAGTAACTAATTCAATTTCCTTGACTTTTGTGCATTTGTACGGCATTTTCGGGGAACGCTGAATCTAATAAATGTGACGAAGGACAAATTTTAGTCGGGACAAAACAATTTAGTCGAGCTTCTTCCTTGACAAGAATTAGGCATTATGTTAAAGAGTACCTCAGGAGGAATTAAAATAAGTTTTAAATTCATTTAAATGTTTTTTCATGTAATTTATTTTTTTATCTCAAAGAATAAAATTCTACACTTACTCAATCCGTATATATATATATATATCTATATATATATATATATATATATATATATATATATATATATATATATATATATATATATATATATATATATATATAAACTTTCTTTTCAAATATTCAATTTCTTATGGGTATCGGAAGAATATTGTTTAAGAGTATGTTTAAAATGTTTTCGTTGTAAAACATTTGGATACTTTAAGGGTTGACTCTTTAGAATTTTACGCTTTTCACAAAATTAAAGTTATGGGAGAAAAACTTCTTGCATGATATCTGCTATTCAATCGACAATTACTCCAAATGTTAATCCAAAAATGGCAACACTAAAGCCTTGAAATAGTTTAAGTGAACATAAAAAGGCTTGAGCTAACAGTGGCTGTAGTTATCGTTACTACGAGAAACATACAGGGTCATTTCTGCTTGTGTAAGTTTCATTTGTCTATTTCTCGTTTAAATCATTCTCCAGTTGTTTTAGATTTTCTTTAAAAATAAACTTATTTTCGTCATTTTTGTTTCGAAAATATTTTGAAACATATTTCTTTAGTCGGTATTTCCCTTGCTTTGAGAAAACCATTCTTGTGTTGAAATGCAGGTGAAGATTATTAAAGTATATTAAAGTACTCAGTGTTACCAGACTGCTTTTCTTCCTTTATTTTTCTCTTTTTTTTTTTTTTTTTGAGCAATCACGAATTGCTTATTGTTTTCATTTGCCCGTTTAATTACGTTCGTCCTTTGATTTAATTTCCCTATACTTATAATGCAGACGTCCATGTGCCATGAATTGAATTAAAACGACCTTGTCGACTTTACAAATTCTCTTTTGACATCTTGCATACAAAATCCAGCATTCAACCCCAGACATTCATTTGAATTTTGAAGTCTTGAATTCAAATTATATTTGCGATAAAATAAATTAGTAGAAACAATAAGAAACCCAACGGGTAAGGTTCTATCGCAGTTTGTGATTGCGAAAAACATAATTTGAATTCAAGATTCCAAAATTCAAACTTTTTTTTCATACTTAAAATGATTTACCATTTATATTTTTTTGTTCAGCTTAAACCCTGCTTCAAGTTAACAACAACTAAATGAGTACTAGCTGCGTCACCCAGTTTTGCACGTTCCACCTCGAAAATAAAAGTTATGTCAAGTGACGCGAGTTCAACACTCGGGCTTGAACAAAAAAAAAAAAAAAAAAAACAGTAAAATTTTTGCGGCAGATTGCGGAAAAATAACCAAAAAGTAAACATTTTAAATCCCCCGACTACAGGAAAAGCCTTTGAAACAAAAACAAGAATTTTACTTGTTCATATTCGAAAGAAAAAATGGCAACAGATCTTTCGTCTCAATGATTTTCTTCACGCTATAAATTTTAATAAAAGCACCGTTGCGGAAAGTTGAGATGAAGCACTGAATAATAATTTGAATGGAGGAAAGCCTTCGAAAAATAGAGATTTTATGTCGAAATCTAAGTGCCCTAATTGATAGTTTTTAACTGATATCTCCGCTAATTATTATCGGAGGATTATGTTAAACAGTCAAACATAAAGATGGGAAGATTACGAATCCATCGATACCTGCATTGATGGTCAGTTAACTGTCGTTCGGGAGAAGAAACTTGGACATAGATACATGGATGACTACATAGATACA
This sequence comes from Uloborus diversus, assembly GCF_026930045.1. NCBI lineage: Eukaryota > Metazoa > Arthropoda > Arachnida > Araneae > Uloboridae > Uloborus > Uloborus diversus. The sequence goes on along the minus strand of NC_072731.1, from coordinate 241,142,487 downwards.
TAGGTACATACATAGATACATACGCTCAGTTTTTAATTATATAAGATTATTTTATAAACCAATTGATGTTTGGTTTCCTAATTGGCTTTTGTATTGGACAGCCTTGCAAAAAAAGGTTTCTGAATGGATAAATGTTTTTACATTCTCAAAGTAACAAAAATTTACGCATATCTTTCATACATTGCATTTTGAGCATAGGTTCTAATTTACAACATGCAGCGACGTTTGCTATACCACGATTAAACATGAACTATGTTAGAACTATTGTGCAAATAATTATTTAGGTTATCCAATCTTTTGAGCAATAGAAACAAAAATGACGTGTTTGAAACAGTTATTTCAAATACATCATGCGGGTTTTTTCAACTTTCAGTTCATAAAAGTTTCGCAAAATTTTCTACTGCTCGCGAAAATAAATGCTTTTACACTATGCTACATTGTTGTGTTACAGTCGAAAAAATAGTAAGCACTTTTTAAATAGTAAGCATATATTTTTAAGTGTACTAAATGAAATACTACTTAAAGTTTACTGATCTCAATATCAGTGTTCAAAATAGCTTTCATTAAAATGCGATAATAGTTACAATTTCACCCTCAGACAAAAAATTAAAAAATAAGTAAATAAAAACAATTCTAAATTTATCTTTTCTTTCTCATCAAACACGTGCACATTCAACATGTAATTGAACAATTTGGAATAAACATGAAAAAATTAATTATTTTTGGAAACTTTCCACAAATTATTTATCTAAGTCACTGAAATAAAATCCTACACACAAAAGATTCGAACTATTTCGAATTACAACATCGTCTCTGTCATTATTCCGAAATTATTTCCAATTATACGCGCTTTACTCAGAACTTGAAAATATCCACGTACCCTTCGTTTCTCATTGCCTCAGTTATGCTTTGTAGCACATGAACTGCTTGAATACAACAATATATAGTTTGTATGCATTAACACAATACAGAAGAACAATGTTAAATGGCACGAACATTTGCAAATGAATGTGATATATGATATAGTTAATATGCAGTTTGGAAATCCAATGGTTGTTGCATGTTTGAACATTAGTATGGGCTAACCATTTGCTTTAATTATGACTTTATATCTTGTTGACTTGGTATGCTCCAATTTCACAGGTCAAAAGAATCAATAACAACATTAAAGATAGTACGATCATTTCATTACGTAAAATTAAGTTAAACACATAAGTTTGGTTAAATATAAGCGTTGTTCATGACTTTTTGACATCGCTGAATACAATTCATATCATTTATAAATTTCACCAACACTTTCACTAAATTAAACTTTATTTCTAATTCAATCAAATTATTTTCATTATTTAACTCAACTAAGCACAAAGCAAAAGGTAATAAAATTACTTCATAAATGTAAAAGTCATAAGTACCGCAGAGTGGTCTGAAGACCTGAATAGCCCTGGTAGTTGTTACTATACAGCATGATTTAGAAAAAAAAATCAATGGAAGCCTACCTAAGAAATTACCTTTATACGCGCTTTACTCAAAACGTGAAAATGTCCGCTTACATCCCTTTGCTTCTCACTGCCTCATATTATCATCGAATTCATTATATTATCCAATTTCCAATCAAGAATCGTATTTCCATTCAAATCTTCGAGGAAACGGTAACGAGACACCATGAAGCTCAAACTCAAGGAATTCGCTCCCTAGAAACATGTAATCGCTGCTTCCTGTAACGAATACCCCAGCTTAAAAAACCTCACCAATAATTCCGGGTGATATGCGACTTTTATTACCGAATTTCATTAAAATAATCAACATGAATAATGTATAATATGCTTTTAAGTTATGCGCAGGTGTCTTTATCCGCGTTGCTGTATTGTGAAAAGGAAGTAAGCATACTTTTTTTACAATACTGAATAAGATTGAATAAAGTAGGTTAAAGGGACCAGTGCATGCGGTGAGACAATATTTTTTCTTGTACATTTAGTTTAACTTTCGTGTGAAAAATTGACGGTTTGAATTTCCTAAATCTATCAACTTGTGTAGGATTAGATCAGGTATCAAATTCAATGCAATTCATTTTATTTCAATCAGGGGAATATATTTAACAAAAATGCATTTCTCAAAAAAAAATAAAAGAAAAGAAATAAGCATAAGTACATTTTGACCTGTTTATTTGAAACTCCCCAATCAAGTATATAGGAGTAAAGGCTATAACCATTGCCTGACTAGCTCCCAACACTCAGAATTACTCTCAATTTCAGTTTTTTGCCGATTCACGTTTTCGGTTGGCCCCTCCCTCCTGTTAACAGCTTATTTTTTTATTTTGAACTAGTGATACCAGCATGGTTTTGCCCGTTATAGAAAATTAAAAGATCTTTTGATTCGCCTGTATATTTACAAATATTGTATGGTGAATTTTCTCGCCAACTGGCTTGTGCTTATGTTACGGTTCCACGTTATGATAATTTCGCAATTTATTCGTCCATCTTATAATAATTTCGTTCTTAAAATTGGAATAGAAAAAGAACCGCATCGAATTTTCGAAAAATCGCTTCGAAGTGCATACCCTATGCTACAAACTAATTTTGTGCCAAATTTCATGAAAATCAGCTGAACGGTCTAGGCGTTATGCGCGTCACAGAAATCCTGACATATCCGGACAGAGAGAGATCCTGACAGACAAACTTTCAGCTTTATTATTAGTAAAGATTGTACCCAGTACTCAACGATCCATATATTTTATTCTTAGGTATTTTCATTAAGCTCTTAAATAGTAAACGCAAATGAGTACATTATTTACTAGTTCATAAAATATTATTTGTGAAGATTTACATTAAAATTACTAACATAAAGAAAAGAAAGAACTGAAAAAGAAGAACTCAGTAGAATAACTAAAATGTATAGTAAGTTAAAGATAAAATGGTATAACAATTCTAGTGAAGAAGTGCACTAACTTTCAAGAAATTTTCATCTTAGATTTTCTTGAAAGTTAGTGACAAGAGACTAATAAGAAACAGTTTTGAAAAACTGTTTCAAAAGCAAAATGTTTATTTCTGAAACTGCTTGCTAATTTTTCAATTCTATATTTTTTTTCACTGTGATTTTATTCATGTTTTAGTTTTCGAGCATGACATAGTTTAATTTTTAGAACATTATTTAAGGAGTACCAACGAAAATTCAATCTCAAAAGACGACGGATGACGACGAAAAGGAAATCTAGATGGATAGGCAGGTAAAGCCATGGAGGTGCTGGACAGAGTTTATGCCGGGAAAAACAACCGCTAATAAGAAATTGTAATTTCAAAACAGAAATGCTTAGAAATTTAAAACGTTTGATGTGTTGCTTATTTCATGGTTTTATAAATAGATTCCTATTCCACATTAAGCCGTAACAACGTAATTTTGTTTAAAAAAAAAAAAAACTTTATATTAAGTTACCAGTGTTACAAGATCGCATGTCCCAGAGTTGGGCAAATTTTAATTGTATGGACAATTAAAGATTAACAATTGATTAATTGGTAAACGTAACCACAACAACTAACAATTGATCAATTGTAATTGTGAAAAATTACAATTGTAGTTTACTACAGTTAACAATTAATTGCAGTTTGCTACAGTTAATAATTAATTGTTAATTGCAGTTTACTACAATTAACAATTGTCAATTGTTTTTAAATTTAATTAAAACTAACTCTTAAAAAAATTACTGGTTTTGTATAATATACTGTATTGTATAATCTGACAGTAAATACACATGTTAACAACAAATAAAAGATAAATGCACAACAATAAATTTATTAAGAGCAATAAATTATTTACTGCAATATATGACTTTTCTCAAAAAATCTTATGGCTCCAGCAAAATTTCCTCAGAAAAGGTATATTTCATTTAAAAATTCAAAAATATTTTTTCCCGTACAAACATTTACGTATGGAAAAAGCTTGCCAACACGAGACTAGTTCACGTGGCGATCGAGCAGTCAGCACTGAACGAAAATACGAAATCGAATAATACTTTCGACTTTGTACCCTGCGCTAAACCTTTGATACGCAAAGTTAATTGTTAGTTTTAATTGTTTCATAAAACAATTAAAAAATAAATTGCAATTATTTTAATCGTAAGAAACGATTAACGTACATTAATCCAATAAAATTAATTGCAAAGTGCAATTAATAGTTAAATCGCAATTAATTTAATTACAATTAATTTAACTGCAATTAATTAATTTGCAATTACTTTTTTAATCAATTAACAAGGCAATTGAAAAAATAATTGATTAATGCCCAACACTGGCGTGTCCCAATCTTTGAGTGAAGTTAATAAACGTTACGCTCTCCTGAAAAGTAGGAAAATGTGACACATTTATCTGGCTTTAAGGTCGCCAAATCGATTAAATCCAAATTTTTTAAAATCCTCTTTTTTCTTTAATAGTGCTTAATCAATGCTTAGACTGTGAATTTATATTAAAGTTTTGGTTCAGTACATTTCTGATCTTGCGATGGCAGAAAATGTAACACGAGGGCCCATTCACTCCTATTAGATAACACTATCTTCTTCGTCACTTTTATCGGCTTTTTGTTTTATGGAGTTAATCGATTTGGCAGGTGAAGCATCCATACATTAATTGCAATGCATCAAATTTGATAGTCAATATCTGATATGAAAGGAAATTTACCCCGTCAATCCATGACGGGATATTTTCTAGTAAAATAATAATTACGAATTGGGAAAATTTGCGAGATAACTGTTTAGAGCAGTTAAGATATTTTTAGATCGGCAGTTATAAATAAAACTGGAAGTTTTATTGGACGATCAGTTTAGTTGGTGAAAAGCACAATTAATATCACATTGTCTTCATTTGACTGATCAAAACGAAACTGGATTTATTTGATACCCATGAATTTAATCAGGTGTGTCCATTCCCCCAAACGCGATACCACACCTTCGCCTCTTAATGCTCCTCAGCATCATTTCAAGAGCGAGAACCCCTCAAATGAGACAACTAATCCTTAAACGAACCCCCCGCAACCCCCTCCCCATCTCAATAGCACAATATACACCCACTCCCCCCTTGCGGGCACCCGTGACTTAATTTTTACACGAAACATGTTCCTTTTTGTTTTTATACTACACTTAACATGCTTTCTGCAGTGGGAAGGTAAAGAGCTTTATCTGAAAACTACCCCCCCCCCCCCCCCCCTCTTTATTTTTTCATCGATATTACTTTGGTTTTATTGTACGTACGTGTTTAGTCTCCGCCGAAATGAAGCATTGAAGAACTTCTAATTCCAATACTTTGTTTGTGGGAAATCAAAAACTCGTATCTTCAAACGAATCAAAAACTCATTTTTGTAGATACTGCGACTTTCCTTCTACGGCAAGTTTCATTTCTCTACTATTGAATACATTCAAAATCCTCCAAATCGAATGTCTTCTATTTTCAACGGAAATAAAATATTGCATTTGCTTTTAATATTAACGCGAAATAGCGCATCAAATAGCTAATAACTTCTGCAAGCCCTTTGAAAGAAAATACTGAATTTAACTCCACAACCAATTATGTGTACTGAAAATATGAAAAATAACTCGCTTAAAATGCTATGCCAAGTTACACCAAGTTAGAAAGTAATTTAATTTTTCGCATTTGTACGGCGTTTTCGGGTTACGTTGAATTTAATAAATGTGATGACGGATAAACTTTAGTCTACATAAAACAATTTAGTTAAATTAATATTTGAGCCTTTTCTGAACAAGAACTAAGCATTAACTTAAGTAGTAACCCCTCGAGAACCGTTCACAAGAGATGAAGTTAAGATCTAAATCTATAATAATATTTTTTCAGGCAATTGATTTTTTTTTTTTTTGAAAAATAACTTATCCAACTACTTAATCTTAATTTAGAAAATTATTTTTCAGATGCTTATTGCTTAATTCCTTTTGTAGGCATCTTTGGAATAATATTTAAGAATGCGTTTGAAGAATTTTAACGGGGTTGTTTCCTTCAGTCAAAACTAGTACTTTTTTACTTTTTTGTCACTGAAATTGATAGAATAAGAAAAAAAAAAAAAAAACATGGACGCAGAAAATACTTTCATTTTCCCAACAGTTATTTTTCAATTTTTTTTAAAGTCCGATTTTTCAAACAAGGTGTGGTCTTGATGACGTCACAAATGATGCTTTTTGGCGCATCTTTCTATCGCACTTCCACGTTATGATAATCAAGAAGCGAATTAAAATTGCGCTCTAAGCTTGCTGTCAACCATATCGATGCCAGTACACGTGAGAAAAGATGCGAATTAAATATTTTGTTCCGTGAATGGTAACACTGAATAGCATTTCATCATTTGTGATGTCATCGGACGAAAGCGTAAACAATGAAAGCGCATCGATTTAAGTAATTTTTTTAATGTATTAAACTTAAACAAATTATTTAAAAAATGGTCAGATCCTATGTTTTTAAGCATGCTCTTTCAGGAAAAAATGCTTTTAAATTTTAGAAACGACCCCCATTATAAAACGCCTCGAGTTTTAGAGCTTCTTGCCAAAATTCAGGGTATAGTTCTAACTGCTTAAAACTACTAGTGGGTGCACTTTTATACACCAGCAGCATAATTTTCACGAAAATTCGACATCTCAATTTAAAAACGGGAAGAAAATAAAAATATTTACTTTATTTTTATATACTTATAAAATAGTTTAAAGTAAACTTTTATGTTTTAAACGATCACTTTTTTGACACAAAAAAATCTCTTGAATGGTGCAATTCGGCTGAATAAGATACAGTTTGGTCACGGATTATATGTAATTGGCAAACGTCCAGTTAAGACGAGACTATCTGAGTAAAGCGAGAAAGTAAAAAATTTGATGCGCGTGTTTCGCTCATTTGAAAACGACTCTTAATTTCGAGGCTAACATATATCTGCAAAAGTTGCAAACTAATAGACGCGTCAATTCCCGCCTGTAAACCGGATGTTTGCCTTTCCATTTAATCGGTGGTCAGGCTGTGATATGTTGTTTCGCATGCTGTCTGCGCAAATTGCAAATGATAAAAATGGTTAAACTGTTTACATGAAAAAAAAGATGACGGTTTTTAATCTATTTTTCAATTTATCGTCTGATCTTGTAGAACATAAGGTATTCGCAACTCCAAACTATAGGGGGCGCTGCAGTCACTGTCTAATGGCGGATGAAAAAGGTAAAACAAACAAATGACGTAACTTATAACTTGCTATGACGCTTATTGAATGACAGTAATTTTTCATCGTGTTTGTTGGAAGCTTTCTTTGCTATTCTTCTGAAATTACATTACACCATAAACTGTCTGAAGCCTGTAATTTACTCCAAAGAAAACACGTGGAATGAAATGTTTTACCTTTTTCTTTAGTATTGTTAATCACCGCAAGGTAGCGTATTCGAGCTCTGGAGTTGCGAATTATATTAAATTTGTGCAAAGGAAAACGGTTTTAACTTTTAATAATTGATTCTCATTGGATTTTCTAAAAGTTCGCGCATTATCTGCAAACCAAAAAGTGCATTATTCACAGGTAAAAACCGTCAACAACCGGAACATTTTTAGTGTATGTTATAGAATTTTTAAACTGTGTTTTTTTTTTTCTTTTTTGCAGTTAACACCTGAACAACGCTAGTATGTACAGTTTATAGACGGGAAATAGTGCGACTGAAATCAACACGGGAGGTTGAGAATGTGAAGCAGGTTTTAACACGTGCAAAATCAAAGGTATATAAATATGAAAAAGCTTACGTTCTAAAATAAATTGTTTGATATGTTATGTGAGATAATCTAATAAAAATTTTCGAACAACAAGATTACAAAGAAGGCAAATTTATAAAACGATGTTTTTTTCTTGCTTTTTTTTTTTTTTTTGTTAAACAGTTTTTAAATTCCAAGGGGCGCACGTTAGAACCACATGAAAAATCAGAAAAAACAAAAATAAGTGAAAAATTTTGTTATTTTTGCTAAACCCTTAGACATAAAGTAGGGGAATGTAGGGCAAAGTGAAATAGTTAAGATGACTGAGCTTTTTCAAAATGAACAATTAAGAAATTCGTTTTGAAAATTACAGTACATACAGAAAGAACATTGTATTTTTTTAAACTTGCATTGAAACATTACTTTTTTATTTTTGGCAGTAAAATTGAGCCTTCAAAAAAAAAGTGGAACTTAATTTTTTTTTCTATTGGGCAAAGTGAAAAATGAAATATCAATCGAATGAAATATTTTCTATTCGACTGGGAAAAATATTTTTGAATAAAATAATGAGTAAATAAAAGGATAATTAAATGAAAATATATTGAACTTCCTAATTTATTAATATATAAGGAAAAATAAATGAGCTAATAAAATAGTTAATGGATAAAAAAATTAGTGAAAGAATAAATTAATAAGTGAATAATTAAATGTAGGAATTTAAATAAATTAGTAGATAATTGAATACGTAAGTGATTTAATAAATGATTGAATGAGTCATCGAAAGGAACTATTTCAACTTGCTCCATCTACTTTGTTCCACATGCACCTGACTAATTGTGAAAAATATTTAAAAAAAAAAAAAACAAATATAAGCTAAATATTAACTCAATAAATACTACATCAAATATTAGAGTGTCCCAATTAAAATTTAAAATGCTAATAACGAGAATTTTACCATTTGATAATATCAAAATAATTTTTCAATTTTGGAAAATTGCTTGTATTATCGTATTCTTTAAATTTCAGAAGTAATTTTTTCCTGACTGGAATAGACTACATGTGTTACTACATTTTTTAAATATTACTAGGTAAGTGGCGCTAAAAGCGAAGTAAATATTTCACCATTTCACTTTGCCCCGCTATTTCATTTTGCCCCACATTCCCCCTACTAATAATTGTAATAATTTCAGTCAACACTAAAGTTCAGCACTTATTCAGCTATCTCAGTGTAGTCATTATGACTGGAGACACACAATGCTGTTCGTGCCTGTGTAACTCATATTCTATTATTTCTCATTTTGAAAAAAAAAAAAAATAAAATAACGAGTATCTTTTTAAATATTTGCATAACATTTTATAAAAAATTTTAGTTGTTTGTCGAAGTTGTAAGAACACATTTAAAATCTTCAAAAAGGCTATGAAATATTTTTTTCAACTTACGAGAATCAGGGTATCACCAAAATAACTTACTGGCTGTAACCTAGAACATATATCAACGATTTTGAAAATATTATTAAGAGTTCAGATGCAACTTTAAACTTTCTTTAAATGACGACACAGTTCTTGAGAAAACACAGGAGATTTATTTACAACTATGTACAAGAAATATCGTTAGCAACTGCTAAATTAACCATAGCAATTAGGCAAATATTAATTAACACCGTAAACTCAACGGTCACACACGTATTTACACCAGAATACGTAAAAACACAGCGCAAGACTAATACACACTTCCAGCGGAACACTGAAAACGAGACTCCATACAGTCGAGCCCGCTTAATGGAATATCGAATAATAGAATAAACCGCTTAATGTAATTAAATTCCAATGTACTACACCGTTGGTGTGTGTTATTTTTATCCCGGATAATGGAATATCCCGCTTATTAGAATAATTTTTCCTGGCAAATTGCCTATTCCATTAAGCGGGCTCGACTGTAGTTAGAAAGCAAACTGATTCTCCCATTTACAAGACGTCCAAAGTTATATACCCAGCGAAGAAACATCCAGAAAATCCTACAATGTTCCACAAATTTCTTATATTTTCTTTTTATTCCATTCACAAATCTTATCATTCAGAAATTGGGGGACCGTATACTTCAATCGAATGTTAGGGAGTTGTATGTACATTGCAGAAAACAATTTACAGGTTACGTTACTAAGATAATTTTAGGTGAAAAATAATGGAATAAACGCCAAATTTAGCCAGATTACAACAAATTAATCATAAAAATAATTACTATTTACGAAATTTGTAAGAATATGTTGGAAATAAAAGTTTTTAGAGCTTATCATAGCTTCTTTTTTGTAAGGTTTGCGGCGAACTTATTACAATGGTATACTTAGATACTTCGGAGGAACAGAGTTGTACACCAATCCGCTACAGGTGGGCTGTGCGAGTCGCCTTGAGGCTAGTCTAATATTTTGTTTAATTGACTATTTTTTTTTAATACTAAATTATGTTTAAAAACCATACGAAAGGTAATATGAATTCTTCATCGATCCTTTAACTGTTGGTCGGGACATTTTAGTTTACCATTTTATAACATTTGGATATTTATTTTTCAATTTGAATTCTTTGTAATATCTTTTTGTATTATCCTTAATAAAAATATTACATAATTACAAACAAGGTTCAACAAAACCGATTTATGAAAATTAGAATTTTCATTACTAATAACATTGTAAGAGAATATATTTACGATTAAAGTCATATTCTATTATAAGTGTAACATTAAATTCATTTGCCATATTTTCAGAACACAAGATTTTTACTCAAATCTATTGAACACTTAATACGGATACAAATACTTCACAAATAAGTCATAAATAACGCCTTTTGGTCTACAAGCAGTTGATAGAGCAACTTGGTTATCTCATTAAAATCATAAAAGCAAAATTAAAATTTCAAATCGGTAGGACAGCGATGTATACTAGCGTTCTTTTTATACGCAAAACTATGCACTTACCGACGAAAAAATATCCAGTAAAAGTTCATTTTGAAAATAACAAGTAGAAACAATTTCTTTTGTTCAGCTAAAAATATTTGTATGAAATTTTGCATATTATCCTCCTATATATAATAGCCAATTCACTAACGCTCTAATTTCATCAACAATGAAATTTGCGCCATGGCATGCGTGACGACATTGTCATTGTTGAAGCACCAAAAATTCAGTAAGTTATTTATAATTTGATATTTTTTGGCGATGTTTGACGTACAGGGAAATGCAGGACAAGGCTGAACTGGATCCGGTAACTTAACTGTCTTTCTGGTAAGACTAATTTTAGGAGAATAAAGAAGCGAAAAAATGGTCAACAATGAATGCTATCTACTGGAGTTTAGGGCTAATCCACTGGAGTTACGGTTAAAATGTAAATTATCAAAATATCACTAAACAGGCAACTGATCTGTTCAAAGGTAGAAGCAATTTTGACTCATTATGCCTTGACGGCGATTTTCTAGTTTAACGAGCTGATGTGTGCATCACATGACTTCCTTTTACTCCAATTTAATGTCATTTCCACGTTTTTGGCAATTTTAATAAGATTCAATTGTTTACTCTCTAAATATCACCAACAGTGGCCAAAGTGAAACCAAATTTAAAAAAAAAACACCAAATTTGTCGCCAAGTTGGCGACAAAAATTGGCGATCAAAAAACTGGCGATATATCGCCGTGTCCGACAAATTATAACACCACTTGAGTTTACACCGAAATTAACAATGATTTCACCTCAAAAAGGGACAAAAGACCCCCTTAGGAACATCAGAATGCAACCAAAAGAGAAGGTGCACAACTAGACCCCACTAGGAGTCTACGTGCCAAATTTCAACTTTCTAGGACTTACCGTTTTTGAGTTATGCGAGATACATACACACATACGCACATACATACGGACGTCACGAATTAACTCGGGGGTCGTCAAAATGGATATATCGAGTGTCTGTACGTTTCTACGCATATATCCACGTGTGGTTGGGTCGAAAAAAAAACTCAACATTAATTCGGGGGTGAGCAAAATGGAAATTAAGGCCGAATTTTAAGTGAAATTTTTTTCGCGAATACAGTACTTCATTTTTTGGAAAAGGAAGTAAAAATATCGATGAAACATTAAGGTAAATTTTAACAATTACATTTTTAATCAACTCAGTTTCCAAACTAGCTATTCTGCCTAATGAAGTTTATTTATTAGTTTTAAGTTTAAAAATGGAAGGACACAATGCAAAAGTTGAATTAAGTTACCCTGTTCCGAGGTAAACTCCATACAGATTTCCTTCAAAAGACGCAACTCCAACACCTTTGGAAGTTCTAAGCACTGTGCTTGGCGTTGGGAGGCTCCAACGATTGCCGTCGTAAGAGTATTGATAGGTTTTTCTATCCTCGCTTGACTTGTCCGAAAATATAGCTTTCAACAGTCCATTGTGCACCACCAATCCAGGAGAGGATTCGTAATTGTCAGTGGTTAGTTTAATAGGATGGCTCCATCCTTCCCCATCATATTTCATCCAGTTGTACCCAGTATTATCCTCTTTGTACAATAAATACAGCATACCTTGGTAACTCGCAACTTGAGGACTTACTTCTGAGTTTATGCCATTACCTCCGTATTTAACTGGTATGACTTCTGACCAATTATGTCCGTCAGTGCTGTTGCAAAAACATACTTCTTTAGAATCTTCTTTTGCACCGAAAAAGTAAAGCTTTGCTTTGTAAACCACCAAGTTTAGTTGAAAAATAAAATTGCCCGGAAGTTGCGGATTCTCGTCCCATTTAAATTCTCCGTCCTTGTAGTATATCATGTGAGGCGTGTTGTCAAAATTTCGAAGTAAGATGAACAATGTGTCTTTGAACGGAGCTGCTGATAGTTCAGTATCTCTTCCATGAAGAGTTGTAACCAAAATTGAACTACTCCAAGCCCCATTTTCTGCTTTTTTAATGCAGTTAAGGCTGTCCTGTTCTGATCTATAGAAACAGAACAAAGTGTTGTCATAAGTAGCCAAACAGGGTCTTGTGTCTGTGTCTTCTGACTCGATTGGTTCTGAAGAATTCCAAATATCAGTCGTTTTGGTCATCCATAACTTCATGGTTAGTTAAAGAATGTGTTCAACAGGTTAGAACTCTTATTCAGTGAGCAGCGTCGGACTAGTCGGTCTTTTTATGAAACACTCAGCTTATATTCACTGATTACATCTTTGTTAACGCGCTTCCTGGTATAAAAAACAAAAAACCAGACCGGAAACTACTCCTCTATTTTTGCTCTGCTTTCTAAACTGGTATCAGCGTTAGATACAAAGTTTCCTGCAAGAAACATATTAGACTATTTCAGTTTGTCTTCTTGTTTTAAGTCTTCTCCTTCCAGGAAATATTTGTGCTAAATTATAAGCCATTTATATCTTTAAATAGTAATTTGCTGCGTTTTCCTTTTCTATTCTATCTTTTATAAAAGAAAAGGCTCACTAAGTTTTCTTGTCTAATAAATTTTTAAAATGCATTTTCTATCTCTATTTACATTTCTGTGCCTCAGAGCTAGAAGGACGTAAGTTACATTGTATGATAATTTTACAGGAGAAAGGAAAACTTTCTGGCGCATGCAAAGAATGGGATTTGTGCCTTTTAACCCTGGTAAAAATTTTTATATTGGTATTTTTTTTAAGACTTACGTTCACATGGCTCGATGCAGAATAAGCTTCTACATACAATGCACTAATGAACGGAAGATCGCAATTTTTGGACTTACGTCCGTCTGGCTTAGAGGTACAGAATTAAGTTTCAAATTTGCTTTATCATTAATGAAAAAAAAACCATTTCAATGTTCACATTACTTGAATAAATTAAAAATCATTTCGTGCAGAAAACAAAATCAGAAAAGCCGATTTTTTTCACCCGTCCTCACTTGATTGTAAGTGGCATTCCGGGTCACTTTTGAGGTCCACCGGCTTTCGCTCTCGGGTTCTACTAAGCATTCGCTTCTGTGTCCCCCGGAATCGTATTCCCGACCCTCTCGATTGGCATAATCATCCTTTGATAAAACAGCAACCAGTAAGCAACATCCAGCTCCTGGCAATGGTTTGAACTTTGACTTCTTGAATTCAAATGTTTTTTCAATTATGATCACTATAGTAGCCATTTTTAAATACAAGAAATCTAACAAGTAGGGTCCTATCGCAGTTCGTAATTGCGTAAAACATAATTTGAAATCAAGGTGTCAAATTTCAAATGAACGCAAGTGGATGGTTTCTTAGTACTGGATTTTAATTACGTTTTTTGAGCAATCACGATTGCTTATTGTTCTCACTTGATTGTTTTTGGCGTCCTATCATTTTATTTTCCCACCGGCCACCCTCCGCACCATCACCGTCGACCGGGTCCTCACGATGCTGCTCCTATAGCGAAAGCCGTCTCCAGGTTGCATCCATGTCCTACACACACGCGCATACATACACAACTACACACACACATGCACACATACACACACACATGCGCATACATACACAACTACACACATACACATAAACACGCACAAACACATACATACACCTACACTTACATACACAAACACATACACACAACTACCCACACATTCATGCCTGCACACAGACACAAACACATGCCTACACCCCCCCCCATACACATACCCCCCCCCCCCACATATTCATATACACAACTACCCACACACTTATGCCAGAACACAGACACAAACACACATGCCTACACACACACATACCCCCTACACACAAACACACATACCCCCTACACAAACACACATACCCCCCACACACAAACACACATACCCCCCCCCCCGCACACACACTCGTGATTGCGAAAAACATAATTTGAATTCAAGATGTCAAAATTCAAATTAATTATTTTTCTTTTGTTCATTTAAATATTGACTTTTTTGTTACATTGGTAGAGCACGCGTAAAAGATTTTTTAGAAAAAGGATACAAATCAAATAGAATTTACTTTTCATACATATTTTATTCAATGAAACAGACTCGATAGCGTTTTTATAAAAAATGAAACTAAGATTTTTCGTTTAAGATATCAGAAAAAGTAGCTTTAAAATTATTGAAAAATAATAGTGATTAGTAAAATAATGCAAATTAGTAGATTCTTTGTACTTTGATACTGAAAAACCCGGTAGAAAAATTCGAAAACTTTACTTTCTGAAAAATAACTTCCTACTTTTTTTTTACTTTAAGAACAAGCCAAGACCACATGCATTCGGTTACCGATCTCCTGATTCGATGGCTCCCCGTAATCAACAAGAAATTGCCGACGATTTTGGAAACTTGAGAGGATCCTATGGTTACACTAATATGAATGGACGCTACAGAAACGGTCGACTACATTGCTGGACGTGAAGAGTTCAAGGCTAGTGTCAGCAGCAACGAACCCGGAGTGAAGGACATCAACAACCCCGAACAACCGGCCGCGTTTTGTTAGAAAAGGACTCCCTATAACCAAAAACAATGAAGTTTTCGGGTGAAAAAACTTATCTTTTATTGAAAACTTTAAAAAAAAAACTGATGAACCCAAATCCGATGGAAACATATCCCGAAATCCTGTATCAGCCTCTGAGATGCGAAGTTCACGTCCACCTCCGATTTTTCTACCACCGAAAAGAATCAGTCGGTGAGTTTTAATCAATGTCTAAATTACATTCATAAAATATTTAATTTTTAATTAGATTTTCGACTCATTTTTAAGTGAAATTCTAATCGTATATTTCTGCATACAAGATGTGTCATAATCAGATACATGAATGAAATGAACCTTCTTTACGGAGATATCAGTACATAAAATATGAAAAAGAGCAGAAACCGTAATAAAATAAATATTAAGTTAATAGCTACTTATTATAATTAATGTGCAATAACTTTTTAGTTACGTCAGTTAGTTAATGTTTAATCACAACTAGAGATCTAAAATTTCCGGAAAATATTTATTGTTTGAAATAAAACCAGTTTTTTAACGGGGTTTTTTCCCTGAAAAAATTGGATTTTTTTTTTAAATGAATAAAAATAGGATTTAATAGCATTGGGTTTCTTGGAACATATAAAGGGTTAAGCATTAAAAAATGTATGCAATCCACACATCTTCTGCTTGGCAGAAATACACATACAAGTTTAATTAGAAAAAATAGCCTTAGAAATTTTTTGGTCAAACACCAGAAATAAGTCAAATCGTTGTTCAACCAATAATATTGGGAAAGGCGTGTTTAATCGTAACAATTACATTTTCTATTTCAGATTGCATTTGAAACTTGAAATAATAATTATTGACTTTCAAACATGATTGATATTTTCTGAAAAGAAAATAAGTACGATTTATCTTCCTTGCAACATAACTTTACTGTTTGAAAATGAAAGCTATTGAGTTATAATCTTTTTCAATCCAGTCTAAGTCCCCATCAAAATTAAATTGGTTTTTCTTTATCTCTCTAACAGAAACCCCAAACCAAATCAGCTTAATGACTTTGAAAACTGAACTAAAATTTAAACTGGAGTTCCAATTAACTAGGCTTACCAGATTTTTGAAATGTTCAACCGGGACAACGGAGTGTCGTCCGTCCCCCCTCCCCCCCTTCAAGAGCATAGGTTTTTAGAGTGGTTTAGTGGATAGTTTTAAAAGCTGATAGATAGTTACTAATTACGAACCTACACTAGGACCAATAATAAATTACAGAAGCATATGTATATTTAAACATTTTATTTGGAACATGCTATATTTGTAAGTCACCATAAGTAAGAAAGAAGAAACAGTTGAAATTAATTAAAGTTTGATCAGGGTATTCACATGTACTTTTTTGTTGGCTAGGACTTTTTCAGAAAGTTTTTTTTTTTTTTTTTTTTTTTTTTTTTTTGTTTTAACCTCGTTGTAAAAATCTTCACAAGTTAATCTGATGTCAATTGTACGCGTCAATGTTACAAATGCAAAAGTGATTACGCTAAATATCCCTTCACAGTTAACTATTTTTAGACTTTGTGGTCACCTATAATTAAATTTATCTTTTTCCGGGACGTTAAGTAAACCAGCCGGGACACCGGGATTTTGTCTGATAACCGGGACGTCTGGCAAGCCTACAGTTAACTATACGGCCGTGCTAAGCACAGTAATAAAAGTTGTCATACCTGCGCTTTTGAACAAAAATTAGCTATTGTAACCAAGTTGTTCTCTGTTTTGTAATTTACTTAAATAAAATGTTTTAGAGTTATTTGATCGAGAACTATTTTTTAAAAAATCTGGAAAAAAAAACAGGACATCTGAATCAAATATATGGATGAACCAAACTTTAAAACGCAATTTCTCAGTTTGAGCTCAACTGTAGATTCCACTTTTGTGCTTATCACGATAGTTATACATTTGGTTCGCACAGTCAACAGAAACTTAGTTCTGTAAATAAAGTTATGCTTGTTTGTTTCATGAAGGAAAATAAATTTTTCACTAAGGATATTTGTTTTGCTAAAGAATGTTCAGTATATAGAAGCTCTTTGTGTGGAAGCATCATTAGCACAAACCAAGACCTCCATTTTTTTTTTCAAAACTTGCAGGAAATACAATTTTTCGGAAGTCTTGATGGAAAATTTGTTGATGAACAAAGCTTTGAATGCAAGCAGATGATACTGTTTCCATGAGCTCACATCTTTTCGCAATGAAAAATAGGTTCATTGTAAACTCAAAACACATGCATGTAATATTTTCTGTTATCTTGCACTGTCAATGCTGTTTTTTTTTTTTTTTCGGACAGTTTCTCGATGAGTGAATCTGTTTATGGTATCGGGCGCAATTTATATTTTTTCATCTTGAATATATTATGTAAAATTAAAAGTTTAAACAAGCAGTTATAAGTAAAGCCATTAAAATTTAAAAAATAATTCTTACATAAATTGGTATTTCCATAGGGTATACTCCATATACGCCGTATACTCTCAAACATTTTTTAGACATACAGCGTATACCCTCAAGCTTCAAAAATTTTCATATTATGACATATTATATATATTATCGCATACACATATTGTGCGTAGTGGATATCAGGTAGTATACCCTGAGAAACATTAATGGGAACATCACTGCTTACTTCGTGTTATACAGTTGTCGATGCATCACAGTGCAGTAATTCCTACATCACGCACAGCCCTAATAGATATAAAAATCATCTCACCTCTAACTGTTACCCTAATTGATATCATTGAGATAATTTTGTGAAAAAAAAAAATTGTGCAAAAAATATATAAATGTTTTTTGAACTATATGCAAATTATATTATCATAAAACAATTTGCATTATCAAAATTCGATATTATTTTAACATACGAGGAAAGGGTGGGGGAGAAGGAAATGGCATAATTTAAGTATGAGAAATTTCTAATTCTATCACTTTTTGCTGAAAATTTCAATTAAAACTTCCTGAAAAGTTGAAAATAATTTTTTCCGGACAGGAGCGGAAACCTTCGGGAAAAACTTTTTTTTCGACTGTTTTCATCTCTAATCACAACTTTTATGCTAAACAATCCTCCCTGAAAGATCTATAACTTTCGGGTTCCACTACAAATATCAAACAAGCCCTCTTCGTTTTTTCACCTCGTATCTGAGATGTCCATTTTATTCAAAGTCGCTACGTAAATTTAATCAGAATTAAAACTTTTTTTCAGCACAAATTCTAAGTTCACCGTTAGAACAGGAAATATACTATGCCTGCATGACTTTTACAAGATGAATCCTGGAGGTCAAGTCAAGTGATTTATTTCGATTATTATTTCAATTAAATGTGACCTAAGTTTTAAAAAATTGTTTCACGTGAGACTAACTTATGGTTGCCGTTTCCGAAAATTTAGGGCTGGCAACACATTCTAAAACCTAAAAAATTATTTTAAAAATTTTTTTATGATTATTTCAATAGTTTTTGTATGCAATTTTGAATTTTTAACGGGGGAGGGGACTTTCTTGTAGTTTTATAAAATTTCAGAGTGTCTTCAAAAAATATCACTTGAATCTACTCCCACCCCCTGGACACGACCCCCCCCCCCACACACACACATGAAATCCTGTACCCGCCCCTGGCACATTCCATTCCGTCACGGGCATTTAATTGCGTAGTCAATTATTTTATTTAAAAACAATAAGTTTAATGTTTTACGGAATTCTTATGACATATTCTGGCTGTTGCTATCAAAAATTAAATTTCTATCTTGCTTTGTGTTTATACAACAATATTGAAAAATGTCCCGTTCCAAATGGAATGACCCTATTATAAATTATTACGAAAGAAAAACTTGAAACTCATCTCCTGATTGTTTTGACTAAGTGCCCTTAACTCCCAGGTACTAAAAAAATATTTTAAAATCCAAACTTGAGATAGGTAGGGTTTTTTTCTTGATTATACGCTTTTGTATTTAGCGTATGATGTTCTCTAATATTTAAAGTTGAAACAAAACTCTATTAAATTTAACTGGACTTTTCTGTTTAACATAGTTTCAGTACTTTCATTCCAACACTAGAAATATTTGGAACGGAAAACAAAACTAACACAAACCGTTAAAATATGCAGAAATATAATCTAAAACGTGCTTTTTTTCGTTTTTACCCCCTAGACGATTAAAAAAGAATTTTCCATGTCTGTGAAAGGCATATACATTAATCTGAAGCCTAATAACTAAAGTGTATCAGCAATTCTTCGTGAGATGCAACATCTTGGAAGTATTTAATAACTATTGTACTGTTTCAAAAACAAATACTACAAATTATTTGCATTGTTTGTTAAGATACATTTATCTCTTCTAGGAATGGAAAGTCCCATGATGATGGCTAAATTAGGTTAAGAAGCGACTAAGCCAAAGAAAACTGACCAGGCACCAGGAGATGACTAAACAGAAATGGAAGTTGTGGCTAATCCAACCAAATCCAACGTATAAGCTAAGACGACCAAACGAAAGGAACTTCGGTTTGTGGTGCTGTAAAAAATACAAGATTTTTTTTTTCACAGGAGGAAAATGTTTCGTCCTTTTGCTTGCTTCTCATCGCCAACGAAATTTGCGACACTCACTCAACCTTCCTTCCTTTTTTTAAAAATAACTTCGTAATGGAATTCCAAAATTTTTATTAGTATGTTATTACAAGAACCCGCAAGAAAAACAAGTTTTAAAATATCCAAATTTGCGCGTAATGTTGAACAGTAGAATACACATGAGAGTAAATGTGTAGCTATCAACTTTTTAAAAAGAAAAAACAATGTCCTAAAATACTTATTTTAACAATAATTGCAAAAAGATGGAAAGACCACTCATTAATGCAGAACACTCATTCAATTCTCTCTCAACGCACTTTCAAGAAACATACCAACTGCAATACTTAAAATACACCACCAGCTCAGTTATATCATCCGAGGACTGAAGTTTCGTGCTTTTTAGCACTCATCAGCCCGAAACAGGAATTACCTGAGCTGGAGGTGAAAAACCTCTTAAGGGAGCCAAGAGAGTCAAACAAATTGGTAGCTAATGTAGAATTAGCACACCAGATGAGTGATCGCAGCAATGGTGCGGTTCAACTCAAAAACTGACAGTCCTCGGATGGAAAAACTGAGCTGGCAGTGTATTTTAAGTATATCTGCCTTAACCCTGGCTTTGGGCGGTAACTTACTACAAAATACCATGCTTTGCCATCAATCTTTGAGTTGAACCGCACCATTGCTGCGATCACTCATCTGGTGTGCTAATTCTACATTAGCTACCAATTTTTTTGGCTCTCTTGGCTCCCTTAAGAGGTTGTTCCGCCTCCAGCTCAGGTAATTCCTATTCCGGGCTGATGAGTGCTAAAAAGCACGAAACTGCAGTTCTCGAATGATATAACTGAGCTGGCGGTGTATTTTAAGTATTTCTGCCTTGGCCCTGGATTTGGCCGATAACTTACTACAAAGTACCAACTGAGCTAACTGCAGCTTTGTTTAGGACGCTTTCATGTTCTATGCGTTTGAAGTCTTGGTCATTTTTCTTCTCGTGGGTGAAATATCCTTTCAAATTTTTCTGTTACAGAACTATTGAGTTCTGAATTTTGTAAATAATTTCTGAGTATTTATTATAAATAAAGGTGTTTGTGCCACTCTGAAACTTTTACCACGCATACACCACATTACTGAGAAAAACATTATTAATTTTTGAAAAATATAGTTTTAAAAGCATTTAATGTTAAATAATGTTTTTCGTGACCTTCAAATATTGATATCGCAGAGCCTTGTGAAGTGATAATTCGTATGAAAGCCTATTCAAAGACCTTTAAAATGACACCTAGTAAAACAATCTAGTTCTTACAGACGCTGAGAAAAATAAGTTTTTTTATGCACTAAATCTTAAATTTTTGCTTTTTTTAGCACTTTAGGCGATCTTACAAAAAACTAACGGCCAGAAAAATCCCAAACCGTGATTTTTCTCTATCAATACATTAGTGAATTCCAACCTGTAACTTTTATCAAAATTACTTGAGAAAAGAATGAAAAATGTTTTTGTTATTGTTGATTTAAGGTACAAACACACACTAACTCATATCCCTCCTCTAATAACTAAATGAAACGTACCCTCATCGAGGGTACGTTTCATTTGTATCGTGTGTAGAAATTTTGTCTTTATATATAGCTGTAATTTCTCTTCGAGTGACGAATCTTTTCCAACATTAGTTTTCAGTAGTTGCCTCGTGACCAGCATTGGTTTGCGTTTTTCATTAACCCTCTGGCTTGAGAATGGGGTCGTTTCCAAAATTTTAAAAGTATTTTTTCTGCAAGAGCATGCTTAAAAACATAGGATCCGACTATTTTTTAAATTATTTGTTTTAGTCTAATATTTTAAAAAAAATATTTAAATCGGCGCACTTTCATTGTTTATGCTTCTGTCTGATGACATCACAAATGATGAAATGCCATTCAGAGCAAAATATTTAATTCGCATCTTTACTCACGTGTATCAGCAACGATATGGTTGATAGCAAGCGTAGAGCGAAATTTTAATTCGCTTCTTGATTATCATAACGTGGAAAGCTGTAGAAAGATGCGCCCAAAAGCATCATTTGCGACGTCATCAAGACGCTTTGTTTGCAAAATCGAACATTTTAAAAAATTAAAAAACTGTTGGGGAAAATGAAAGTATTTTCTGGGTTTTTTTTTTTGCTTATTCTATCAATTTTAGTGACAAAAAGTACTACTTTTGACTGAAGGAAACAACCCCATTACGATATACTTGGATGAATCTGTCTTTTTTTATTCGTTTTCGTACCAAAATTCGTTACAATTAAATTAATATCCGAAAACATTTTATAGTCCACTATGCATTATCTGTATAGATAGACTCAAGGCACTAAACAAGAGCAAAACATTGTCGCACCAAGTAAGCACCTACGTCGTCAGATTGAACTTCAAGCAAATACCGGTAAAAACAAAATGAAATTTATATACAAACAGAAAAGTTGTTTCAAGAAATTCAGGACATTTGAGAAAAATATTTAAAATATAATCAAATACAGTTGATGGTTAGATTAAATTAATATCGGAATTACTGTAATTGCGAAATAAAAAATATTTTGCATTTTTGCTCTACAAAACTGTACATCAATAGAAAAAAAAAGTATGTACTAGGAAGAAAGCACAATAAATAAAAACAACCGAGTTTTAATTTAATTTTTCGACAGAAAAAAAACAGTTATCGGATTTTTTTTTTTTTTTTTTTTTTTTTGCTACAAAATTACATGTTCTTTATTTTTGATTGACTCGCGGATAATCAGGAGTTTGCTGTATCGTCTTGCAGTAGAAAAGGTTGCAAAGTAAGAAAACAACTAAATAGAGTTCTATGAAAACGGTTGTGTAAAATAAAATGCTTGTGTTGAAAGGGAAACAAACTTTTAGACAACACAATGGGGTCGTTTCCAAAATTTTAGAAGTTTTTTTTTCTGAAAGAGCATGCTTAAAAAACATAGGATCTGACCATTTTTTAAATGTTTTAGTTAAATATTTTTAAAAAAATTACTTTAACCGGTACGCTTTCATTGTTTACGCTTCTGCCGATGACATCACAAATGATGAATCGAGGGGCACGGCAGTGCCCCAGCCAAGTCGAGCGCGAAGCAAACACTGCCGTACCATCTTTACTGGAACCATTTCGTCGCATTTTCAGGCCCCTATTTGAGAACCTTCTGATGAGACCAGAACGCAGAAATTTTCGTCATCCAGTAAGCTATAATCACACACTGGAAATCCGAAATTTCAAGTCTGTAGGTCATTTAGTTCCGAAGTTAAGCGAAAGCAAAGTTTCGCATTTATGACACTCACTCACGATCATCAAAATAGAACTAGTACTTCCCATAAACTCAGAGAGTTGAAATTTGGTACAGAGTTAGGGTTTGATGACTACATAAAGGGAAAACTATAAAAACTAGGCTAACTGCCTTTACAAAAAATATTCAACTTGGTGGGCCGCTTCATTTGATGTCAAAAATCGAAAGTCTGAAGTATCTAATGAAGAACCCTCAGCTGGTCTCAGCTGTATTAGATATGGTAATGCCCCCTTCTACTCTTGGTACATCAAAAAATCGACTGTCATTGCGAAAGTCTAGCGTAGTGGGACACATCTTCTAATTTAATCTAGCCTAACTTTAGTCTACTCGAACATCACACAAATTAAATGTTTCTACAAAAAGAAGTGAAATCCCACCAAAAACATTCTGTAAAAAACTATCCAAGTCTCGATGGAGCTGTTTGTTTATCTCTAAAAAGTAATGAAATCTAAACAAAGTCATGACAAGTCGAAGGTTCCTTACTGCGATTTCTTTATTGTTATAGTTAATGTTGTGTGACTTAGCCGTTAAAGAGTATACACAAGGGTACAAAAACAGGTGCTCCATGACACGATTGCACCAATCTGTCGCCAGAACCGCTACCCATTGACGATGGAAAATTGCCACTTGGAAAACGTGTAAACAAAATTGACTTGTACCCACTAACGTATAAAGAATGTTTAACGGCCAAGTCACACAACATTAACTATAACAATAAAGAAATCGCAGTAAGGAACCTTCGACTTGTCATGACTTTGTTTAGATTTCATTACTTTTTAGAGATAAACAAACAGCTCCATCGAGACTTGGCTAGTTTTTTACAGAATGTTTTTGGTGGGATTTCCATTTACTGCTGCCATTCACAGCAGAGATGGGCAGATTCGTATTTGTAAATCCGAATCCGAATTTGATTCACAGCACCTTAACGTGTCAATCCGAATACGAATACATTCGTATTCACAAGTGTGAATTCGAATAGATTCACTTTTGCAAGTGTATATCCGAATACGAAATTCGGATTCATACCTATGAATCCGAATCTATTCGGATTCAGATTTATAAATCCAAATCATTTCTGATTCACATCTATGAATACGAATCCATTTGGATTCACACTTGGATTCACTGAAAAATTTAATTTAAAAGGTCAATATAAATAAATAAATGTTTGTTTGTACTTCGCTACAGTTCGAGTTTTGGGTGTTAGCGAGTTTTTGGATGTATATTTATCGGCGTCAAACTAAGTAATTGACCCGAAAATGAACTTCCTACTATTAGGAGCCCCAAGTCGAATACGACTGGACCCAGGTTTTAGAAGTCCATAAAAAGTTAAAAATCATGATTTTATGGTCATAAACGCTAAAAATTTCAGTTAATTTTTTGTATAGTCAAGTGTCCAAACTTAGGAGTTTTGAACCTGTTTTACCTTTAGTAGCATATTAATCATACGTTTTCCATTCGAACGAAGTATTCTATTTTCAGGATATGCCTTACGACGTCCCTTCAAGACAGTGTGATAAGTGTGTAGATTTGTGCCTTTAAAAATAAACCAAAAAAATGTTCATTGTCCCAAATTAGGGACTTCCCTCCCTAACTTGGGACACTTTTTATTTTGATCTTTCTTTCATGTATTCAGCAAAAGATAATAGTTTGGGGCACCGACTGTCATTTTAAAGAAGTTTATTTTACAACCCAATAAAGAAAAAAATATCATTAGATAGAAATAATAAGAGCTTGTAAACTTTTAACGATGATCAGAATGTACACTTGCCTCTGAAAACATTGAAGGTCTAATCTGCCTTCTTAATTCTTTTGAATTTAATATTTCTGCTTTCCCCTCTTGGAAACATAAAAGCAATTGATAAACCCAAATAATTATTAGCACAGCTTATTTTTAGCTTTTAATGTTCCTTATTTCACATCATTTCACATTCCTTCTCATTCCTTCATAGTAACGTTAAATTCACTTCAAATGAATTAGCCTGATCTATACTTAGAGACTTTTTCATTTGTAGAAGTTACAAATGTATTGTTTTGACGAAACGTCTTTTGTTCATGAATAGTTTAAATTTTTTTGCCAATGACAACTGTTCTGTCTTGTTATGGTATGACATATTTATTGTCATCAAAATATCACTGAATTTATAAAATTTTGTATCCATACGCTTTTATTAATACAATTATACAGTTTTTCCCCCAATATTCTTTACAGACACTATGGTTTAACTATGGTTAACTTTAAACAGTGTCCCAAGTGTGGAACATATTTGCAATTTCTCAAATCTATGAATAAATGATTTCAACTGAATTAGTTGGGTGCAAATGAATTTGCCCAAAAGAGACACAGCTACACAGTCGAGATGAATTGTGAAACGAATTCAAACTAATGCTGCTCAGTTAGGGTAGGTAACCAAAGTTATGTCTATACTTAAAAATTGCATTTTTTTTTTTAATTTTCAAACTTATAAAAATAACCCATAAAACTGATACATCAAAGTTCAACTCACATAGCCTCACAAGAAAACTATTAATTTATTCTGTAACACAGCGTTTCTTAAATTGTGTTCCGTGGAACACTAGTGTTCCACGGAGCTCTCTCAGGGGTTCCATCAGACTTGAATGTTATCTTTTCACACATTTCAAGTTTTTAACTTAAAAAACAGATAAAAATAATGCCTTTTCAAACTTAAAAATAAATTCCTTTTTCCTTTCGTATACTAATCTGAGCATTATTACTCAGCACTTCTCACCTCATGGCTTCAAAAGTAACCTAAAAATGCGTTTTAAAAACTTAAGTTTTGAGAAAAATACCGGATGAAGCTGTTGACTCCCGAATATCACGACAGTTTAATAGTGACTTCAATATTAAAAAACTTTCGGGAAGGCATCCCAAACTCCGTTCCCTATAACATTACAAAATATTGCCTAAAATTACGATTTTTACGTCCATTTCAAATTTTCTGCTTTTCATGCTAGCTATACTCACTCAGTATTTATGACGGCAATTTAAAGGACAATTTTAATATTTAACGAGTAAGGGCCAGTTTAAGAAGCAGTACTCTGTCGTGATAAGCACAAAAGTCATATCTGTACATTTTATCAAAACTGAGTTATTGTCACGACGTGGTTCGCAACTTATTTTACCTACGTACAATGCTTTGGGATTATTTGTGGATGAGAAATATCTTTTAGAAAGTCCTGGAAAAGTGGAACTTTAATCAAATGTTCGTAAAACTTTGAAAAGCAGTTTCTTATTTTGAGCTCGGCTGCAGATACGACTTTTATGCTTAGCACGGCAGTACTAGTCAAGAGCGTCTAAATGTTCTAGCTCTGTGTGATTCTAATGTCAACACACAGTGAAAACAAAGTCTGATTTATAATTAACTAAAAAGTTTAAAACATTTTCGGTGTAAATTTATGCGAATTATTGACACAATTGTTGGTAAAACACATTACAGTAAAACCTGTAAAATTGACCGCCCTTGTAAGTTGACCACCTGTCCAAGTTGACCGCCTTTGTCAAGAACGGAATTAGTCCTATCTTATATATTGAAAGAAAACCTCTGTAACTTGACCACCTCTCTATCTTGACCACCTGTCTATATTGATCACTAATATATACCAAATTTGGTTTGGAGTATTGTAAAAAAAAACCTTTGTACGTTGACCACTTGGTTTATTTTTCAAAACTTTCTTCAGCAATTTTATATTTTATTATTTATTTATGTATCTTTTTTTTCTGATAGCTTTCCAAGAAAATTTTTAATGCTTTTACTAACAGACTAGCATTTTACTAACTAAATAAAACCGCAGCATAAATCTTATGCTATTCTTTATTCTGTTATCCAAATTTGTTTTTCATTCGTTGTTCTATTTAAGATAGCCTACTCTCTGTTCAAAGAAAATAGGTGTGAGTACAAAAGTGCAAAGTCTTTTCTTTCAGTTGCAATATGTTGTGACAACACTGGAATTATGCTAAAGAGCAGGCCCGGATCTATAAATTTTGGGCCCCCTGGCAACAAAATATGTGGGGTTTCTCCCTAGTAGCCAGCAGTGTCTATTTGTAAAGTTAACAAGTCTTAGTGCTCGTTTTTTCCAATTTCTATCGCCGTTAGCCCCCTTAAGGACGTGGACCCCGCACTGCGGGTACGCAGATCTGGACCTGCTGAAGAGTAAAGTTACATATTTCTGGTGCAAGGGATTAAGAGATAGGACATTTTAATTTTGCCTTTATTAACTGGGAGAGTCGAACTTGTTGCTCTTTTTGCTATAAGTTTTATAAAAAGGCTTCAAAAAGAAAGTTAACTGAACTTGGGATTAATAAAAAGTATGAAATATGAAAATTAATTGAGAAATAAGAAAACCAGAGAAAATTAGCTGGGCGCATATGGAATTTCTAGAATTAGTGTCTAATATGGTTGAAAACAAGGAAAAAATGACAAAAATATTTGAATAGTATTTTTAATTAGTGTTTTATAGTGTTAAACAATGGAAGTGAGTTGAACAGAAAGTCCAAGGGTGAATTCATCAAAAAATGAATACATGGTGACACAAGAAATGACAGAAAATAAAAACAATCATTACCGCCCTTTATAAGTTGACCACCTGTCTAAGTTGACCGCCAAAGTATTGCACCGCGAGTGGTCAACTTACACAGGTTTCACTGTACTTATTCTTTTCCTAATAAGAAAATAAATGAATCGTGTAACTCATGCATAAATTCTGAGGTCATTTATTTTTTTTAAAAACACTCAGAATCACAAATAGGAGTGTATTGGTATTTTACAATAACAAATAATAATTAAGAGTTATCAATAATTAGGCTGCTTTATAATGAATTCCATTTAATTAGCAATTTTATGACAAATACAGTTAACTCCCGACTATCGGCGGTCGTTTTATCCGCAATTCGAACTGTCCGCGGGTCTTTTCCCTATTTTTTTAGAACGGTCATTAATTTTTTTTTAATCCTATTATTGTGTTACTGTTCGTTTTTAGCTTTTACATATCTAAGGTAAAATTATGTTAACAAATCAAAGTTTCAATTTACATTACTTTGGTAGAATTTCACTTTTAAAATTTTTGGATCCATAACAATATCATTTTTCTTCAGAAATTCACTAGCACCCAAAACTCGACCTGTAGCGAGGTACAGACAGACATTTCTTTATTTATATTGAGCTTTTGAATTGAATTTTTCAGTGAATCCAAGTGTGAATCCAACTGGATTCGTATTCACAGATGTGAATCGGAAATGATTTGGATTCATAGGTTTGAATCTGAATAGATTCGGATTCACACTTGCAAATACGAATCTATTCGAATTCGGATTGACACGTTAAAGTACTGTGAATCAAATTCGGATTCGGATTTACGAATACGAATCTGCCCATCTCTGATTCACAGAGCAAAATATTTAATTCGCATCTTTACTCACGTGTATTGGCAACGATATGGTTGATAACAAGCATAGAGCGCAATATTTCATTCGCTTTTTGATTATCATAACTTGGAAACGTGGTAGAAAGATGCGCCAAAGTGCATCATTTGTGATGTCATAAAGACCACGCCTTGTTTGAAAAATCTGACATTTTAAAAAATTAAAAATACCTGTTTTGAAAATGAAAGTATTTTCTGAGATCAATTTCAGTGACTAAAAGTAGTACTTTTGACTGAAGGAAACAACCCTATTGCAAAGACTTAAAAAAATATGAATTGCTTAACTTTCAAAGAATTTGTAATCAATATAATTAAGTTTGTCTTAACCCATATTTTGACAACAGTTGATATTTTTTATAGCGTTATTTGGTTATAAAGGTAGATTTTTCAATAAAAATTATATTGTATTGATGTTAAATAACGTAAGTTGACATTCATTAAGTTGGGAATGTTAGAGAATGTTCTTGAACTTTGATTACAAAGGTAATCAGGGGTGCCACCATACTTGCAATTAACGTATACGAAACGTTTAAATGACTGACGAAGTAAGTGGAAAACAAATGGTGCATTAAAACGCACTGCGATTTATCACACCATCTACTGCTGAAAATATCATTTTATATTTATTCCGCAAATTTTTATTAATTGATATCGTATAATTTGTGTTTTAAAAGCCGCATTTGGAAATCAATTGAATTATTTTAGTAATGCCTCATCGAAAACTAAAGGCACATTTAAAGTAGCAGTACATGAATTAAGTTAAATTGAGAACTGCTTTAAAACCATAGAGTAAAGAAATTTACATAGAGACCCCCGTCTATAGCAAAAAGGAGATGAAATTGAAGCCGGAATTATAGGATACAGCGGTGCAATGATGAGCGGTGTTATGATAACATGATCGCTTCACGAGAACAGTTTTCACCAATCGCGTCAAGAGATAGAATAAAGTAGCTAGCGGATTTAACTCATGTTTTAATGCAATTTCAAAAACCTGCTTCATAAGCTAGCAAGAATATCCGAGTTTTAATTGACAACCGATTGAAATTCAGTAATAGAATGTTTTAAATCAAAATGTATCTCAAGATATTTAGCAAGAAGCTAAGGATCTTGGGATACAGCGGTGCAACTTCCGGCTTCAATTTCTTAGTATGCGGGGCCTCTCTATGTATTTTTTTTTTTTTACTCTAGGTTTAAAAACTACTTATTGCTGATATCGTGAGTGTCGGTACTTTGCCTCAAGAAACTGTCAATATGACGTAACAAAATAGCTAGAAGTACCGGTATGAGGTACAACGGTAAATTGGCATTTTGATCACTTGTTATTTGGCCGTTATTTTCAGAGATTTGTTATTAAAACTGTTCTAATTTATTTCGAGATACAAGTAAAACAATAATGAATGTTTTTCATCTGAATTCAAATAATAAGTTAATCTATTTAAGAAAATAGAAATTCAAAACTAAAACAGTTCACACCAATTCAAAAAGGTAAACAACATTTTATTTGAATGCATGCATACATACTAAAGATCTTAGCACACAACATAAATATACAATACTTTAAAACTGCATTGCCATTAATACAAATTACAAAGCTGTTTTACTGTAACAAAACAATAGCAACATAATTTCAAACATTTCTAGATTGTAAATAAAAGTTACTACGCAGAGGAAATTAATGCAATAAACATGTCCCATTTTTAATATTTGTACATTGAACAGTTCCTTTTTGTGTGCAAAAAGTAGGGAAATGTCTGGCAGTGAAATGGTGTGCTATTTACTCATTTTGCAATGCCACCTATCCAGTAATATTTTAGGTATGTAGTTACACATATACTTGATTCCAGCAAGGAAAAAAATATGAAGATAAAAGCATTATACTAATAGAAGCAGTTTTCAAAAATTGATTATTATGATGTAATATTTTGCGGTCAATGAAGATTTTTGTTATTGTAAATGAAAAAAATCTTGTTCTTTAAATTTTAAATATTAATTAAGATCGACTAATACTCGTTTGCAGTATTTATTTTATTTTAAGCTTCTTATTTTAAATTCTTTGCAAAGTGCGTGTGGCGCATAGTGAAATTGTTCATTTCGATTACTTAACTATCTATTAAATCATTTACGTGTACATTCTTTAACTTATTTACATTCCTCCACTTAAATGAATGAACAAATGAGTGAATTATTACGTCTTCATTATCTCTTCATTAGTTCATTTATTCATGTATTTACCCATTAATTTGATCATGTCTTTTTAATCATCGAACAGAAACTACTTCATTCCATAAACAGTTCATTTTTTGCTTTGTCCGAAGAAAACAAAGTGAAAATTTTCCTCAATGTTTTGAAGGTACAAATTTACTGCCGAAGATGAAAAATAATGTTTAAATGCAAATTTTTTTTATAAGACATTTATCTATGTACCATAGTTTTCAAAACAAATTTAAAAGTAAATTTCCTTTACCATTTCACTTAGCCCCACATCCCCTTTATTTTGAAACGCAACCATATTTTTCGACATGGATTAAAAATTTGAATTGTGATGGTGCATCATTGCAGAAACAATTTTTATACCACTAACGTAATCTGAACAGGAGTTCCATGGTAATTGGTGGTCATGGAATGGGACTACAGCTAGATAAACCTTTTGATTAATACAGCCATTTTCGAGAACCAACTACTCGAAGTGATTGATCAAGATACTACAGATAGTGTTACAAATTTCTGCTACCTTCACTTAGCAAAAGTCGCTATTTACTGCCATAGACAGAGCCAAAGCAAAGAGATATTTTGGAGTTCTGAAAAAATGTTGTAAAAGACCAACGGTCTAAAAACTCGAGAGAAAACTAATTCTAACATTTAAGAGATAAATGCAAATTTCCGGTTATAATATTTCCCCATAACAGCTTTTGAGCTTTTTTTTTTGTTAAAAAAACGTAGCTCTACAAATGTTGAGTAATGAACTTATGACTAAATCAAGTTCTTTGAACCATTAGAAACAGAAATTATCAATGATAGCGAAAAGTCAGCAAGTAACTTTAAAATGTAAACCTTTTTATCCACCATATTTTGAATAAAGTATGCATCAGACGTCAAGTTGTACTGAAGGAAAATGGAATTAAATGCAACTTTAAATGCAATGAGTTAGTAATACTCAGTAATACAAAACGTAGCATTTTATATCCACGCATGAGATTTCATAAACGTAAAAATCCATGCAACAAACTTATGCCATTTTGTTATATTAGTTAATTTGTGCGACTGGCACAAGACCCCCCCCCCCCCCCCCCCAATGGATCAAAAATAAATGTAAAAAAGTTTCTACTGACAACAGGACACCCTTCAATATTTTTAGACTTGTGGATAGTAATATACTGGAAGAATTTTAGCTTCCTATTTCAACTAAAAGACTGCTCAACCCCCTCCCCCAAACTTCATAAGTATGGGAAGAGGTCTTAAATACATTGAACTGAAAAAGCAATGCTACATATTATAAGACACGAGTAATATGCATATACATTGCAATAAAATAATTTACAAAAATCAGTTGAGGAAATTAAAAGTTTCTAAATTCGTGGCATTTTCTACGGTACGGCTAATGTTAAGTTGAGGGGTCATTGAGCACCCTCTTAAAATTCGAGTACGAAGCTAAAACTTTTACAGCATACTATTATTAAATCCAAAAAATTGAGGGTATCCTGGACTCTAGCTGAAAAAAAAATGTTTTTTGAACCAGCCTACGCCTCCCCCCCCCCCTGTAGGTAATACAGAAACTTTTGAATGATACTGCTGGAGGAAGGGAGTTAAAGCAACGCCAACATAAATTTAGCAAACGTGGATACTTTAAAAAAGCGAAATTGCATGTTTTATATTTTGCGCAGTTTGACTCAGCTAAAGAAAATGTGAAACTGAGAGAATTGGCCAGATTCTCTCCGTTCCACACCTAAGGTTATCTAAAAAGGAGCGGCCAACACCTTTCAGATACCCTTAGATTTTTCTTTAGACTCTGAATTGCGCAAAGTCATCTTAAACGTACGATTAAAAACCTTTAAATTGGGATCTACGGTTGAAACTTCTAAATGAAGAAGGGTTTTCATTTGGAACCCGATAAATTCAACTGAAGGCATTTGTTATCACCAATACACTTCTTTGAGTTTCTAATGGTAATGCATCGATACGCAATTTTATATTTTAGAACAGTTTCTGTATTCTGAGAAGTAATCTGAAAGTGTTTTTCGTTTTGATTACTTTTGAAAACCTTAGGTGGAATGCTATCAGTGGAGTAAAATTACTACCAGAAAGTAAAATTACAACAAGACAGTTCGGAATTTTAGTACGAAATTTGCGCCCAAAATTTTAATTCTTAAAATATCATTCAAAATAATTCATACAAAATGACTAGCTTGTTGTATGGATTGTTTACATTTGCGAAAAAATCTTCGTAGAGAATTGCAAAAATTTTGCAACGTATCACGAGGCATAAATGAAAAGTTTAGGAAAACAATGTTGCTGGAAGATTTTATTCTGATAAAAATTTTCTTCCCTCAGAGATATAAATTCAAATTAACAGATACGTTATAGCTTGTATTTATTGCAATATGTGAAACTTTGAAAGACTATGTGCACGTTTGCAAAAAATACCCGATTTGAGAAAAATCACTGACTCCATTCTAAGTTTCGGTAGATGCGGTTTTAATTAAAACCGATAAAAAATCACCAACTTGATGAATAACAATACGTTGAACACATATTTGAAGGTGGAAACATATCAAAAGGTTTACATTGTGAACGAGCTTTTTTCCAAAAAAAACAATCATATCGGCTCCGAGAATCCTATGTGACTAAGTTTCAGTTCCAAAAGGATTTGGAAATAGACTTTAAAATTTAACATTTATCAAAAACACTTTTTCTAAATAAACTTTTCAGTAATATAAAAAATATGTAATGACAATTTGAATAAAAAGTCGGAATAAGCTTTGTATCTTTAAGAAACTCGCAAATTAAGAATAGTTTGGTAAGTTTTCTGATCTACTAAGATGAACACAGTTTTCAACCAATAAATATTTCATTCAAAGGAAAAAAAATAAAGCTTAAAAAATTAATTTAAAATTTGACATCTGGAACTCAAATTATGTTTTTCGCAATCACATGTGTGTGTGTGTCTGTGTGCAGGCGTGAGTGTGTGTGTGCGTGTGTGTATGTAGGTGCGTGTGTGTATGTGGGTGTGTGTGTGTGGATGTGTATGTGTGTGGATGTGTATGTGTGTGGGTGTGTATGTGTGTGGGTGTGTATGTGTGTGGGTGTGTATGTGTGTGGGTGTGTATGTGTGTGGGTGTGTATGTGTGTGGGTGTGTATGTGTGTGGGTGTGTATGTGTGTGTAGATGAATGTATGTGTAGATGTGTGTATGAGTATGTGTAAAACTATCGGGCAGCATGGTTGACGTCAAAGATTTTTTTCTTCTAAATTTGATTAAAAAAATACAAAAGGAAAAAAGTAAAGTTCTCTTTACAGATCATTGCCTTGCTCACCCACGAGATTTGCCACATTTTGATCATGTAAAAATAGCGTTTTTCTCCAGAAAACTGAACGCGTAAACTACAAACATTGGATTTGAGAATACGTTACTTAAAACTGCACTACAAGTAAACTCGGATCGGTCGATACTTGGCTGAGTTAGAGACAAGAAATATAGCTGCAACTGCTGTAAAAATTTCCATTCTTGATGCCATGAATATGGTATGTACTACATGGAGAAGTATTAGTGATAATGCTATTAAAATTGCTTCAAAAAGATTGGATTTCTATTTCCTAATGAACTTAAATGTAGTTATCGAAAATGAAGATTAGGGAACAGATTTCAGTGCTGTGCCACATAGCAAATTCTATGTAATAGACTCTTTTGTTTCAATGTATTTTATGATATAGATGGCAGGTTAACTATACAGCATTAAGAAATATTGAAGACATCGCTGAAGAAACTACTTATGGTAATGGACATTCAGATGATGACGAAGATGAAATACAAGTTCCTACGAATCATTCTGAAAGCATCAGAAGTGTAGATACTCTTCGGGACTTTGAAATAATTTCTGCCACTCCCTTTTCTCATTTATATGAACTTAAAAAAGGTGTTTTTGAAGCTCAAAAAAACATTGCAATCATTATGGATTATTTTGAGAAAAATAATTATCCAGGTATGTTACTTTACACTAAGTATTATGTCAATCTTTTTTTTTAGAAACTCTTATTTATGCTCACTAAAACTTACACATTGCGTTTCAGAATTTTAAATAAACTTTCACTTATGTTTTTCTGTTGATCCCTTGGACCAGCGCGTAAACGAGAGTTCCCTGTAGTTATTCGCAAGAAATTTTCTTACTAAAACAGTAGATTTTTCGCTCATCATAAACATATTGCATAGAATTAAAAGCACAAAAATAAAACACCCCGGAGGATAGTTGAAAATTCTTTAAAGAAATAAATTATTTCACAATATTTTTAGCCTAAGCATATTTTTGTACGAGAATTGCAACACATTCATACACAGATGTTAGAGCTTCATGAAGGTTATGTTTGTTAATTTCAGCTCAAAATAAAAGTTCATTTCGCTAGACTAATTTAAAAATTACATCTTGTAATACATACACATTTCACGTTCTGGATTAATTTATAAAACAATTACATAGTGACATTAAAAAAAGTACAAAAAAAAAAAACAAATGCTGTTTCTATATAGGGGGAGAAAGGGCACGCTATACAGTTCTCAATTGCTACTAATACTATTAATGTGTTTATTTTAATTTAGGACTAACAAAAAGAACCAATGGTTCTTAAAACTAATAAGGATATCATGTAGTGCAGTTTACTTTCATTGAACAAATTTTATTCCATAGAGTGTTATTTTTGGCTTGCTGAGTAATTTTCAGATAACTGCACCTTTTTTTCTTTTAAAGATAAATTTCTTCAATCATTGCTTACTTCAATATTCTAAAAATCTTAACTGTTTAACAATTGTCAGTGAACTTTTTCTTTGAATACTATATGGCAATTTGGTTAACTTTTTTTTTCTTTTTGAAATTGTTTCATGCAATGCAATTGATCTTGAAACAGCTTTTTTTCCATTCTAAACACAAGAAAAATTAAGTTGAGTACAGTCTTGGATAATACTTTTCTAAATTAACAGATTTTTCTCCCGTATTGTTTAGTGAAACTTATTGCAGAAAATCTAATTGCTGATTCAATAATTGATAAGATTAAGAAATGAGAAGTGAAAAAGTGCACCAACGTGCCCAATCTCCCCGTAACTAACATTTTGAATGAACTATAATATAAATGTGATATAACATAAAAAAGCAATGATCAAAAAAAAAATAGAAGGCACAAACCTCTAGACAAGACACAAAATAAAACTTTTCAGTTGAAATTTCTTTTTCTAGACCTTTATGAAACTTCGAAAAGTATTGAAAAGGTAATTTAAAATTTTGTTCTTATGTAACAAGGGAAATATGTTTAAAAAGCTAATTAACCAGTAATGTCATGAACCTACAATTATGCAAAAGACTGAAGTTAACATAACAATTTACAAAGGCTCAGATTGTTTGGAACTCACAAGGAAGATCTTTCCGTAAATAATGCTTATGCATCTTAAAGGGTTAAACATAATATTACATTAT
Organism: Uloborus diversus; assembly: GCF_026930045.1. NCBI lineage: Eukaryota > Metazoa > Arthropoda > Arachnida > Araneae > Uloboridae > Uloborus > Uloborus diversus. Next base: position 241,106,349 of record NC_072731.1, on the reverse strand, counting down.
ATCTTGTTAAAAAAAGTAAACTTATGTCACTTTAATATATTATATAGTACAGTAAAAGAGTGCATTAACTCTTTAGGATTTAAACTTTGCCCTCAGTCTGAAATATATATTTTCCATTAAAGGGCAGCCACTTAAACTCTTGCTAATTGATCTCTTAACACTTATTAAATTCACAATCACTTATGCAAATGAAGCTGATTTGTACATCAACACATTAAAATATTATTTGCATTTTCGGCAGAATGAAAAAAAAGTGGTGCGTGTTCATTAAATAACAAGGAAACATTAGCACCCATATAATTAATAAGTAGGCATATGGTTAAATACATTTAAGTCAATTAGCAAAACTATCATAATCAAAATAGTTTTTAAATTTACTTTCGAATGTGACAACATGTTAGATATCCCAAAAAGTGTTGATAATGCACTATAATATTTTATATGGTATATCAGGCGTTTCAATTGCAAAAAAAAGTGTTACACTGCTTTTTAATTCATTTTTGCAGTTACGACAGTTGTTAGCTTCATTTATACTCGCACAATTAAATTTTAGTTTTATTTGCAGCAAAATTAAAATTTAAAAGGCTGAATGCTCTTTGTTTATTAAATAACATCGTCAGAATAGTGCAGCTGCAGAGAACACCAAGCGGAAAAAAATGGCAGGATTACCAGAAGTTATTAAGCAGAAGTAACCTAAGAAGTCGCCATTGCCGTCTTTAAATTTTGCTTCGTTATTGAATCGGCAATTTTGAAATGAAATTAATTAAATGCATTTGTTTGCGAAATTTAGTATACTTTCTTATGAATCCGGAAGTACCACGGTTGTTATTGTCGACCAAACTAAAACTAATATTAGCTTTCATTAGGTTATTTTTGTTGGCAACGCAAATCTGAGTGAGTTTGAAATTATATAAGTTCGGCTGATGATACTTGCAAGCTGAAGCTTTTTTTTACGTTTCCATTTTTTTACATCCTTATTTTTTTACATTTCAATCGCTTTTAGGCTGAAATAGTTTTTTTTACAAAATAGTCGTTTGTCTCTTACTTTAAACTAGTCGTCATAGTCGAAAATAGTCGCTTCTTAGTCGCAAGTGGCAGCCCTGCCATTTTTATAAAAACAAAGTTGTCTTACCAATTATTTACATATTTTGAATTTTAAAGGGTTCATGAGAAATTCTAAATTTTAGGTTTACAGCAGCAACCCATCAAGTTCATAATTACTTTGTATTGTCATTATTAAAAGCATTTCTCATTATTCGAGGCAAATTTTTAATGACACTGTATGACACAATTATTTCTAAAGTGAATAATATCACATATATTGAGTTTAATTGTAACCACAATTACCAATTGATATTGGTGTCAAACACGTCACTTTTCTTAGTTACTGCCTTTAACATTTTCATGCACTATTAAACAGAATTTAATTACGCATTTATTTCGTTAATTAGATTCATTAAATGGTCTATTAGTATATTCTGTGAAACATATCATCTGCATCAGTTACCGTTTAATAGAACATTTGTTTCAATTGGAATTGCTGAAAATTTCTGAAGTAGCAACAATTGTTTTAATTTATCATTTGCTGCTTTAAGTTATACAACGTTAATTCATGAGAAATAAATTGCTTATTTGTGGGTTTGAATTAAAAAGAAAATCGAATTTGCTTCAGTTATGGGATTTCTATACCCTTGTATTGAAATGCGCAAGTGTGATAACCAGTATCACAACCAGTCAACCACAGTGAGTATTCAGTTCCTTTAGCAATCGAAACTGCTCTAGTAATCTTACATTTCAAGCAATGACGAAGATTTTGAACTAAATAAACATAGGACTATATACTTTACAAGAGCTCCCTGCAGTGACCCCATCTAATTGAACTATTTAATTAGTGTTTAAATTTGCCTATTAGGAATGCTGAAATATTGGGATTTGGACTGAATGAATTGCATTTGTTAGCTCACAGCATGAAAGTATATATGTTGAGGAAAAGAAACATTTCAACTTTCTCATCAATACTGAGTCACTTTCCTTTTGCAACAATATCAATGAATTATTGAAAGATATTGTAATACAATACCAGAAAGACTAGAGGACGCATTCTACTGATTGTTCGAAAACTAGCTTAAAAGGGTTATTTCTGCATAATGGCACACAATAGCCTTCTATACTAATGGCATACTCGGTCATTCTAAATGGAACGTGTTAAAATAAACTAATCATATACAAACAATACAATTGGAGTTTGTACCGATTTAAAAATTGTTTCTACATTCCTCGAACTGCAAGGAAAGTTTACGATATATTGTTTTCTATGCATATGGGATAGTAAAGACAAGAAAATTTACTACAAAGTTAAATAACGGCCAAGAACTGATTTTGTTTGTGGTAAATCAAATGTTGAATATGAACTCCCTAAATATGAATCCACAAGAAAATGTACTTCTGCCCTTACATATAAAACTTTGATTAAACATTTTGTCACAAGTAACGGATAAAAATGCAAAGGTTTTTTGTAACTGAAAAACATTTTTTCCAAATTAAAAGAGGGAATCTTTGCTTCACAAGTAAGAAAACTTATGAAGAAAAAAGACTGAGAAAATTCTCACTGAAAACGAACCGGCGGCCTGGTTGTCTCTAAAAGAGGTAATTCAAGGATTTGTAGACAATCATAAAACTGAAAGTGTCGAGTTTAGTGAAAATCTTGTTGAAACAATAGGATGCAGACTGTCCTTGAAATTACATTGCCTGCATTAACTTCGATTTTTGCCTTCCTAAACGTTCACTGGTAAGTGATGAGCAGTTTAAACAATTTCAGCAAGATAATAAACGTATAAAAGAACGTTACCAAGGAAAATAGAATGCAAAAATGTCGACCGTTTTCTATTTCAAGAAGAATTTACATTGCCAAGGAGGAAAGTTAATATTTCATCTTTCTTTTATAACAAGTGGTTCATTTTACTACTGAATGTTAAAAACCGTGCTATTCCCCCTCACAATGTATGTATAATCGTATATTGTTACCATATTTGCAATAAAATTCAAATATAGGTTTAGATTTGATTCAAAAATTTCAGTTTTTAGCCATTTTAACTCGGGCGAAAGAAATCACATTTCTATACCTGTTTTGGAAAAATACTCCCTGCGTTAACTCTGCTGAAACTTGATAGAAATCAGTTTATCATGGATATTTTTACTGGACAAACTGTTTTAAATAAATAGATGAATTTGTTAAAACTTGTGAGGTATTTCAGAAGACTAAACATCCTAACGATTAAAAAGGGCCCCTTGAAGCTCGTGCTTGTTATTCAAGAGGTTTTTTGCCAAATAAATGACTGATTGTTACGGACCTCCAACAAACACTGAAAACGAGAACAGATACCTTATGGCCATATGCATTAAGTAGAACGTTGGGAAGAACACCAGTCAATTAACCGAGCACGTGTTTAATATAATCAATCGTTTAAACCGACGTCAAGTGGTGGCAACAGGTAGGATGGAAGAATTGCAGATCAAGCTAAAGGCGAGGCACGATAAAAACGCTGTAAAAAGGGAGTTAAGAACTGCAGATCAGGTTCATGTCTTGGCTGCGAACATGCCGAATGAATTATCTGCTCAATGGATTTTGGCTCCGGAGTTGTTCGCAACGGAATGTGAGAACCGAATCATAGAAATCCCTGGGTGGGGGGGGGGACGATCCCAAATTTACCACATTAATGAGTAAAAACCTTGAAACTAACGATTTCAAGGGAACATACTAAGCAATCGAATTCAATAAGAACCTATCAGATTATCAAATTAACCAATTAAATCAATTGTTAAACTGTTGTTCTAAACACTTTTATAAAGTGTCTGCGTTAAGCGATTCAGTGGAACACGGCATTGACCTTATTAGTGATAAACAGATAAGATTGAAACCATGCCGAGTATCGTACCGTCAAAATGATTTTAAAAGATGAAATTCAGTGAATTTTGAAATTAGGATTTATTGAGGTCTGAATGAGACTACATCCGATTATTCTGTTCAAAATGAAAGGAAGGGATGCAGGGCCGTGTATTGATTATGGTCAAATAAATAAAATTATAAGGGCCGAATATTTTTCTCTGCCGAACATAAAAGGTGTCGCGTGTCGACAGTACTTCAACTCCATAGACTTCAACTTCTGATTTAAATCGAAGATTACAAATTGATATTTTGGATGTGTTTTATTTACGCAGCTTTACGAAACATACTTTTTGATCAGTTGTGTATTTGAGTGACACTACCGCGGGTATTAACAAAGGGTTCATGTTAAAATCGCATTGAACCACCATCAGTTATTTTTTTTTTGTATTGTTCGGAAAAACAAGCCACATTTAATCAAAAATTTGAAATTTAAATCAATGATATTTTCAAACCTACAGTTAAAATGTAACAAGAAACAGTTTTTTTTAATTTATGCTCTTTTTTAATAACAGTTTTTATTTTTACTTCTCTCCGAGTTATTTTTCGATTTTTTTTCTTGACACATGAATGAGCCGACAGAGCGCATTTGTAAACACGTATTGCAAACTTAAAAATTTTGCTTTTGTGAATAGTTTTAAAAAAATAAGAACTAAAGCTCTGTATCACACTAGGTACTTCTATCATTCCCACCTTTATCATTGCATTGTTCCCTTGTGAACAAAAAATAGCACTGATTTTTTTTGTGAAAGAAGCAAAGTCTTTCATTTGATTACATGATAGCGAGAAAAACTAATTTCTCTTGTTCTCTCCTCAACTATTTGACGGCTTTCGACCAAGATCTTTTTCTTGCATATACAAACGGGAGTTAAAACTTGAACTGTTTGGCACGAGTTTTTCCAAGCTAAACTACTCGGAAAATCTCGAGCGACGTATTAGAAATACTGAAGAGCATTTTTACAAAAAAAGATGAAACAGACAAATTCGAAATTTTAGTGGTCTCAGAAGGAATATAGCGTTCTGTGGCAAATCTTACTTTTCTTTTAGCAAGGAACCTCAAACGCGTAGAAAGCTGGCAATTCCTTTCATAACTAAGTGGTGTAATCAGGGCCGACGAGAGGCCATGTCAGCCTAATCTTGAAAGGGGGGCCTAGCTTTTAATGGGGCCCGCCTCAGAGTCGTAGTAGCATAAATTTAATGAGTTTTATGGTGAGAGGCCTAGTGGCCAAATTTAAAATGTGCTCGCCTTGTCTCTCGGCGGCCCTGGGTAAAATTCTATAGTTTCTGGTGCAGTATCCTAAGAAGCTATTGATTAAGGAAATCAGTTACCTTTACTCGAGCTTCTAACAAACCTATTGATTTGAAAACATATTTCTGGCATTTTAAAGCCAGTGTGTTATCAGCAATACAAGTCAACGAATTACTCGACACTCACAATCGTGATTTCAAGTAAGTTGCCTAGTCACCAGAGCATCTTGCAATTTCCGCTGCTAACGGTCATTTACATGTTTTGATAGGTTATACTTTGAAGTGATGTACGTTCCGATTTCCACATTTCACATAGAGGCGATTTTCCGAAAAGACATTTTGTGGAACAGAATGACATCTAAGTAGCATTTTCCCTTCCAGAAGCTAAGAGGTTTGCAGTTTGTTTCAGCACTTGTTACCAAGGGGTACATTACAGTAAACTCTGGCGTAGTGAAGATATCTGCTAAAACGGTTATCTCGATCTCTACTCCGAGTACCTCTGTGGGCTTCACAGGTAGATGACATGTTAATGCTAGTGGACTGCCTGTATTATACGTAATCACTCTAAATTGTTTTTACAAATTAAAGGGAGGAGATAGTATCCGCCTAGATCGCCAGTAATTACATACGAACATTGGATCGTATTCCACTCTCAGAGGCACAAGTATTTAAATTCCAATTTGAATGTGCGTGGAAAGCTAAAGAAAGATACGAAAAGTTGTACAATCAGACACAAAGTTCCGTGAAAAACTCGCAACAAGTGCTAAAGACACCGACCATGCGTGCTGTCACTTAGGTGACACCAGCGAAGGAGCGGCTGGTTCTGATTGCATTTCTCCGGTATCTGCTAAGAGTAAAATGCTGCTTCTATCAGTGGACATTTGCTTCTGGTAAATTCTTTACAGTTTTAGAACACATGCTAATTAGGCCAGTGCAAAAGGATGTCAAAGGATTTTTATAGTTTTGACTCTTTGCAGAATATTTATCTACTTTCCTCCTTTCTGCCACTCAAAATAGAAGACGACCTCATGTTCCTGTGCAATTATTGGTCATCTGGGTAGGATCTATCACCTCCCTTAATTAGTAAAAACAATTTCGACTCAACCTGTAAATCAACTTGAATTATCAGCAAGGCAGTATTGAACAGCACATTCGATGATATTCGCTACTAGTTTTGTTAGGACATAGTATCCATTAATAACCCACTAATCTACCAATTACAGTTATAAGACTTGTGTAGGGCATGTGGTGCAATTTTCACAGATGAGACAGTGGGAAGTAAAGGGATGTAAGTGGCAAAATTAAGAATTTGGAGATAACCAGTACACGTGGTAGGTGAACCTCTCCTCTGTCTTGGGGCAAGAGATGGTACTAGCAGCCTTGGTAACTGTGCCATACAGCATGGTTTAGAAAAACCTTTCAATGAAAGCCTACCTAGGATCTTATCTTCAAACGCGTTTTACTCAAAACTTGAAAATGTCCACAAGCATCCCTTTGCTTCTCACTGCCTCATATGCCTTATTATGGAGGTGAAAATTTGCTCGCACATATTAAAAACACTCCTCCTCGCAAACCCTCGCTACTAGTGGTGACTTTAAGGGAAACCAGAGCACTGCCGCTTGCAGTGGGTAACAAATGATTTTAATGTAATACTTGTCAATTTATGTCTATTGAACACAAGGTTTGAAGGGATAAGGATTGGTTGAGTGGCTTTTCCTGAATGTCCTATATTGAACAGTAGTCGGATGGACCTGGTAGACATTGGCAGCACAGAGGAGATTGGGTTATGGACACACAGATTATACTTCTTATCTGGATATCTTTCAAAAGAAGACATTTCGGCATGCGATACTTAGCAGTTCTGTAAACAAGTTTTGACGGGAGTTAAGTATTCTCTGCGTGCTAAAAATGTCAATGTCTATGTTCTCAAAATAAATCCACATCAAATCTTGATCAAGTTTAACGAGGGTAATTTTTCATCAGGGACGTTTCGTAAGAGGATTTTCGAAGGTTAAAAATACCGAAACGTCAAAATTTATTTTAGGACTCGAAAATGGCACAAAATGGCTCTTGCTACTCGAAATATATCATATTGTTCCGATTTTAGTTTCAATGAGAAGCCCATAAGAAGCATTAAAGTTTATTTAAAGAAACATCGCGGACCCCTCGTGTGGTACCACCTTAGGCTACACTCTAAAAGGTTAAGTGAGATGGAGGGGAAATCATTCAGAAATAACTGAATGTATTTGTTGTCATTTTCTTCTTGAGTGTAACCATATAAAGTTCTTGTTTTTTTCCAATAACGGGGAATTGAAAGTATTCCTCTTTTGCTTATGACGATTTATTAATATACTGTCGGCAGAGTTCATATACACTGAGATCAGTGAGCCTGACTCATGTAAACTCCTAGCTGCGGTGACGCCCGGCGAGGGACGGGGCATCTCTTGTGGTACAGTGGAATGCTTATAACTAGAGGTGGGGAAAGGTTGAGGACAGAATGATGGAACCCAGCACACTAACTAGGTATCGTCCGTAGCACACTTGATGGTGCATCGATTCACTCATTAAAGGGTGAACTTCAAACGGAACTGGCGCCCAGTGCGGGATTTTCCCCGGCACAATGCACCACGTTCACTGTCGGCATCCGAACCCACTCGTATGGGAGTCTTCCTCACGAAGTTCTGGTATGATACCATCCTAAGAATATACGTTAAGAGGTGGGGTGGAAGAAGACATTAATGGGAGACCGTTACAGTTTACTTGTATTTGATCCTTGTCTTTAGATTTGTCACTAACTATATTAAAGAAAGGTTACCAATGTGCATTTGGAGGGACTGGCGTAGTTATTCAATCGGGGACACAGAATATTTAACTAGTTCAAAAGGGAATTCTTCAAATCTCTTTCTCTAATTCTGAGTTTTAAAAAGGTAGTGTTGATATTATTTTCGAAATTTCGTACTCTGAAAAAGGGTTTTGGAACAATTTTCCTGATCTAGATCGATATTTTTAGGGAATTTGTTGCCGTTATTTGAAAGATGTATTCCTCATTTGAAATGCAATTCTCTTTACACCCTTATTCTAATGGTGTAAGTTAAGAAATGATCTTTTTTTCTAACCGGAGAGTTTTGGAGCCTATTGTCCTCATTTTTAAGAAACTTTTTACGCACTATACTTTACTCTTATGGCAATTTTTAAAAGTATTCTCATTTAAGTAAGTATTTTCGGAGACGAACGTCTAGATTCTACTGGTGATTCTTCGCTACTATTTTCTTTATTCTAATGCGGAAGTATGGAGTCTGTTTACACTATTTTGGGACTCTTTCCTTTCTTCTATTATATATATCGACACTTTTATCGTTTTTATTCAGGCGAAAAAGACTTGCCTCAAGGCTCAGGCACCCTTAATTGTCTTTCTTGGTAGAAATCGATGCAACAATTTAGATAGCTCACGCAACGCCAGACGCAATACTTGAGACTTCTAAGGTGGTGTCAGCTTGATTTGCAAAATTTCCTTATTCAAACCGGAGTTTTTAGTTTAATTTCCGAATTTAAATATGAATTTTTAGGGAATGTTTTCATTATTCTGACGGAAAAATTAGCTTTTTTTTATTTTATTCAAACCTTATTGTTTGAACATGCGTTACTCGACACAACTTTTATTTTCAAAACAAACTGAGCAACGTCAGACCAAATACTTTTAAAATTTTAAAAATTAACATTTTGGAAAGTTTGCTCCATTCCTGAAGTAGAGGTTGTTAGTTATTAGTTATTAAAAAAATGTTAAATTAGTAATTAAATGTTATACAGCTACAACAAGAATGTTGCAAAACTCGTTTAAATGAAAATACTATCAACTTTTATTTTTTTTTCTATATAAATTAAAATGCGAATTTCGTAAAAAGCATTAAACTTGAGAATGATTTGGAACTTGCCTGAAATGAAATGCTGAAGAAAGCACGGCAATCTCTACAAACTATATACAGTCTAAGAGCATGCTCAAACTAAAAGCTATCCTATAAAATCTAGAATCTAAGGTTTTCGCCGTAGATTTTTCAGCACGTCGAATCAGACAATATGCTTTTGAGTTTTCATTTATTCAAAGCTAACAGCGTCGTTCCGCGTTATAGTCTACCTCGAAAATAAAAGTTGCGTCAAGAAACTCATGTTCAAACTCATGTCTGGCTAAAACAAAAAAGAAAATGCACATTTTCTGTTAGAATAATGAAAGCATTCTCTAAAAATTCATATTGAAATTAGTCTAAAAACTCTGGTTTGAATAAGAAAATTTTGCAAATAAAGTTGACACCACCCTAAAAATTCCAAGTCGCATCAAATCGCGTCTAGCGTTGTGTGAGCAGTCTCGATATTGGCATCGATTTCTACTGAGAAAGAGAACTAAGGGTACGTGACCCTTGTGGCAAGTCCTTTTCTCCTAAATAAAAAGGAGATAAGTGTCAGAAGAAGGAGTCCCAGAATAGCGTCTACTGGCTCTAAATCGGCATTTGAATAAGGAAAACAGTAACCAAGAATCACCAGTAGAATCTAGACGTTCGTCTCCGAAAAATTCTTACTTAAATGAAACACTTTAAAATCTCCATAAGAGTAAAGTACACCGTCCCTAAAAAGTCCCTTAAAAATGATTACAATAGTCTCCAAAACTCTCCGTTAGAGAAAAATCATTCCTTAACTTGCACCATTAGGATAAGGGCGTCCATAGACGAGAATTGCATTTAAAATAAGGTTACACTTTTCATATAACGGCAACAAACTCCTTAAAAAAAATATTTCTGGATCAGTAAAATTGTTCCAAAACCCTTTTTCAGAGTAAGAAATTTCGAAAATAACATCAACCAGAGCATTTTTTAACATAGGGGCTACGCGACACCAATGTCGCGTAGTGAAAAAATTCTGTCGCCTAGAAGATGCAAAATCAAACCACTGGGCGACATAGGAAAATCCAAGATTGGTTTACTCATTTTTGTAAACGGTTTTCAAATCTTTGTAAAACCTTAGAAAGCCCCTCGTCTTCTTTAAAACCGCTGACTCGTACTTGCCGAAAGAAAGCTTTTTTTCCTTGTGGAAAGGCCTTGCCCATAGACGAGCCACCTAGGGTCACCTCGCACTCAGCGACAATCGATTAGCACTTCATTACCGCTTCCCTTGATGACAGCTGATAAGCTTTTCGCGCCTGTGTACAGGAATGCTGACTTGGGAGAGCAAAAGTAGTTTGGTTTCTGGCTCTGGTTTGGTTTGCTTATCTTTTTCTGAACACCCATGGCTTTCTCCAATCAGTCTGCTCACCTGAGGGAAGCAGACTGTATTGGAGAAAGCCATGAACACCCAGGTGCAACACCAGAGGGAACTTCGGGAAAGTTTCATTCATCAACAATGATGAGTAGCCATTATAAACCTTTCTCGAAATCGTCTTACTCTCATTTGTACGAATGGATTTGAGAAAAGGCCATATCAAGATCCTGGGCCATATAGAGAAAGGAAAGTGACACCAGAGAATCTGGGAAGCGGCTGTCGGCAGCGGAGCCATTGTAGATTGTAGACAGCACCACATTTTTAGAAGGTGCCAGGGGCTCCTACAGGAAGCTTGTGAGTCTCTGTGGTTGCACAACGCATATGTATTATAGGTGTCCATAGCAAACTTTCTCTTCCTCAAATTAGGAAAAAAATCTTTCAAAAAAACCGAAATACAGAAGAAAAAAATTCCACGCACTCCAAAAATGATACGTAAGTTGTATTGCATTTTTTGATGTGTATTTTATTTTTACAACTTTGTGCCTTACATCTTATTTTGGTATCACATCTAAATATTACGTTTGGACAAAAATAGCATCGAATAAATAACATATTGTCATTCTGCACACTCCTTGTGTTTGCAGTAGTCCTGTAGTTTGTCATAGGGTTATTGAACAATCACGAATAGCTTATTATCCTCATTTCAACAAAACTTAACGCTGCTCTGATTTTTCAGATTTCTGTGACGACAATTATTTTTAATATTTATTTAGAGAGTGAAATTTTCTTCGTCATAGTTACAAATCTTCTGCGGTTTGATTTTATTCATATTTATTTCAGGCCTTAACTCAAGCAAACTTCATATTTAATTTTTTTTTTTTTTTTTTTTTTGTGTGTGTGTAAAATGTTTTTTCATTAAAAAACGCCTATATAGATTAACTTAAACAGTGAAACGTCATCTAATTGTCTTTAATATTTACAGGTTACCAATACCCATCTTTAAGTTGATAAGAAATTGAAATGCATTACGTTATACGCTGTAAATAATCATTATGTTTAGTGTACTGGTGGATATCGGCCATAAAAATCTTAATCTTTATTACCGGAACCTAATTACCATTTCTTTTTTTATAGATATGCCTCGCACTAGCGATTGTAAAAAATCACCAGTACCACCACGAGTGCCAATTTCTGGACCATTTCCATTCCATTTGAATAAACAAGAAACCCAACGAGTAGGGTCATATCGCTATCGTGATTGTGAACTATATAATTTTTTCACAATCACGAATTGCCACGAATTTATCCGCTGTGTCCCGGAAACTCACAACTCTTAGGCAGGATTATGGATCACAACAAAATAAAATACTTTTAAGAAATTGAAATAAAAAAGAAACAAACGAAGGATTCGAAAAGGGGAACCTACCCACAGTGCCTGAAGTGCAGCGAAGCCTTGAAAATTTCGTGTTTTTAACGCAAATAATTCCCACCGTAGTTAACTTAGAGAATTGAAAAAAAAAATGCATAGAGAGCAAAAAAATCTGCATTTCTCAACGATAAAAACTGTTAATGAGAAGGTAATTTTTCACCCCCATTATTCGGGAATTTATGTGAGACGCTTTTTGGAGACTTCATTTCATACTATCTAGAGGTGATTAAAAAATTTTTTTTTGATTAATTACCTGTTATTAAGGCCTTAAAATTTTGATTAGCTAATTAATTTGAAGCTATTTATCATGCATTAATAACTGTAGTTTTAATTAAAATAGTACTAATTAATATAATTAACAGCTAAAGCTTCTTGTTCAGTATTCCCCCATTTTTAAAGTTCATTCCGTCTTGGACCCCCCGCCCCCTTTACAGAATTCCAGCTACTTGCTTACGACCCTGATCATATGTTTTAGAAATATTAACAAAACTGCTGTGTCGAATTTAGCTCCATGCCACCCCAAAGCAGATTTGAAATTTGCCGCCCTTTCCCCCCTAAAAGAAGAAAAAATTCTTTCATTCAAAAACACAAAAAAAAGGGTTCTATAAATTTAAACTGTCAAGCTTATTAAGAAATGATGACGTTTCACATTCAGGGACGCCCCGATGGGATGTCACAGTGATCGCCCCAAAAATTCCGTGTTCCTCAAATTTCGCTGACGATTCGGCAAATTTGGAGATAATATTGCAACATAGAAATGGGTAAAATTAAAGTTGTCCTAAACCCAAAAATTTTAGTTCGACGCGCGGCTGTTTATATTATTCAATTTTGTACATCGTTCATGGCTCAAGTACTGCTCTTGGGCAGGTTATTAAATATGTATATTTATTTACAATTAACAATTAATAGAGCATAGTTATTATTTTTTCATGGTAATATAGTTTCATAAAACATGTTTTCTTTCATTCTTTGAAATTTTAAAACATTCCTTATAATTACAACGTAAATGAAATATTGAAAAATGATATAGACATGAGTTAAACCTATAAGGGAAAATATAATGATAGAAAATGGGGAAGTAAACAGAAAGCGAGATTTGTCTAATGCTAAGCATGTTAATATGTTTCACATAAGACAGCATATTTATTTTCGGAATTAATTAACAAACTTCTTTGTTGTTTCATTATTTATCAACGTTTGCTTAAAAAGCCTTTTTGGTTTTAGAGAAAAAAAAAGAACAGGGGAAAAAAAAACGATGACTTACCGAATTAATACTGTTTGTTTTTTAAAAAAGTTACGTATTAGTGCTCTGTGTGATTGCAACTGTGTTTTGATGTCAAAACTCTATCTTAGATATTTAACATCGATATAGCTGAATCTTTGATGAGCCGTAAACTTTGATGTCTTGTGTGTTAACCATTTTATCAGTTTTCATCTTTTTTTATAACAGCATCTTTACAATGATTTTTTTTTTCATCTACAAATCAACGATTTGAATAATTTCCTCTGTTATTACGTTCACTCACTTAGTATTTCATTAGTAATTGTTACTGGATTACATTGCAAAGAGTCCAAAGTTTCCGATTTTGAAAACTGTCCACTTGAAAAAAAATATATCACGTTTAAAAATTAAGAAAAAAATAATTTTCATTAGGTATGTGAAAGTAATCATTAAATTTCAAGAAAATTGGTCTCTGTGGAAAATAAAAGAATGCAAATATTTTACTTTCAAGAATAAAAAATTTTAAAAATGTGTGGTTAAAGCAAAATTTGCCGCCTCTGAAAATTTTGCCGCTTTAGGCAGCTGCCAACTCTGCCTATTGGGGAATTGGGCCCTGCAAAACTGCTGTGAGTGCTATGTAATTATTCTTCATTCCCTTTTTAATGGGAGACCCTCCAAACAACTCTTCTTGTTAATATTGCCAAAGATCGTCTAAAAACTGCGTTTTAAAAAGAACTTGTAAAAATTTTTAGGGGAGGGTCACCCCTCTCATTTTCCCCAATATGGTTCAAGATCAGTCTAAATTTTGTTTTAGGCGCTTGAGTTTCAAAATGTTTCCGGGGGAGAACTCCTCGCTCTCTAACATCATTGAAAGTCTTCAAGATCTACGTTTTTGGAGCTCAATTTCGAAAAATTGATGGTCCTCTAAAATCTGCTCATTAATCATGGATTGCATCAGTGGTGCCCACCAAGGTGGGGAGGGTCATGGCGCAGATTGCGCCATTTAACATTTTAGGGGATGTTTGTGTTTTGACGGGGATTTTTCTCATTGGGGGGGGGCTCAGGGAGTAGACCTCAGAACCTCTTCAACCCCTAACCTTACCAAGATAGTCTAGAATGCGTTTTTAAGTATAAATTACAAAAGTTTCCTTGGGATGGGCTTTTTCATCTCTCTTCCCCTTAATATCACCAAAAATCGTCTAAAGCAGCCTTGTTAGAGCTACAATTTTACAATATCAAACAATTTCCTGGGGAGGGCTCCAAACTTCTTTTGCCCTACCATTATAAAAGATAATTAGACTGCATCTTTAAGACTGCAAATTAAAAAAAAATTCTTGGTGCGGGTCTTTGAATCTCTCCTCCACGTAACATCACGAAAAGATCGTATTACAATTACAAATATACTACAATTGCAAAAAAAAATCGGCCAGAGAACCACTCGAACCTTCCTCTTCTGAACCTTATTCGACATAATGTTTGCGTTTTTAAGGTTTCAATTTCAAAAAATGGGCAGGGGGGGAGGGGGTCGCACCCGAGCACTTAATATTACAAAAGACAGCTTTTCTGATTTGGAATCTTTGAAATGCATTTAACTATCTTGGATAGCCCCTCAAATCTCTCCTCCCTCTAACATCATCAAAAAGAGCGTATAAAACTGCATTCTTAGAGCTACAATTTCGAAAAATATACAAGTGAGCGCCATCAAACCTCTTCTTCCCTAACATTACCAAAGATCGCCTAAAATGCGTTTTTAAGACTTCGAATTCGAAAATTTTACGGGGGAGAAACTCCCGGACCCCCTTTACTTCGGAGTTAATATTATACTTACGTTACGTTCATATCGGCTTCCTCTTAAATCAGAAGTCCCATGGAGTCACGTCAGAATTAAAAGTACTTACAGAAATACTACTTTGAGGCGACGATATATGCACACGTTTGTTGAAAAAATAGGAAAATTATTGGGAATGTTACAGCCTTTATGTTAAAACTTGTGTCGCCTAGTAAAAATTCCTTAAAAAATGCTCTGACATCAACACTACCTTTTTAAAACTCAATCAGAATTAGAGCAAGAGTTTTGAAGAATTCCCTTTTGAACTAGTTAAATATTCTGTGTCCCCAGTTGAATAACTACGTCAGTTCCTCCAAATCCACATTGGTAACCTTTCTTTAATAAAGTTAGTAGCAAATCTAAAGGTCCGGATTAAATAAAAGTAAACTGTAACGGTGTTCATTAAAGTCTTCCTCCACCTTATTCCTCCTCTTAACGTATATTCTTAGGATGTATCATACCAGAGTCTCGCGAGAAAAACTCCCATACGAGTGCGTTCGGAGGCAGACAGTGATCTGTGGACGTGGTGCATCCTGCCGGGGAAGATCCCACTCAGGGCACCAGTACAGTTTGAAGTCCACCCTTTAATGAGTGAATCGACGCACCGTCAAGTGTGCTACGGACGATACCCCGTTAGTGTGCTGTCTTCCATCTCCTTTTATCCTAAACCCTTTCCCCGCCTCTCAGCGATAAGCATTTCATTGTAGTACAAAAGAGGATGCCGCGTCCAACGCCCCAACGAAATTCTCATAAACAACCTTTCTTTTTTAAAGTTAACAGCAAATCTAAACGACCCGCTTAGAAAAAATAAATTGTGGGTCTATTAGTATTTTTTTCCGCCTCGCCTCTTAACTTGTTCTCTTTACCAGGGGACCACACGGCCCCCCAAGAAAACTTGAAATATCAGGTCTTTTCGAAATATCGGGTTTCAAAGTCTTCCGAAATTTCTAGCTAACTCGTCAAATTTAGCGAGTTTCGTTCTAAAAATGGAAGGTACGGTGTGAATTTAACAGCTACACCTACCAAGACATCTCATTCACACGATTGACCACCATTTCTCATTTTTCTGGGGTTGAGGGGTATCTTTAGTTCTTGAGTAGTCTTGAAGGAAATGTGGGGGGGGGGGGAGTCGTCGCTTTTTGATAAGATAGGCACCCATGATTTACTTATGTGTAACGCGCTGGAGAAAACCAATGTTTTTCGAGAGGCGTAAGAGAAGCTCGTATTTCGATGAGCAAAAAAAGGTTTTTAATGCCTCAAAGCACGTTTTGATGCCATTTTTTTAAAGGAATGTAATTTACGTCCCAAATACGTAGATTTAAATTATTTCACTGTCTTAGGGGGCAAGAACGGGAGACGCAAAAAGAACCTCTACGGTACTTCCAGGAAATGGGGCTAGGGAGTTCCCTGCTGCAGATCGGTTCAGGGAGCTGCCGCAGGTGGGAAGGCAGAAGCTTCGCAGTAGGCAGCGAAGTCCCCGAAGTACGCCTCTAAAGGTGTACACCAATCCACCCCAGGCTGATTGCAACTAGCCGGGTGCCGAAAGCAGGTAATCTAATCGTCCTGGAGGCTAGTGACCTCGTACAGGATGTATTAGATTCCCGTACTTTGATTTGGCATACGATTAAACTTCTAAGCTTGACACTCAGTAGTATCGTTTAATTAGTCAATTAAAACCTGAAAGAGTTGTGTGTGTCTAACCCTATATCTCTCGAAGTCGGCCAGGTCTATACTGGTAACGTTGGATACAGGATTGGAGAATTCTGTACTGTAAACGTTAAGTGGTTGGATATCATCCATGATTTCTTGAGAACATCCAGTGAAAGTATTAAAATCACCAACTGTCTCCCGCCGCAGGCGGCCTTGGGGCAATGTTGGACGGCATTGGTGGCAAATAGGGTCGGAGCCCCTTGTTTGTTTATAAAAGTGTGCCTTGCAAACAGAATGTTAAAACCACTCTGTAGTGGTTTCAATCTGGCCACTTTGTATGGCAGTAACGTGACACAACCGAAGGGTGGAAAGTCGCTTGTTTAAATGTGATGCATGTGCACCAGAGCACATTGATGCCTCTGATCCAGTGCCCATCGATTACTCCTTTCGGAAAATTCTCAAAAGGAGCGTATCTTAAATTTCAGACCTGTCTGCTCCCCATCATTACACTTCACTTTTCTGCTTCCCCCAGCATCGCTGTCATTGGTTCAAATATACCCATTTGCCCATCGTTTCTGAAATATCCTTCAATTGTTGCTGTAAATGTCGAGCTTTGTCATTCTGTTAAACGCGAGTTTATAGCTCAGCTTCAACATCTTATGTACGTACCTGTGAGCCCATAGAGTTTCGTGGAGCTGAAGTAGAGGCAACTGGCTGTCCCAGCAGATCGCTCCATTACGCTAGGGGTTACGCTAACGTACTCCTTAGTAATAAGTACTAAAAGACTGCAAACCTCCCTGCTTCTAGCGAGAATGAACAGTACAGCTTAGATAAAATTTAAGTTTACTTGAGAGTTCAATTGTTTCAACAATAAATTAAAAATACTATTTTCTTACTAGATTGAGTTTATTGCTTCAGATAAATTTAAACTTATCATGGGAAGGATCGTTTTGAACTATGCTAAGGGGAGGGGAGCATAATTCGGAAAATTTTTATTTTACCGTTTCGTCGATACCATCTCCGAGCAACTACCAATCAAAGAGGAAAATGACTAACAAATTGCACTCAATAGGTACTCAGGCAGAAGACTTATGACAAATAATGTAACAGCCTTGTATGCGCAAATTGTCATTTCCCAAGTAATACTTTATCTATTTAAAAGCATTTAATACCCATTTGCCACAATATCAACATATAAGTAGCTATTATTTAATAAATATTACAGCTGCCTCAAAAACTGCATTTGAAAACCCAACCTCAACAGGCCACATTTTGGACGAAAAAACGCTATGTACTTTTTGGTTTCATGCACAAGTTTTTTTCAATAGGAAATAAAATGTTTCTCATTTTACAAATTCTATTATTCTCTAGTAGCTAGCTTGTACCCAGTTTTTATAGTTACGGTTAGGCATTATTGAGTACTGGTTACTGAAGTATTAATATTGCTAGCTGCTAATATTGGGGTGATTAATCCATTATCGGATGTTTCATGTCTGATGGGTTTAAGGGTATTTAGAAACCAAGTGCAATCATCATAGGTAAGGAAAAACTTTAATTTGTTGTGTGATTTTTTCTTTTATGGAGTAAAAATTGAATCACCCAGAAGAATACTAAACATACGACACTATTAATGAGGTACAAGTTAAAATTTATGAAAAGTATCGATATCTGGAAAGGGGTAACACTAAGCTGTACTAATGCTGTACTGAAGCGCATGTGCCACGGGTAAGCTATCTATGGGAGATTGCTGCTGAATATCAATTGTATGAATGATCAAAACTCATTAGTGTAACAAGTTTTGTATTTTAGGATAAAGTTGCGGTTTCACACATCAAAAATATTAATTTTTATCCTATTTAAATGGTTTGTGGCCCTGTGGTGTACTCTGAAGGCAAGTTTACAAAAGCAGCTTTCAGTTTTAGGATAAATATTTACAAAACTGTACAAATTCTGAAATACGAAAAATATAAAGTTATTACTTGGAAACTTTTGAAATGCTGATTTGAAGTTGTTGAAATTGTATTAATCTTTTGAAGCGATATTACATTCATTTGAAATATTTCATTTTCTATACATAGTACAAGTTAAAAGTGGAGAAAATGTGATGAAAAAATAACTTAAATATTAAAGGAGAAAGTTTCGACTAGAAATAGTGTATGAGGTTTTTCACTTTTGGTAGATGTAAGGTAAATTAAAAATGTCATACACTGTATGTTGGCTCTAGTACCCAATCAATGGCATGATGACAAAGGTATCCACAGCAGATTCTGTCCTACCGCATTTGTAATGATTATCGTAGGATAAGTTCGGTCACTGTACCTGATCGTTACAATTTACTACACATACACTATGTAGCGAACATTTTACATGCAAGAAATTTCTCTAAGCTAGATATGGCAAATTTTCACATACCAGTGTTTCAAGATTATGTTCAAAAAACAATTACATCGTTTGGTAATTTTGAATTTTTATACTTGAAATTCGGTTTAAAATATACAGCAAATACTTTCCAGGATTTAAAAACGAAACTTAAATTTAGACGTCGCTGTTGCTTTTTTAAACGACATACTAGTTTTTTTCCGAAAATAAAACAGACTTGGAACTCAATGGTTGGTAGTCTTGCTAGTATGATTTTAACGTTAATATTTTCAAACGTTTTTGCCGAAACTAACGTATCACTTTGAGGGCCTATTTCTTTTCAAAGAACTAAACCTCTAAAATCAAGGGTTAAAACCATTCAAAATTATTCTAAGCCAAAAACAATATCAGAGCTTCGACGATTCACAGAATTGCAAAATTATTTCAGAAGTTTTGTTAAAAATGCAGCAACTCTGCTTAATCCTTTAACAGACCAAATAGAGGAGCAAAAAAGAATTCACACTTATAGAATGGTCTCCAGATTTGAATCACTTATTTGAGAAAGCTAAATAATGCTTAATTGGCGTGTCAATCTTTCCTACATAGGATGTAAAGTTGGCATTGCACACTGATGCAAGCGCTTTCTCCTTTGCTTCAACCTTAAGTCTTAAGACTGAAAAAGGATTAAAGCAAATAGCATTTTTCTCAAAAGACTGAATACTACTTATTTGAAATAGTCTGATAGGAATTATTAGCCACTTAGGAATCAGTAAAATACTTTCGACTTTCATCGAGGCGATGAAATGTACAATATACACTGGTCGTTAGTCAGTCACTTATATACTCTTAAAAAAAATTCAGAGATGGATACAGATGGGCAAAGCAAATTGTAATGCTTGAGTTTACGATTGACATTGAATTTTTTCACGGTAGTTCAAATGATACAGCAGATTCTCCTTCTCCAATAAGTACAGTTAAATTTAACACGACACTAGAATATGCAGAGTTAAGTGCTTAACAAAGATCTGAGTTAGAACTTAAAACTGCATTAGAAAATCAAGATTCTAATTTAGTATTAACATCACTTACTATGCCAGATACAAAAACTGACGTATTTTGTGATATTTCTACAGGAAACTGACTATTTTTTCGAACAAAAAGTTTTCGCAAACAAGCTTTTTTAAACGTACTCTATTTTAACACACACAGGAATGAAAGGTTCAACTAAGCTTGTTTGGTCTTTAATGGTTTCAGATATCAAAACGTGAGTAAAGTGTTTAAATTACAAAAAAAATTCAGAAACCTTATGTATATAAGCTTGCTATTAACAACTAAATTTTCTTACATACATTTTGATATCATTCGACAGCTATCTGAGTCTGAAGCAAATAATTACAGCTTAACGGAAATAAATAGGATAATGTGATGGCCAAAAGGATATCTTATTTGCGATGTGACAGCACCAACAGTTGCTAAGACGTTGATGTCTGAATGGATTTAAAGATTTGGCTGTCCAGACAAAATTGCTTCAGATCAAGGTCTTCAATTAGTCCGACTTATTTCGTCATTTAACTCATTCATTGGTGCCCAAAAGATATGAACTTCCCAAATCCATCCTCAATCAAACGGTCTTGGAGAACTCGCATAGACAATTGAAATTTGTTTAACTTGCTCACCGAACTGAAAACTGGACAGATGTTCTTCCCACCTTAGAATTCCGTGAAACATCTAAAACGGACACGTATACTTCCCGAGTCGAACCTATTTATGGAAATTCACTTGGACAACCAGTATATTTTTCGGTAAACATTCAGTTATCAAAAGTCCCGAAGCAATAATACAGAAACTAAGCGATATATTTCACGATTTTTTTCCAGCACCGACAAAATCTCATTTGATCCTTTAAGTCACAAGACTTAAAATTTTGCAACTATCTTTCTAAAAATATGTCTAAAATTATGTAATAGGAAGAGGTCATCAGCCGCTATGCAACGGAGCTTCTGCAGTCGTAAAGTGCAGTGTTAAGATGTTTTAAGTGGTAATAAGGAAAAATATATCCTTGGACAGGCTAAAACCATAATTTCTTTCATTTCACAATAACAATTTTAACCCAACCACAAAAGACATTTGTAAACAAGATGCAGAAATGCCATACAAGATTATGGACGAACCCTCTCACTTTCCAAACAGATATAAACAAATGGCATAATGATGAATACATGACTTTCATCAACATGAATATTATCGTCATTACTGGAAAGGGGGTAAGTTCAAGTAATAAGGCAACATTTCTAAAGCCATCTTAAGTAATATATAATTCAACCCCTCACCCACCTTTGTAATGTATTTTCTATTGTCAAACTTTTTTTTTTTTGTTCCATTTTGGCAAAAACTGCTGAATGGCAAAACCTCATTGTTGAAGAGATCCACGAGATTATGTGCGATAATATTTTGATTCAGTTGAGCGACAATTTCTTGGTGTAACAGCGTCATGTATGATGTTTAATAATTAGCTTGTAATTGATTTAATTGTGTAACGGAGTCAACTTTGTATACGAAATAAGGAAGTTGATAACTTTGCTTCTTTTTTTACGTTCCGGTTTTTATTCGGCTATATTTGCTAAATTGATATTTAAGGTTGGAGTCTATTCAATTTATCACCAAGAAATTTTACTGTTGAAATAACTCCAACAATGCTTTTGTTAATGTTTCAAATCTTTTAAATTAAATTCATTTTTTTAATAAAATATTTACTTTAAATTGTACTTTTCCAATGTATTTTGAGGCAGTACAAAAGTTGTTCCAGATACTTAAACTACTATACTAATGCCTAGAGTTAGCTGCACAGCTTAATCTGCTGACATTGAACATTTTGGTATGACATCTTAAATTCTTAGTCCCTGCAAATGCACATACATCTTAATTTTGCAAAAACTTGTAGTACCATATTCGAAATTATGACCCCTGTTTTAATGTTAAATTATTTCTTCAACAAATTTCGTTTTTTTTTCGCTATTTTGACTTCGTAATCTTTATATCGAAGTCATAATACATAAGAGAAACGGGGATCATAATGCTTGCTGTTATGATTAATTAAGATAAATTTCACAAATTAACACAAAATTTATCACATACTTCTTCAGAAGCACAACTGCCTTTTGCACACAGGATGATTTGCCGATCCTCCTCCAGCTGACCCTATTAGTCACTAGGGCCCTCCATCGGTTGACTTCCATTAACTTGGAGTTTTCCAACATCGTCCTACCATCGTGTAGATGGTCGTTCTAGTCTAGTTCTGTCAATCGTCCATTACTCCTTTTCCAGTCCCTCGCTCATTTCTTAGACAGCAACTACATCTAGTTTGTACTCCATAAAGATGTCAGAGTTTCCTCAATTTATAGCATACTCTGGGGTCTTCATTCTTCTATTTCAACAGCATAACTAAAAGAAAGTTACAATCGGTTACATAAACGTATTTGAAAAAATAAAATATTAAGCAAACATTAAATAAGTAACTAGGAAGTACAGTTGTATACAATGTAATAAAATTGCAAATCTATTGTCCACCTCTGGCAAGTTGAGCTCCGCTGCTCGACCGATCAAAGGCTTCCATTTGTGGGAAAAGGGGAAGAAAAAACGGCTCCAGAACTTGCAATTTAATTTGCAGTGTTATTGCTCTTTTGGCGAACAATATAATTCAGGTAAGAGGTAGCAAGAGGTACAGGATTTTCTCGCCAATAAAAGGGTTGCAATGGTAGTTCAACTCTGCGCCTAACAATTCCTCTTCCAGCTGATTGCTCTCCCATGAAAGAAATGAACTTGTTCAAGGCCATAGCTCAACTTCTCAGAGGTGGACAGCATGAATTGTTCAAAAACTTCTGACGCATCATTTAAATACTTAATCACCTTACTCGTAGGAAAAATGTAACTTTGGAGTCCGAGTCCAATAAATAATAAAAAACAATAGAAGTTAGTCAGTCCGATCATACCTGGTTTTACTTATTTAAAGCTAAGGGTTGAAAGGTCAATTTTTATTCACACTGCTCAAAAAAAATATTGGAGCACATGGTTTTAACAAAATTGAGAAAAATATTATTGCGGAAACTAATTTCCAATAAAGCCTCAGTATTTTCAGAAAACATGAATAAAACTTGAACTTTGGAAGCAAATCAACTTTCTATCGTCGAAAAGCAGAAAAAGGATACAAGTGCAGAAATCGCGATTTGACCGAAGCTCATTTTTTTTCACTGCTGGAGCGGTAAAAGGGTCAAACGTTCATTTTTAAAAATGCTACGGCACTAATTTACCGGATTCCATGACTTGACGTTTTATCGGGGGACTGGAATCGGGGCAAACACAAAGAACTGCAGCAGACGATGTTGGAGATGCATAATTTCATGTTCGTTTCACTGTTCGAGAGTAGTAAAGCTCCCAGGCAAATGTTTTCTGCTTTTGCTGTATTACATCTTAATATACATGTATACTCTATTTTATGCTTTTGCAAGATTACCTCACAACGGTTTCCTCACTTTTCTGCGATTGCTCCGTGCTTCCCTAATTGTTTTGAGCAGTGTATTTTTAATTGTACAATTGGGTAGCACAATGGACTCGTGCTGCAATGTTACCTGTCTGACATGAAGTGGACATTACGCACTGTTTCACAAGTATCTTATCTCATAGTTGACGCGAATTCTTCTCCCACACCACGACTTTTTAGGAAACTTGCACCGAAGTGCACATTGGCTTGCTACTACTGAACATTAATATTAAACTACAAGTTGCAGCCTGTAGCCAGGGCGGTACCTTAAAGCTTAATAATACTACTCAGCATTTAAAAAAATAATGATGTGCTGTTCTAATTATTACCGGTACTAAGGACGGTTACTTAGGGGCCATTCATTAATTACGTAAGGGTCCCGAGGGGGAGGGAGGTGGACAAATCCCTACATACCTTACTTGGGGGGAGGGGTCCAACCTTTTCTTACGTAATGTTTTCCAATTTGATATTTTACATTAGAAATCTCGCGGTCAAGTGGTTTGGCAGGGATCCTATTTCATTTGCGTCTGGAAGGTAAAAACGTATTAGGATCAGCTGTTATTTGTTTTAAATAGAATAGTGTAAAATATAATATAAGCATCGCACTATGTATAGCATGTTTCTTTCATTAGTATTGCATCATGTACAAAAAAAGTCGAAAAAACATTCAGTCTAAATTTCAACTTTTTATTAAATATTTCTTTACACAAAAAGGTTTAATAAGTGAATTTAGTAACTATTCCAGTGATGTAAGATCCGTTATTTTATTATTTTTAAAAACGAAATGGAATTTTAAGAGTAGGGGTGGGGTTTGAAAAAATCTTACCCTTACAGGGAGGAGGGGGTCAAAAATTGCCAAAACCATCCTTACGTAATTAATGAATGGCCCCTTAGCCCTTTAGCCAGTGCTAAACACTGACAGCCCGGGTATGCCACGCGCAAAAAGACAGCAGTTTGGTCTACTTCCTAAACAGGAGGATGTCGGCTAAGTTAGAACCAAATGTAAAATTCTTGCTGAGCAGCAATTAAAAAGCCGCCATTTCGGATAGGCTCCGCTGCAATACTGCCCGAGACACAATACAGGGAAAATTTATCACATTAATTTTAAAAAAATTAAGAATTTTCCAATATACTCCAAAAAGTTTCTGAATCATGCAGAAAACTATTTCCAAAATACTCAGGAACGTTTTTTAAGATTATAGGAAGAGATTTCGACCCCAATCGGAAACTTTTTCGAAAATTACGGAAAGAGAATTCCGAAATATTCGAAAACTTTGAAACTTTAATGAAGCGCCACTGCCTCACATATTCAGAAATGTACTGCAGTAATGAGATTATCTCAAATTACTTCCTCCTCTTTTCGGTCAAACACTCTTTGCGCTCAAAACGACTAAAACAACGAATGCATATAGGTTTAAATTTCTGAATGCATTATATAAAAAAACTACAATTAGCAAATAAATTTTTTAAAAAATTAATTTCAACTTTACAACCCAGTGCAATTTTCAATAGAAACTAAATACATTAACTTTTTTTCAAATTTATGTTTTTCCTTTTGAATACCAATTTAAATAATTCATAATCCCTACTTTAAAAATAGCAGGTTTTAAAACATCTGCCCTCTTTCGATACAAAATCAATTCCGCTTAATAGCTACTTTGACAGTATTACCTTTCATAGAATGAGAGTGAAATTATAAACATTTTCTTCTAACAGAAAGCGAGGAAAGTAAACATTTTTTATAAGTACATCATGAATGAAAGTTTATTTCACATCTGGACATTATCCATTTCCTTAACATTACTGAAAATGGCTTAGTCATGTTTTACGGACTTCAAATTTTGGAAAAATTTCCTAGAGAAGGGCACCAAGCCTTCCCTCCTCCAACACCAGAATAGTTTAGAATGGAATTTTTAGAGCTACAATTACTGAAAATTTCCGTGGGAAACTCCCCGGACAACCCCTTCCCCAAGAATATTATTTTATGACTATACTTATATTGCTAATTTCTATCCGCTGCATCGTATTTATAACAGGCAAAAACTAAAACAAGAGTTAAACTAAGTTTCTACCGCAAAAATGACCGACTAATAATCGCATTAACAAAAGCAAAACATTCTCATGTACAGTTGCACAAACTTCATTCCCGATTTTGAATTTGCTAAAAGCATTTTATTTTTTTAACTCTTTTAAAAAAGTTTATTTTTCACTTTCCCACATTTAAATTAAAGAGTGATCCATAAAAGCACGTCCGGTTTGTTTGAATTTTAGCTACATGCCCCCTCCCTTTTTTCCCCCTCGAGATTACTCTGGATGTACCTTCTCCCCCAAAACCATTGGCTAGCAGTGGTGAGACACACTGGGGTACACTAAGTCTAATTTGATTAGATCACTACCCGGCGCTGCCCGGGTGCTTTTCAATGCAACATATCTTTTGGACAATCAAACTAACTAATTTTATCTAAATGAGCGTACAAAATTTCATTCACGCCGCTCTCTAGGCTCAAGTCTTCAAAGGATTTTAAATAGCACAGAAAAGAAAACATTTGCCAAAAAATCAGCATCAACTTAAGGCGAAAACGTATGAGGCTTGCTGTCGGGGCTCTGTAGGGTCCACTGGCACATTTGTCTGAGGTTGAATCAGACGGGCGGTACATAAATTGTCGTAATGCAAAGGCAAACTATTGTCTTTTGCACATCTTGTGGACAAGCTTTTTCGTGATGCTAAGATTAGATTAGTTCAAAATCATCCTCAATGTCCAAAAGTTACAGATAGTCCACTGTACAGAAAATAAAGAATGCAGTCAGTTTTGGTAATAGACGATACGGATTTTGTTGGCGGTGTTTTTCGAATGAAGGTATCAAGTGTTAGATTATTTTGTATGTTTTCAGGAAAACACATTTCGCAGAAAAAGTTAGCTTAGAATAAATAACTTTACAAAATGTGTCTCGCTCTCACCACGGCGATTTTCGGCCATGCCATAGAGTTAAATTGGATAAGAGCAACTTTCCTGCAAAGAAGCACGTCAGCTACATTTCATTTCCTTATATTGACGTCTAATTTCTATTTTCGTATGTAAAAATGCGTTGGACAGTAATATTGTCTTATAACGGTAGAAATTTGTGCAGATTTAAGTTCTATTTCAATTTTTTAAAACCTAATACTTGCCGTAATTGTTGTATATATCTCACACTGATGCAGGTAGAGAGAGCACGTATTGAAGTTTGTTGATCTCGACCGAGCATTTCTTAGAGGACATCGAAATTTTAATTTATAGAGACAGTCGTCGTGAGAGGAGGTAATGGGTCCATTGGTTATATTGAAGTTATTGTTTTAAAGTTACGTAACACATTAAAAATTGAAGTAGATGGACCCGGGAACGAACTATTTAAAAACCGTTGAACTACGTTATAGAGAAAGTAGTTGTGCGCATTTTGGTCACTATCCGCGTTAAATTTTTAAAAATTTGCAAGTCATGAAATTTTAAAAAATTACTTTGTATTTAC
The DNA here is from genome assembly GCF_026930045.1 of Uloborus diversus. NCBI lineage: Eukaryota > Metazoa > Arthropoda > Arachnida > Araneae > Uloboridae > Uloborus > Uloborus diversus. Next base: position 241,079,380 of record NC_072731.1, on the reverse strand, counting down.
AACTGTATAATAGACAAATCTTGTTTACATTTTACAGAAGCTTGTTGCATATTTTGTTCCCCCAATCCACAACTTAAAAGCAAACTAAAAGTATTTCTATGTTTCGAAACCTAGTCGAAAAATTTAAAACTTAAATGATTCAAAATTTTCTAATCCATAAATTTAACTCAAAACGCGTTCCTAAATAATGTTCTTAGTCCTTCTCCCAGCAGCAAGAAGAATTACATTTGTGAGTGAACCCAACCTTGAGCAAGCAACATAAAGCTATATAGATCCGAAATAGTTACGATACATCTCAAATACATTTAAAGTACTTAAAATAGACTGCCCTTATGACCTCTTGATCGTGATCGAGAACGGGAGCTCACTGGAGATTAGAATCTCTTGAAGTTTAAAGAAAGATCTATTGTGGTTCCACACGAGATACAAAGTGTTTCACCTTGTCCCTATAATGTTAAGAGAGTAAGCTATTACAGTGATAATTATCCATTTCTCTTATAGCACTTCTTCAATGGCGGTTGAAATGCTTAGTTGGTAGTTACAAACTTTCAATATTTTTCGATTGTTTGCAATAACAGTTATAGAACTGAGCTTTTTTAATTGGGAATGTAGCTTTTTTTCAACTTATTTCACGACGAAGAAAAAGCTTCATATTGTGGCGCAATTTTTCATCATGCGCTTTTCAGTAGTAAGTGTCAAAACTTGCATCATACCCGCTATCAGGTTTAAAATTATTGATAGTCGACAAATATGCTTCATCAGGTGTACCATTGCTCGAGCGTTAAGGAAATAGGAAATTTTAAGTGAAGAAATTTATTTAAAAAACTTAACAATTTTTTGCAGTTTAAAACAATTAAAATTTAAATTATTTCTTTGCATTTTTCAAACTTGAAACTCCAACCCTCCCAAAACTATGAATTCCACCGAATTCAATTTCGGTGTGGTTTTTGCGGGGTATCTTAGTATGGTAGTTTATGCGCATGTAAGAAACGTCGTGACTATCCCCTTGAAAGACAAATTTAAACTACGCTACTATGTACAAAAATGATTATTTTGCAATTTATTTGCTATATTAAAATCTGTTGCATATTGGTTTAAGGATCATACAACATTGAATTGAAGATTTTACATGAATAAATTAATGATACATAACTAATTTTGGTATTTTCTGTACTGTTCATGCGGAAAATACTGATCAATAATTTCGTTCTTCCATTACCGTTACAGAATTATCAAAAGAAAGCATGCAATATAAGTAGAACCATCGGAGATCGGAATGAATCCCTGCTTTGCCAAAGGATGCAATTTTTTAAAAAGCTGCATTGCTTTTTCATTCAGCTTTCTTGCCAAACCTGCTCTACGATTGTCGCGAATCGATATTAATGGCCAATGTTGAGAATACCTTTAGTGTTAATTGCATTTAAAATATCCCCTGGTGGTTATACGTTGCTAATCATTTTCATTTGCTTGAAACCAAGGTCCACAAATTTAACGATTACAGTTAATCTTTGAAGAAACTTCATTTCATTCTTTCACTTTTCATTCAGATCAATTCATAACTATACGAAAATTCGTCGTGTTGAAAAGTTCAATTTTACGGCTCAAAATATGAATTTAAACCTTTTTTAATATTTTTGAATTTTTAAAATATATGTTTAAGCGTCAATTTACCTCTGTACCAAATTTGGAAGAAATCCGACGAAAACTGGATTTGTATAAGGAACATACACCACACACACAAACGTCCTATACATATTAATGCTAAAATATTTAAACTTATATCTTCCCTTAAATTTCCTAATATTCAAACTCAAGTAATCTGCATTAAAAACACAGAAAAGCTCTTATATCCTTAGTTTATTTAACAGGATTTTTTCACAATGTCTACCACATAATCAAAAGGTCTGTAACAAAAGACTTAGAACTTACCTTTGACACATCTGAATGTTCGTTTCTGGAGAAAATAGCAGATCAGATAATTTCTGTATCTGTTGGGCCAGTATTGAAAATCTGTCTTCCACTTGTACTTTTTTGAATGCTCAGACAGATTTTGCCCTTTGCATTTGTGTTAGTCTCTTGGCCATCTTGAAGATGCTACATTAATCTCTGAAGTTTGAGATACCGAAACTATCGCACTTGATTCACTACTCTTAATCTTATTTTTTCTTCTGATATTCGATTAGTATTACTTTTGTTACTTGTCTACTGATTCTGCCATTAACCACTTCTCTTTTTCCAGCTGTCCTTCTAATGTGTTAATTTCAAATTTCCATTATCATTTTTATTGTACATAATTCCTCCACGAGTCACATTTGCAGTTTCGTCCTCCTTTAATTGATCATTAGTTTCAGAAAAGGACTGACGAGAGATCGAAACTAATTTTAAGGGAGAAACAGACATTGAAACTTGACAAGAGAAACAACCGCAACATCACTTTTCTCTTCAATTAATGTAACTTTCAACAGTGAAGATAATCACCTAGCTTCATTACATACCCAAGAAGTCCTAAAAATGAAAATGTTAGTCCATTCTTCTCCACCCACATTTGGATCTGCTAAGTATTTTTTTCCACATTTTATCTGCCAGTGCTTTACCATTTTAAATTTGTAGACCGCCATGAATGTTACTCGAAGCCTAGCAAGAAGTAAGCAAGACGCAGAATAATTCTCGTCACCAGCGCTTTTTGTTGCTTTTACGATGTAACCGCCCAAGAGAAAAACACCAAGGCACCAAAAATAGCTAACAATATTTCTTTCATAATGCAGCAAGCTCGTTAACATACTTTAAACTTTGAAGTCTGAATACATGAACATAAGTAATTAAAGAAAACTACTTAAAAATGACCATCACTTTCATCGTTATGGGAAGCATTAACTTTTGCACTGAATAAATAACTTTGAGTCACATCTTTCGAGAACTGCCTGTTCTCCCATCAATCAAGGATCTGTAAGCAACGTTCCCACAGTAAAATTTTACAAAGACAATAGACATCCAGTCAGGACAGGGTTTCACAGTCCTATCTCCTATTAATCTGTCCTCAACTTGTACACACTAAAGAACTGAAGCACTGATGCACACTGTTGACAATCCTGATTGTCATTTTGAAACAAAGGGGAAGGTCTATGAGACAAGGACTCATCGTTGACCCACCTGAAAAAGAAATTGGCAATATAAACTACAAAATAACACGATGACTTTAGAGAGAAATAATGTCCAAAATTGATTAAACTACAAAATAACGTGATGACTTTCGAAAGAAATAATGTCCATAATTTGTCACTTTTTCAGCATTTTAACCTTTCAACCCCTATGTCACACTTCACCATGACCCTCTTTCATATGTGACGTTATTTTTCTTAAACATTGATTTAAAAAAAAAATGCGTGTCACCCCCTCCCTTCGCCTCGTCACAAACTGTCACAATTCCACAAATTACACTCCCGTTCAAAGAGTGATTTTATTTTGGACAGCCCCTGTGTTAATACGTTAACATTGTGTTAATCTTACATTCTGAAAAGGATTTTCGATTTTATCCTCAGGATTTTTTTCAATTTATGGGTTTTTAAAGCAAATTTGAAATGAATGGTTAATTGAAAATATTTTAATGGGTTAATATTCAAATTAATAGAGGTTAAAATTTTGAAATATAATTCGAAGATATTTCTCATTAAAAAATGTAAAAAAAATCACAATACCTTAGTTTGAAAACGAAATAAAAATTTGAAAAGAATAAATACCTTTTTGTAGCAAAATAGCAATTGTAAGCAACGTATATTAGCTATATCTTGACCACGGAGAGACAGTGGGTGAACTGGAAGCGAAAACGGACCACTTCATTTTGTAATATGGTCACTTAACGGTATTTTAAACGATTACGTCGAGTCCGTAACATAGCTTTTTAATTTACAATTTGATTAGCATGTTATTTTATTCCGAGTTTAAAATTAGCAAATCAAACCGTAAATTAAATAGTTAAGGCAAAAAAGAAAGGCACGTTACGGACTCGACATTTGTCCGTAATACTGTGAAATGTCCCAATAGGTAAAATAGAGTCTAGTCTCACGTTCTCGCTTATTCTACCTAATTCAAAATGAAGTGGTCCTTTCCCGCTTCTAGTTCACGCACCATCTCTTCGTGGTCAAGCTTTAGTATATGCTCTGAATTCGAATTGGATGGATTGCTTATCGGAATATTACTTCGATGTTTACCAAGATGAATTCGGAATATATTTACGTTATTTTTAGTTTCGTCGTTTTATTTGCATTAAAATTTTTCCCCCAATACATTTAAAATGTTACGCTTTTGCTAAACTTCTTTTTTTGTCAAATATGTTTTCCACCTTTTTCCCATAGGTTCCACGCTCTCAAAACCGGGCAACTGTTCGACGCCTTGTCTTCCCAATTGACGAGGCTAGATCTTCGCATTTCCTTGATCATTAACTTCGCATACAATAAACGGGGAGAAAAAATATAGAAAAAAGCTCACGTTTCAGCTCTTAATAGTAGGTGTTGAAAGCTGCGAATTCCATTTCTTCGTCAGATGTTTCCCATTGAAATGAGAGATGAGGAAATTTAAATCATTTTTAACTATTTCAGAAAATACAATAGAACCTCGATTAACCGACATTTCTGTCAACCGCGCCGATTATGAAGGGTTTTTTTAAATAGTGTACATTTAATAAAAATTATACATTTTTGATTTTAAAATATTTTCTGGAAATTAATGATTTAACCATTTTTTAGTATTTAATTTGGTATTGTTGAAAATAATTCAATTTAAATACTTATTGCAAGCATGGATGCAGGAGTACAGGAGGGAACATGCCATATCTACTCCCATTGTCGCGTTTTAATTAACTGAGAGCGGCCATGTTGGGTGGGGAAAAGGACTTTATTCGGGCGAAAATTTCGCGTGTTTTACTTTTCTTGCTCAAATTGATAATGAAACTATTTTTTGCCTACCTAAGATATAGAAAAATGCACAACACAATTTATTTTAAGCTTTACATTTCCATAGAATAAACTAATTGCTTAACTAATGTCTTTAGTTATTTAAAATTAATTTTAGTGACAAATGAATGATCAACTGGTTCTAAAATACTATTTTTGTTAATAAAACTCAATAACTTTCTCATAGATAAGAATACAGAATTAACAAAAATTTACAGCCTACTTCCAGATTATGAAATTAGAATACAGCACAATGAAAAGAGCAACTAGAAATCAACAAAGGATAAAGGAATATCAAATGAAAAACTAATTTTGATGAAGTTGTCAGAATGAGGATGAAACTAAAATAAAATTTAGTTTTTTAAAAAGGAATCCCATGTAAATAAGTGTTAAATAGCATAAAATTCTAAACTCCTTGAAAACCTGCCCTTCCAGTTCTTTGAATTTTGATTATTTTTTTGGAGATGCACGGAATACTTGGTTGGTATTCGGTATACTGCATATCGGCACACAAACCGAATATTTGATTTAGCAGAGTACTTCAATATTCGGCAACCGAATAAACAAATTTAATACATCGAAAATTCCCAAAGAAACTTAATGCAATGAATAAAAGTATCAGTATAATTGTACCATGTCGCAATATTAAAATTCTTACTTATTAATTTTATCACATCTAAAGTTAATTTTAATGTATGAAAAAACGCTCAGACCTTAAACTTACATTTTATTGCTTTTCAATGTTTATTAAATCTTCCGACATATTACATTAGCTTTACTATTATAAACAAATATGACACAATAACCAGAAAAAATCCATAATGTTAATTAGTAATAAAAACATAATTTATAACTAGTTTACATTAACTGCTTTTTTTTTTTTTGCTTAAAATCATGAATTTAGTAACCTCTATGTATAAAATATCCAGCTAAAGTTTGTTTTAAAAGAAAAGCACTTGGATTTTAAATTTTGTAGCAATTTCGAATTTTTACTAGAGATGAAACAATGGATATTGATTTAAAAACAACCTATTTAAAATTAATCTTCGTAATCAAAGTTTAATTTCCACTTAGTAACAAAAATTGAAAGCATCTGACAATGTTTCAAATTTCATTTCACAATTTCACTGATAGAATTGTTTATCAGTTACCGAAGAGTAGCAGCAAATCACATCAATAAATTTTAATTTGTGATATTTTAAGCAAATCGTGTTTGTATTTGTAAGTGAGAAATTCAGGATTATTTATGACAATATGTTACCATCATTATCAGTTATTGAATCATATTATGGAAGAAATTAACTATCCATTTATGCAGAATTAGATAGGAATCTCCTTCGTACGTATATTATTAGTGCGGTTGAAGGCTACACAAGACGCCATAAAGTCGAAATCTGTTTCCGAAGTACTGCGGTGTATTAGGTACGTTGTCACTTAGTGTCACTCGTATTTAAGGAATTTTATGTAAAATGTTCAAAATTCAGGCCTCTTGCCAGGTCAGAAAAAACTAACTAACAGGCTTGAAATTTTACGCTGTAGTTTGTTTGGAAGTTAAAAAATATCGCACTAAGGATTAAAGTTCAGCGGAATTTAAAATATTTTTTAAATTCTCCCTTGATTTGATTTTTTTTTAAATCCCAAAAATTCAAGTCTTTTGCCAGAGCAGAAGACATTAACTCGGAGTCACAAAATTTTGCACAGTAATTAGTGTTAGGGAGTCTCAAATTTTCCGCACTGAGGCTAAGTGCTCTGCAGAATTTCGTTTTTTTCGGCCAACCGTATTGTACAACAAGCCAAACAAGCAAGCTTGTACAGTAAATATGTACAACTACTGTTGCAAAGGGAGTAAAAAACCAGGATTTTTGGGGAAAATATTTAAATTCCAGGGAATTCAAAAATTTAAAGAAAGGAAATCTTTGTTTATATGTTAACTTTTTTCCTACACGATTTCAAAATTAAAGTTTTTTTTACTGTGTTGAAAATATAAATTACGTAACGTTTTGCTAGCAAAATTTGCCAAAAAGACTTTATAGCTATACATCACTGCTTATGTTTTATTGGTTAACAATTCTGGTTGATTTGAGCGTTTAATACGTTTATAAACACTACTAATCGGTTAATAAAGATAAATACTTTTGTGCTGAAAATTAAATGAATCGATTAACCAACGTTTGGAAGCACAAAACTTGCAAATTACTGCAGACACGTGTTCGGAAATACAAGGAACACCTATTTGAATTGAGCTTCTAGATAAAAAAAAAAGTCTGCCGACAAATCCTTTTCTCGGATGGCTTTTCATCCAGAAGCTCACACTTCTTTGCATTGAAAAAGGTATTCCTTGTAACACCGAAACACCTGTCGGCAATAATTTACCATTTTCGTGCTTCAAACCGTTTTTTAATTGAATCGTTTACTATTAATCTGTATTTAAACATTTAAATAAGTATTTGTTTCTTTAACGTCCTTTAATAAGAGCACTGAGATAGTCATATCATTCCTAATAATCCAGCCAGCAAAGGTTGCTTACGTACGGTAAACTCAATTATTCACGGGCAGATTATCCGCCAACCACATGTTCAAAAAAAATATTTTTTCGGTGATGATTAACTGAACGTAGATAAATGCACACAGTTTCATCAAACAAGTGCAAAATCTATTTCTAGAAATCGCTATTTCTTTCCTTTCTTCAAACCTTTACGTATGTGTTACAATCCATTTGCAATAAGGGATTTTTTTAAATAACTTTTACATACATTTTTATGCACTGTTATACATTTTAGCTATTGTTTAAATGGATGAGAGTGTTATTAAACTTTCTAAAGCCATTGCATACACTAGTATCGTTTTTTACTTTGCTGACTACCGGCGAATTCGATAATCCGTGGTTATCGTGCCACCCTATTCCGCGGATAATCGGGAGTTTACTGTAGTCACTTTGGACATTACCCAACAATTTGAACTTCTTTCAAAAAAAAAAAAAAAAAAAAAAGACTTGTTCGATACGCGCATTTTTGGTTTCAATTAGATTTCAATTTTAAACAGCATGTCCCAGTGGTTGGAAAACTACATTTTTTTGTAGCGAACTACAACTACAACTACTTTATGAAAAATGTAGTTAACTACAACTTCTTTTTTCAAAATGTAGCAACTACAAACTACTTTTGAAATGTAGTCGCTACTTCGCTACTTTTTAAAAAATAAATAAAAACACACACCGTTTGAGGATTGAACGAAAAGAATTCAAAAAGTGGTTTAGACTAATAAATTGGCATATTTGAACATTGAATTTTACTTAGAATTATTTATTCTTTCCTTTCTTTAATTAGCCAATTTGTCATTCGAAGCATTTTTTACGACTACAGTGAACCCTGTGTAAGTTGGCCACTTGCGGTGCACTACTTTAGTGGTCAACTTAAACAGGTGGCCAACTTACAAAGGTGGTCAACTTCAGGTTTTACTGTATTCGCTTCAGGAAAGGATTAAAAGTTGAAAGAATTCAACCTTCAAATTTTTAATTTATTCCTAACAGTGAATATTTAATCCAAGAAGTGCAACTTGGCTACTTGAAAATGTAAATAGATGCAATCCTAATTTAATTAAAATTTTACTCATACATACACATTCATTAAATTGATTTTAGATGATGAAAAACCTTTTTCAAACAAAATTTAACTATTATTATAGGAGTTAATCTTAGAGAACTTATATTTCTTGAACTAATTAATTGGTTTTGATCATCAAGTTAGTGGTCCGGACCTGGACACTATCTCCCACCTTATGCCACTGATAAAATGAAATAAAAGTATGTTTCAATTTTTCCGAAAGCTTCAAAAACTAAAATTTTTAATAATTGACTTTTATTAGGTTAATGTATCAACACACTCAGTTTTTTAAAAAAAGAAAAAAAAAGAAATAGAAAAATATGAAAAACGGTACTAGTATTTATAATCGAACATTAATAAATATCCGAAATCTTTACTAATAAAGCGGAAAGTCTATCTGGATGACTGTAGGATGTCTGTGACGCGCATAGCGCCTAGACCGTTCGGCCGATTTTCATGACGTTTGACACAAAGTTAGTTTGTAGCATGTGGGTGTGTACCCCGAAGCGATTTTTCGAAAATTCGATTTTATTCTTTTTCCATTTCAATTTTAAGAACATTTTCCGGAGCAAAATTATCATAAGATGGACGAGTAAATTACGAAATTACCATGACGTGGAATGGAAAAACGAATGAACATAGCCAATTGGCGGGAAATTCGTCATCCATTATTTGTAAATATACAAGCGAACCGAGTGACCTTTTAATTTTCAACTACTTACAAAGCCGTGCGGGTACCACTAGTTTAAAATAACTTTCAATTTTCGCTCTTTGCTTTGCTTTTGCAATAATTCAGACATTGGGATGGTCGTCAAGTTTTTGCATGTGTAATTTTGCTTTTGTTGGGAATATTGCTTCCTCGTATGAAATAAAAGCTTATTTCTCTTCAATGTACAATTTTAAACTACAGTGAACTCGCGCGGCAACGCGATTCTGTTTATGCGGAGTTTTCCTCGAGTAACGAATTTCGGAACTAACGCAAATTCCTCACCCGCAACACACTTAATATTAGTTTCGTGAATAAACTTTCCCTTTAGCAATCACTGAAAGTGGAAGTTCCCCACACCGTACTAGTAGAAACATCGCTTTGTCAGTGTACAAGTCGCTTAGCTTCTTTTTCATTCTAAATATGAAGTTGATGATACATCATTTCCCATAAGTTTATCTGAAGTTCAAAAATTGAGGGGAAAATAGAAAGTTTCTGACAACTAAACAAATGTAAAGATTTTCGATATGCTAGAACAACTAAAGAGTGTGTAGAATATAATTACTGTATCCACTGTACGGTACTATTGTAATGTTGCATTTTATTATAGCTACATACTATATGTACCGTACTGTTTCAATTTATGTCATTCTCCTCCATTGAGTTTGTGCATCCTAATAGTGCTTTTATTCAATAACACAGCTTATTATTTATTTATTTTTAATACAGTAAGATTTCAGTTCTCTATATTTAAATTCGGTAATATAAAGTTAAGAAATGGGTTGAAACAGGTTGAGGGATGTTTTTAAATGTCAAAAATACAGGTATGTTCATGGAAAATCGTATAGATACTTTTGAGCCCCCTCCCCCACCCCTCTCAGAAAACGCAAACTCGGTACTAAATTGGCAGTCATCGCTTTTTCTTTTCTTTCTAAGCCATGATCTATTAAAGGCGAATATTTGGGAAAAGAGAAAATTTCGATGCCAAACAAACTAACGGCGTCATAG